>NC_136757.1:22918553-23518553 GCF_936440315.1 Barbus barbus
TTCTTGAGACAGAAATTCATTTTCACACCACAGTAACCTCATGAGATTAATATCAAAATAACGACAATGATTTAAGCTTTAAAGCTTCTGGTAACAAACAACCGCATACATAAGACTCTTCATTAAGCATTTTTGCTTTAGATTTGCCATTTTTACATCAAATCAAGAATGTCACATCTTTTAGTATGGTTTAATTGGGTAGTTGGATTTATCTCATGTGAGCTGATACTTGACAGTTATAAGAATAATAGCTTGATAATATATGGCATCAATTCTAAGAAAAGTTAGAAGACCTCACTCCTTCAGAAACAAATTCAAGACAGGAAAAGTTAAAAAATAATAAAACAGAATAACATCAAATGTATCCTTTCCTGGAAAGCTACCTGACAGATAAATCCAGTCTTAGTCACAAATGTTTCAGTGCCCCTCAACACAGGACTTAAAAGCTTTCAGCCAGAAGCAGCCTGACCTATAGCAATTGTACACTTTACTGCTTTTGAGGTCTAAATCAAATACATCACTTCAAAGATGATGAAAATGTTTATGGAGTTCTGGAGAAGGAGCCAAAGAAATATCCACATACATATAAAGGATGTGTTAGGCAAGCAGGCATATTTATGTCCAGCGGTAGAACTGGGAGTATGAATAGAATTGAATAATGAAAAATGTAACCAGTAAAAACGATATTTTAAATATGCATATAAATAATAAAAAGTTTAAATAAGTAAAATAATTGAGATATAGCATGATATTTTGAAATTTAAATTAAAGTTTCTCCTGATGTGTCTCCTCTATACTTTGGGGGGAAAAAAAAGATATCAGTCATTTAACAAATTTTGCTCAGATTTATCAAGATACCAAAGTCTGCCACAGAAAGTGAGAAATTTCAATATAACCTCAACATTTTTTAATGAAATTCTTCCAGGACCAAATGATCTGAGCTATGCTAGCCACGTTAATTATAGAGCTCTGTACTCCCACTATGCCAACATTGTCTCTATTTTGATTTCCCAAAGAACTTTAGGAGAATCATCTGACAAAATATATCTATTTCTTCTATCCTACCTCTCAATATTCTCCACTTTGTTTCTCTCTATCGGTGTAATAGCGGCTATACTAGACCTGCATGGTTATCCTAAACCAAGGCTGGGGAAATAAACCAAGAATCTAAGGAAATAGTTTGAGTTTAAAATTCTGCTCCGTCCCCTGCTGTTAGTCTACCATGAAAATTACACTCATTTGCACTATATGCATTTTAATTATCACCACCGTGAATAGAATGAGCCCAAGCTGCTTTGAACAACAATCATCAACTTTGCTGTGGACACAAAGCAAGACTAAACACATAATGATAATCCGTTACTCCTCTTCAAAAAGCATGATGAAACAGCTGAGAGCAGAGAGGAAATATGGCGAAGGCTCAAAGTGCCTTTGGAAATAATTTCTTATGGAGCATGAAGTCATGGGTTTTTAATAGCATGGTTCCAGATTCAAAGACAAGGGCCTGAAAGTGATGAGATTTACAGTTATGCAGACTGTCAGATTTGATATTCAGACAGACTTACACTGATGCTTTCAGCGTCAACCTGTAAGAGCTTCAAAGAAAGCAAACCAAAGCACTTAGTAGCGTGCGGACAATCCATTTGGACAGATTTGGCTAATTTGCATCATAGTTTAAAGTAATAACATTACTTTAATATCTTTGACCCTTGTGATGCATCTCATTGTTTTCTCCACATCCTATGCCATGAATCGCTTGTTTTTAAGTTAAAAAGTCTAAAAGAATTGTGCCTCAAGACTTCTGCAAAGACTGAACGCAAGAACACATCTTCCTTCAATGGCTCCTGAGATGAATAACATAAACAAACATGCTGCTATCGTCTAACTAAAAAATAGGTCTATCGTGCAAATAAGTTAATTTATCTTATTAAGCTCTGAGAGTCGTTATCAAAAGATTGTCACATTTAAGGTGGCAAGAGGTATCACATTCAGCGAAATGATAAAGGACCCTATTACTGGGGTGAAATACAATTACAGCAAGTATAGGATAGCCTGGCTATCTCATTTAGAAACCTGGAAAAACAATACTCGGTTACAAGGCATGTTTGAATTCTGGAGAGCGCTGACAAGTCACCTATAATGGCACGCTAAATGGCCTGTGTCACCATGACGGCTTCGCCCATTTTGAAAATGAGACTCCATAAGTCACGCTGAGTTTCTGTAAATGCTGGTGCTGAAGACCTGAGGAGCATTTGAATTAAACAGCTCTGAATTTAATCAAGGTGCATGTAACTTCCTCTGAGGACAGAGTGGAGACTTTCACATCAGAACAGACGGAGAGAATGAGCTCAAAACTAATCAGGGGCTAATTATGCTGAAAAGATGCTTTAATCGAAGATTGCCAGACCCTGAATTACAGCCTCGCTCATGCATTGGTGCACCTTTAATGCTCTACGCTAAGAACTAGCTGTGATTTATTTTTTATTTTTTGAAAAAGGCCTATTTTACCACTCAAGTACTTGAGGGCTCTCTGCAAATGTTCTTATGGCTGAGTGTTAGGTACAGTACAGTCCTCTAAATCAAATATATTATCTCCCATCTTTTATAAAATTTAAAATATATTCTTTAGAGCAACAACTGCATGATACATTTGAAAGACCATCTCATTTGAGTGAGTTTTTTGGCTGTTTTTTTTCATAATAAACAACAGATGCCCCTGTGGGATATTAATTAATTCTAGCAACGTGTCTTAACATTTCTGAGGTCGCACGAAAGTTGTTGTCAAAAAGGTCATGCCTTCACAGTCACATGAAGTCATCAAATTTTGAGGGTTCAAACAGATGATGCATGAAAGCAAAAAACCTTAATTAAAATTTAAGAGGAACACAACAATGAACTTGAATTTCATCCCTCGTTTCCATGACAACAAACAAAGAATCCACGTCATATACATTAATAAGAGAGACATTCACATTGCTTCATACTCTGTGCACTAGAGAATCTGGATCAATGCACAAGTGTGGTGTATTCACTCAGACCTTATTCACATGTGCACAGCAAACAGGATAAATGGGCTGGGACTTCAATAAACATTCTGAAGCCTTTTGCATGTCTGGTACAAGCCTCTTTAACTTGGCACTTCAGACCAGCAAGTTCCAGGGAGCTCTCGAGACAAACCCAGACATTGAATCACCCTGATGCGGAACTGCTGGCACCCTGTCTTTGCAGGTAACATTTTATTCAGTGTTCAAATTTTCTTATAAAACTAAAATCAATATATATATTACACTGCACAGAGCATATATTGTTCATAATAAATATAGTACAGTAATGATATATTTTAACTCTGTTAGTGCTGAAATGCCTTTATTTTAAATAGGCTATAAAAATTATTTGGTGTTTCATGTCAAAATGACTGGCCTTGTATATCTCTCATTATTATCACCAAATCTTGGATTCGATCTTTTTGTCATGTTGAACTGACTGATTCTAGGGCTCATTAATCTGAGTTTATGCACCTATGTTTTTGAGTAAAAAAAAGCATAATCTCGATCCATGAGGTCTACGATCAATCAGTTCCAAAAAGAAATAAAAAACCACTGTCAACTAAAAGAAAATAAGTTGACAAAAATATTGAATCCAAAGGCTTGTGTGTGTGTGTGTTCCAGTTATTTTTACCCGGAGAGGATTTTTTCTGATGAAAATGCTGATTAATGTTATTGCATTAGTCTAAAGCTTACTGAATTTGTTCACACAGGGTTTAACAACCTCTTTTTGTTCATTTTTTTAAAAGACTGTCTTTCAAAGAATTGCTTAAAAATCTCTCAGATCTTGTGTGCATATGTGTGTGTGTATATAATATAAAATAACAATAATGAAAATCATTATATAACGTGTTACCAAAGAAACCATTGCTGAATCTGTAAAGGCTAAAAACCACTGGTTTACAGCCATATGTATTTCTCAAATTAAAAAGTGAATCGAATTTCAATTCAAGTGCATTGCAATGAACATTACACCTTTTTCCAGTAACTGATTAAGTAATAAATAATGCAGTGATAACTGAATGGGGAAAGCCATTTGTTAGTCCTGTTAGACTGATGTGGCAGTTCTGTAGTTTTTCAAGCAGCACTACATAATGCACCTGGAGACAGCACCGCCTGGGGTGCTGACTCTATAAATGGGGATGTCTGTTATCTATTTTGCAACAGAGAACCTGTATTGACTAACACATTGTTCCCTGACCAAGAATCAATGTGCATTGAGAGGTCCTTGCTCGTGTTATCTTGAAATGAACATTGACTGGCCTGTGGTCAGTGACAGGTGTAGCTTATTCTTTTAAACTGCATTTAAAAGGTTAGGTTTACAATTATTAGTATTTTTTATTTTTTGCTCTACACAACGTGAAAAGATAAAGATAAATGACCTTAACTGCAAAGAACATGCGCTTTGTCTCGTCAATCTTCTCATCAAACGCAAGGTGTTACTTGGCTAAAAAGTACAACTGGCGAACGAAAACGTTTCTGGTAGTGTAACTGTGAACTGTGTGAAACCGGTTTCACTTAACGTCTAATGATCTAGAATGTTCAATCCGAACATGATTTCTATTTATTTCTAGCTACCTCTGTAAACCGCATTTCCAGCTTTCGGACGCAGTCAGTTCCTGCACTACAACCTCGCTTGATCTACGGTGCGCGCAAAAGATGCAACACGACCAGTGTAGTTCGATTCCAGTGCGAATGACTTACCTGAGTCGGTTCTTTTTAGTGAACCGCATCTCGCGAATCCCATTCAAGAACAAATGGATGACCGACTGATTCGACTCTTTAACAGATTCTTATGAATCTTTTTTATTTTTAATTTTTTTATTAAACATATAACATTCACAGGGGATACAGTCAAAGCAAAAAAAAAATAAATATAACAAGTTATTGCTTTGGAATTGAGATTGGCTATTAACTGTGATATGTTAAGGCTCTTGCCACTTAAATCAGTAGGCTGTGGAAACTTACTGGTTGACAACATGTGACACTGAGCAGTTTGATACACAAATACACATTATGAGTTTTTGTGTCGTTTTATAAAAAAAAACAATAATAATGAATGAACTAAATTAACACATTTTTGATTATTTAGTGTTGTCGCCTATGTGAAAAGTAATTTTAAAAGTCACACATGCACACTGCAACTATTAGCCTATACTAGACATATTTCTAATAGCCTATGATATCTTTTCTGTTGAAATAATACTCATAAATCATAATTTCATCCCAGCATAGTTTTTGACAGCCGCAATGCAATAAGAATTTAAATTTCACTTTGATTTGATGAATGACTCAACATGACAAATCACGTCGATTTACTACAAATAAGACTAATGGCAAACAAATAAATAAAAATGAATCAAAAATTAATTTATCAGCATGCTGAAAGAAGTTAAGCACAATCTATTGTAACCAAAACGTCTGTAAGCACTGCAATTATACATTTAGAGTGAATAGCAGTGTTAAACATAGACATCAATGTTATTGCTCTGTGCAATAATGAGGACGAATAAAAACATAAGCTTACCAACATCAGATACAAGGAGCGCAGCTACAAGTGCTCTGAGCTCCATCACCGCAATAGCGCGCAGGAACGCAGAGTTTCCTTCAGTATTCCTCGCATTCACCTGCGAGTGGATGCCGGTTTTCCATTTCTGCCGTGCCCGTATTGTGAAAATGTGTTTCTGTTAAGCGAGTAAGTACATGTCTTTGCCTCGCGCGCGCTCTCTGATACAGCACTTAATGCACGGGAGAGATTGCGGGAGCTGAACACAACTGAGTACGACAGGTTATATCACCAGAGGGGGGCCGAGAGTCACTGTCTCGGTAATTAGGAAACATCAATTATTAAATGTGTCACATTATGGCTCTAACACAATAATAGTAGGGTCAGCAGCTCGGTTCATAGAACTATTATTAAAAGGACTGTCTAATCTGGAAATATTAGTTTGGGGTAAGTGGCGCGTGAAATTTCTCGCATTAGACTAAATGCATGGCTTGTTTAATTTTATTGGAGAAAGAAATTCCGAACTAACTAATGGTGGTTTGTGGGCTATCAGTCTATCTTTGGCTGAGTTATTTTTCAGTTTTCTTTTATGTCAATAATACGGAAATTCAAACGATTATGAATAAGCTTCATTAGCCTATTGAAGAATATGTTTCAGTTTTTCTTAATTTTGCCAATATTTCCGCATTCATCTGTTCTAAATGTCTGTTATTTATGTAAGTTCAGGTTTTAAATATTCAAAAGATGTTATTCATGTCCATATGTAATTTAAATGGTAATTTTGTAGAGCAACCCCCTTTTCCTCCATAGCTAAAGCTATAGTTTTTCTTTCTTATAGCTTTTAATTGGAAAATCTTTCTTGGCATTGCATCTGATTGAGGCAGAAACTGAACATGTCTGTGACATTAGTCATTAAGTTTTGAATAAGTGGTGCATTTAATGGTTTATCTTAAAGGTATAGGTCACCAAATTAACTCACCCTCGGGCCATCCAAGTTGTAGATGAGTTTGTTTCTTCATCAGAATAGATCTGGAGAAATGTATTATACATTACATCACTTGCTCACCAATAGATCCTCTGGAGTGAATGGGTGCCGTCTGTTTGAGAGACCAAACAGCTGATAAAAACATCACAATAACTCCATCTCCATCTGCTTACATCTTGTGAAGTTAAAAGCTGTGCGTTTGTTAGCAACAACTCCATCATTACAATGTTTTTAATATTAAATTGTTCTCAATTCATAATATTGCTTTCTTCAGTGAAAAATTTGCCTCGTCTGAGTCAAAAGAGAAATATACATGGATAAAGTACTGTATTTAAACAAAAAAGTTGGTAGCCTAACAGTTCTGTAATGTCAGTTTTGATTCATTGGAGGATGCGATATTATGGATTATGGACTGGTATTTTAGCAAGTAATTAAAATGGCTTAATTATAGATTTGGCCTCTTACAAACATGCAGCTTTTGCCTTCACAAGCCACCAACTGATGGAATGGAGTTGCATGGATTACTTGTGGATTATTGTGATCTTTCTATCAGCTGTTTGGACTTTCATTCTGACGGCACCCATTCACTGCAGATGAGCAAGTGATGTAAGGCTTCTGCAAATCTATTCTGATGAAGAAACAAACTTGGACAGCCTGTAGGTGAATAAATCTACATCTTGGATAGCCTGTAGGTGAACAAATTTTCAGCAAAATTTCAATTCTGGGTGAACTATTCCTTTAATGATTTATTGGAGAAACAAAATGACAAACCGACTGTCATGGTTACTATAGGATTTCTGTCTATCCTTTGATTCAAGAATCCACCTTACTCTGCTGTGGGCAATCCTAAAGCAAGACAAAACACAGACGATCCTTCTTTCAAAAAACCTGCTCTTCGCTCCAGGAAACTGTGCTCCTCACTCTGCTTTACAACCACAATAACAACAATAAAAATATTTATTATTATACACAGAAAATGCTATAATAATTGCTCACATCAGAGCTTGGCCTTGTTTTGAACTCTAACAAGGGCTTTCTTGTCCCATGTCTCAAGGATCAAAGTAATATGATAGTTGTTGCAATTCCATTAGTGAACACTAGATGTCAAACACGGCTAAGGAAAAATCACGTTCTTCACGGAAGTATCGCGAGTTTCTCTCAGACGTGAACTTCCTGGAACGGTTGTTTGGATAATGGCGGACCGTCAAATCTAGCCAACGACCGTCCTAACTTATCATTAAAGCCGGGAAACACACACCAAAAGGCGGGTAGCGGGTACAACAAACTTTTAGGTAGGTACTAACTAATTGCATTCTGGCCTAAATGCTTAACGAAAGACAATCACAGAAACGCAAAAAAAGTTTGTTAGCGAGCTTTAATGGGTTAGCCGGTTAGCAGCAGCTGTTAGCAATAACTTTCGCCAGAGCATTTAAAAACGTAGTCCACAAATTTCGTTTAAATATCGTGAAACTGCCCAAGGTACGTAATTTGTCGGTTGAAAATAGACGTCTAATTAGTTGGTTGTTTGGTTGATTTAAGTCACTGTCGGGTTTCTCCTCATGAAGTTGTATTTGTGTGATTGATATTTAACGTTATGTGTTTTGTACGTCAGCTGTTTTTCTTTATATTCGTGTATTATATGAATGTTTAAAGTGTCGTATATTTGTTTTCTTGTCTGTTAGAGTACTGTAGTTCTGATTCTGTATACGTTAAGTGTAAAGCGAATATGATGTTTATATGTTGCTCTTTAGCTGTAATTAGTTTTTATTTTCTCTTTTACTTTCTTTTTTAAAGTTATTTTTTGTCTAACGTTATTTGCTTAGCTCTGGCAAAGCAGAGTGACGTTATGTATATCAATGCAGCCAGACTCGATTTTATCTTGAATTTGAATGTGATGTCAGCTGATGCTGCTGATCTGTCATGTTTCCTTTTACCTTTAATTCAGAGTGATCCTTCTGGGTAGTTATTGGGTGGGCTAATCAGCTGCTGTAAAATTAACTGTGTGAATCCAGCATCTTACTAGAGTGTTGTTAGTTTGATTTGTATAATATTTCTGAACTGGTAACATTAGTTTAATACTTCAAGACTTTGAGCTTTCACTGTCAAACCACCTTTTTCACTGGGTCTCGGTACAGGTGACAGAATCACCAGCTGTCCGATGTGTCCCGCAGTCCGGAAGACAAGGTGGACTCATGTCTCTCTGAATAAAGCTACTGGAAAGTGAGTCCTGGTACATTATACGTTATGCATGAAGGCGTAACATGTCCATCTTGCTCATTAGTCATTAGTAAAACCCTATATGAATGCTTCATCCATTCACTCGGTTGGTATTGTGTAAATGTGAGCAGTCATTAACTGAAACTATAATCTCATAACTGGATGTGTTGTGTAAACAAGGTTAGAAGTTTCAGTTCCCAAAATGTGATATGAAATTGAAACGATGAATAGCTGAAGAGAGAGAGTGTGTGTGTATGAAGATGATGGGTCTTTTATGGGTAAATCAAAGGATATTTTGTGCTTTTCTTGGCAGTTGCTCTGCCATTTTGAACTTTGAAGCGAGTAAAGCTTTGATCCTTTTGTTGTGCTTATTTTGTTCATTTTTGACAAGTGTTGATTAGTTCAAATAGAATTGGATCAGATTGTCGCTTCTCTCAGTATCTCCAGTCCAAAGCGCTTAGTTCAATTGCTTGTTCTGTTTGTACTTCTACAGTTCTAAATCTCTTTTATTAACAGGTGGCCACATTATTACAGGTGACTTTATTTCTTATCAAAGTCCCTGGCAACCTAACATGCACAGGCTGTGTCTTTATAATTGGAAAAAGGGTTTAATTGAACATTTATCTTTGCATATGTCAATAGACTGTCATTGACACAAACCTTGTCACTTTTAAGGATTGTTTGTTATGGGCAAAATCTTTGTCTTTAAAAAGAAATTTTTTTCTTTCTTTTTTCTCTCTGATGGATTCTGTAGAATTATAGATGATTTCCTTGTTTCCTCATTGCTGTGCAAAACTCGTATGGCAGGCTTTCTTCCTTGGAACACAAAAGTAGAGGTTAGGCAGAATGAGGCTCAGTTACCTTTCATTTTTTTAAAATACAGAAAAAAAATATAAATAAAAATGAAATTGTCCATGTAACTTCCTACCTAACATCTCTTTGTGCTGTACGAAAAAAGTTTGGAACAACATGAGGGTGATTAAATGAAGACATTGTTGGGTGAACCTAAACAAAACGGAAAGTATTAGGCCTATATTCTTATTGACAGCTAAAAGCATCAGATTGGCCAAAAATATTTGAAGTGAAGTGACATACGGCCAAGTATGGTGACCCATACTCAGAATTCGTGCTCTGCATTTAACCCATCCAAAGTGCGCACACACAGCAGTGAACACACACACTGTGAACATACACCTGGAGCAGTGGGCAGCCATTTATGCTGCGGCGCCCGGGGAGCAGTTGGGGGTTCGGTGCCTTGCTCAAGGGCACCTCAGTCGTGGTATTGAGGGTGGAGAGAGCGCTGGACATTCACTCCCCCCACCTACAATCCCTGCCGGCCGGGGACTCGAACCCGCAACCTTTCGATTACGAGTCCGACTCTCTAACCATTAGGCCACGACTTCCCCTTAAAAAGAGATAGTTCTCCCAAAAATTTAATTCTGTCATTAATTACTCTCCCTCGTGTCGTTTCAAACCTGAAAGACCTTTGTTCATCTTCGGAACACAAATTAAGATATTTTTGATGAAATCCAAAAGCTTTCTGACCCTGCATAGACAGCAACGTAACTACCATGTTCAAGGCCCAGAAAGGGAGTAAGCACATCATTAAAATAAGTCGATGTGGCATTTAGTGGTTTAACCGTAATTTTATGAAGCTATGAGAATACTTTTTGTGCGCAAAGAAAAATAAAATACACCCTCGTGAACAAAGACTTACCTGGAAGTAGGGATGTAATGGTATGAAAATTTCTTATCACGATTATAGTGACCAAAATTATCACGGTTATCAGTATTATCACGGTATTGTTAAAATGTGCTGGAGATGTTCAAAAAGAACCGATACATAAATCACTTCACCAAGTTTTATACTTAAAAATCAACAAACAACAAATAAAATGACTTTTTGTTTGCATATTCACTAAAACAATAACATTACCAATGAGGTCTGGATTTTAAATGACAACTTGCCTGACACCAGTTTAATAGCATGTTCAAATAAATAATGTAAATGTTCAAATAAAGCTTTGAAAAAGATTCATATAAAGGTAAACCTCACATTTCAGCCTTTATAAGAAAAGAGTTAAGTCAAAATAATTGATTAATAAGGGGAAGGGGAGGGGGGGAAGTGGTGTGTGGCCAAGTATGGTGACCCATACTCAGAATTTGCGCTCTGCATTTAACCCATCCAAGTGTACGCACAGTAGTGAACATACACCCAGAGCAGTGGGCAGCCAATGCTGCGGCGCCCGGGGAGCAGTTGGGGGTTCGGTGCCTTGCTCAAGGGTCTCACCTCAGTCGTGGTATTGAGGATGGAAAGAGTGTTGGTTATTCACTCCCTCCACCTACAATCCCTGCTGGACCTGAGACTCGAACCCACGACCTTCAGGTTACAAGTCCAACTCTCTATCCACTTATCTGCTCCATAAATAATTCTATATGCTTAACTGAATTGTTTAAATGTGTAGAATCCACATAAGCTTGTTTTTCATCAACCGGTTAAAATTTACAGCAGGACATGCAAATTTGGTCCGTTTTTTGGCCAGACAGAAACTGCACACAGGCTGAATGTAAATAAGTGTCTGTAAATCCAGTCTCTGACAGCAGGTGGCGTTATATGGAAAAGCTGAATTACAGCTGATTCCCGTGAACTCCGCGAACAAAGCAGTATTGTTTAAGAACATTTCCTTTAGGTATTACATGGAGCTAAGATGAAAACAAAATGCCATCGAATCGTTTCTGAAGACAGTCAGATCCTTCAGAGGTACATTCATATGATTAATTCATTGATATATTAATTTGTATAATTCCCTTAGCACTCTTTTAAAACCTCCCAGCTTTTCCGCACTGTTTTCACTCAGAATGAAACCACTCCGTTGCTGTGCGCTCGTGAGACTGTTACACTCTGCTTTATGCTGGACAGTATTTATTTATCGTGAGTTGTTCAGATCGCGGTAATCGAATACGGTTTTAATGATAATTAAAATATGAAACGGTAATACCAACCGTGGGGAATTTTATCATAATTTATCTCTCAAACCGGTAATCGTTACATCCCTACCCGGAAGAGAAGAAATTGTTGAATAAAATAATTATTTTTGTTTTCTTTTGCACTAAAAGTATTCTCATAGTTTCATAAAATTGCGTTTGAACCACTGATGCCACATGGACCATTTTAACGATGTCCTTACTATCTT
Organism: Barbus barbus; assembly: GCF_936440315.1. Classification (NCBI taxonomy): domain Eukaryota; kingdom Metazoa; phylum Chordata; class Actinopteri; order Cypriniformes; family Cyprinidae; genus Barbus; species Barbus barbus. Next base: position 22,930,500 of record NC_136757.1, read on the forward strand.
TCTGAACCTTGAACGTGGTAGTTCTGTTGCTATCTATGCAGGATCAGAAAGCTCTCAGATTTCATCAAAAATATCTCAATGAAATCTGATATGTGTCAGATCATCTGGTATACATCACCAGAGAGAAGTCTGTTGTTTTCGCTGGACATCCATGTAATGTTTTGATTACACTGTCAAGTCAAAAAACACATAAAACAAATGTATAAACAGGTTAATTGTTTACTAAGGTCTATAAAATGCATTTAGAAATGAATAAGGTGAATTTCATGCTGACTTTAAAGTTGTTTTCCTCATTCCAGACACATTTGGTGTCTCTGTTACTTTATTGAATACTGTTAGAAAAGCAGCAGAGCATGTTTAAATGATTCTTCACCTCTGCTTTCCAGCATAGGCCTGAAATCAATGAAATATGCATGCAAGCCTCTAAGATATGTCTTATGCATGCATTATTAATTCAATATAATTCAAGGTTCTGAGCAGGGAGTGATTTCAGTGTCCCTTTGGAATACTTTGTGCATTTGCCACAGTGCTTTAGACGTCTGTACAAAACTCTTTTTTTACTCTAGAATAGAGAGTTGTAGAGAGACCATTGAATCTGTTTGCTCTGGGGACTTACAAGGACAGGGACTCTGTTATAATGGTAGTGCTTGGAGGAAGACAGTGTGATTCAAATGACTTGAAAACCTCTGAGATGTCATATGTCTGGGCTCCAGGCAATCGAACAAATTGTACACCGTTGCTATAACCCTCACTTTGATGAAACAACTGAGGTCTGTGGGTGAGACAGTAAATCTATAAGTCATATGCTTTGATCAATCTATCTTCGTAACTATCAGTTAAACTTATGATTTGGCTAAATTTACAGCTTCCTTTTGCTCAAAGAGTAATGTGAATGAAGTCATGTGCTTTAGTGCCACTTAGGGTCATAATCTAAGCAAGGTATTGCCAGAGAATACAATGTTTGACAGCAGATGTTGACAAAATAATTGCTTCTCTCACATTATTTGCCTGTTTTTCCCCTTTTCTCTCAGGTTGTCATAGCGATGTGGAGTCGCTTGCGAAGTGAGGCGGGGCCCCCAGCCTCTGTCTCTTCCCAGGCTGCCCTTGCTGGGCAAGACAACAGGAGAGGTTTGTCTAACTCTTACTTCGAACATCATCATGAGCATGTTTGCGTGATTACTTATGTTAATGTTTATCTCTCAGCAGAGATATCTCATGCCTGGAACAGTCTAAATCAAACCAAAGCTGCCGTGAGTATTTTTTAACACCTGTCAGATTCTGGCCTACTTATGATGCCAAAAGAGATACCTGTTACATACATAATAGTTCTGAAGAAGCCCAATTATAAGAAATCAGAAAGTAAGATTCAGAGGTATACTCTGTAGGTTTAGTATTTGTAGCATTATCCCCACGAGTGCAGAGATCTGTTGACTCAGTGGCTAATTGTGGTTTTGTCTCAGTTGCGACACATTCAGAATCGTCTGGAGGCAGCACCAGGCACTGGAGTGCTTCTGGACTCAGTGCTTGACACAAAGAAAGCATCTGTGAGTGGCGGTCGGAAAATAAGCCGCAGAGGTGAGACAGACACATCCTCTGTAACACATACAGAGGCAATCCATTAGAGACTATTGTACATCCCTAAGCTAGGTGTTTTTAATGTCAACTTACATAGTATTGTACCAGGTCGCTATGAAACATACGGTGAAATGTTTTAAATAAAATATCTTTTTAACTTGTCAAAGCAGGGTTTTTTTTATTTTTAATATGTGATCAGAATTGTATTTTTGTATGTTTTAAAAGTAATTTTGTTTCATGTTCAGTCTTTTAAAATGTATTCAGTTGAATTGAATTTAATTAATTATTTTTTATATTTTTAAAATGTATTACTAGAATTAGTTTCATGAATATTTAGTACGAACACTTTTATTGCTGCATTAAAAGTCAGATATTACTGTAAGTATAGGCTTGAAATGCAGTGAGTCATATGTTAATTTATAAATAGCTCTGTGAGTTTTGAGTGATTCATCAAAAAACTGACACATGAGAGTCATTCGTCATTTGTGAATTGGGCAACATTAGTTGCTGTGCTTGTTTTTGATCAAGCCAGTCAAGGTGACGTGACTGTTTACATTAATGTTTCTAATTCTTCTACAAGTATACAATGTGGAATAGAAAATATCACACACACACAGTGTATGTATGTATGTATATTAGTGCTGTCAAATGATTAATCGCATCCAAAATAAAAGTTTTTGTTTGCATAATATATGTATGTGTACTGTGTATATTTATGCATGTATAAATACACACACATACAGTATATATATATTTTTTAATATTTACATGTGTATATACATTTATATTTTGTATTATAAATAAATATATTTAATATATAAACATATATTCTTCTTAAATAGATACATGCATGTGTTTTATGCAGAATAATTACACACTGTGTACATATATTATGTAAACAAACTTTTATTTTGTATGCGATTAATCATTTGACAGCACTAATATATATATATATATATATATATATATATATATATATAAAGAATAGTACAACATACTTCAGAGTTCTGCCTCTTCCATTGTTTATGTGTTTTCCATGTATTTACTACAGATGGGCGTCATGTGGAGGAAAGTGGATCTAAGTCCAGAACACGGAGTCGACGCAGTCCAGATAAAAGTTCCCGTAGTCCCTTGAGGAATAGCACTCTGGACAGTAACGCCAGGAAACCTAGTGCAGTGGAGTTCAGAGAACCCCTCGTTTCGTACAGGTTAAAGCTGCAAAGACATTAATAAGCTAAAGCTGAATTGGTTATTTGCAACCAGAAACTGCATTAATAATGATCGTAGCTTTTTTGTCTTGGAAATCCTCTTATGCTCTTCACTTTAAACTGACATTGTATTTTTAAACTGACTTGTCTTTTTTGTTGTGTTTTTGTTTTTTTTATAGGGAAGCATCTCCACTGCCAGTGTCCCAGACTCACTCTGAACCAGAAGTCCATTCGTTACCAACAGAGATGAGCGTCCCGCAGGCTGACTTTGCTCTAAGCCAGCTGGTCTATCAGCGTGACACCCGAGACATGCAGACTGCAGACCTGGACAGCCCACGCTCCTCAGCTGTAGACAGCACATCTGTACGCTACCTCAATGACCTGTCTGCTCTCAACGCCATTCACCAACCTGACCAAGCCCCGCTAGGGTCAGAGGTCAACCCCAGAACACATTTACAGGCCGAGACATCCCTGACTTCCCTGACATCCGTCACCGGTTCAGTCACAGCTTCCCTACGGCTGGAGAACCTGCGCCGTCGGCAACCTGATGAAAAGCTGGAAAAGCTGAAAGAGAGAATCCGCAGACAGAGGGAACATTTGGAGGAGACAGAAGAAAGAAACAATCTGCTGGGATACTTGGAGCAACCTGTGGGTATTGGAGCGACAGCACATAGTACCACAGTACCTACTGCTAAAGTTCGGAAAGTGGCCCCAGCCCCTCCAGCGCCCATTTACAAAGGTAAGTCGACTACAGAGAGGCAAAGTGACCTTAATTGTATTGGGCTGGTAACCAAAAGGTAGCAGATTCAAACCCCGAAAATGCTTTCACCATTGAGCTTGAGCGAGGCACTTAACCTTAGGTTGCTCCGTCCCAGTAATAGTTGTACACAAAAATACTTAGGATTAGGGATGTAACGGTATGAAAATTTCTTATCACGATTATAGTGACCAAAATTATCACGGTTATCAGTATTATCACGGTATTGTTAAAATGTGCTGGAGATGTTCAAAAAGTACTGACACATAAATCAATTCACCAAGTTTTATTTTTAAAAATCAGCAAACAACAAATAAAATGACTTTTTGTTTGCATAATCACTTAAACAATAACATTACCAATGATGTTTGGATTTTAAATGACAACTTGACTGACAACAGTTTAATAGCATGTTCAAATAAATAATGTAAATTTTCAAATAAAGCTTTGATAAAGTTCCATGTAAAGGTAAACCTGACATTTCAGCCTTTAAATAAAGAAAAGTGTTATGTCAAAATGATCATTTATTAATAAATGATTATCCCCCAGTTTCACAGACAAGGCTTAAGCCTAGTCCCAGACTAAAGTGTAAATCTGAGCCGTTTTAACTGAAAGAAACTGACAGATCTTAAAATATATCAGTGCCTTTGTTTTGTCTTAAGATGCACACCAGTAATGTTTTTTTCTAAGGCATTTTAATAAAAATTACTTAAATTTCCTAATTGAACAATGGCCTAATCCTAGTTTAGTCTAGGTCCTGTCTGTGAAACTAGGCCAAAATGTATTTTATCTGTTACATAAATAATTCTAGATAACTCATGAATTGTTTAAATGTGTAGAATTCACATGAGCTTGTTTTTCATCAACCGGTCAAAATTTATAGCAGGGCATGCAAATTCGGTCCATTTTTGACCCGACAGAAACTGCACACAGGCTGAATGTAAATTTAAGTCTCTGTAAATCCACTTACTTGCAGCAGGTGGCACTTAAGGAAAAGCTGAATTACAAACTCTGTGGACAAAGTAGTATTGCGATTAAGAACACTTCCTTTAGGTATAACATGAAGCAAAGATGAAAACAAAGTGCCGTCAAATCGTTTTTGAAGACAGTCAGAACCTTCAGAGGTACATTCATATAATTAATTCATTCATATATTAATTTGTATAATTCCCTCAGCACTCTTTTAAAACCTCCCAGCTTTTCTGCCCTAGTTTCACTCAAAACGAAACTACTCTGCACGCTGTGCACACGTGAGACTGTTACTTAAAACTGTTTTAATTTTATTACTGTATTTATCGTGAGTTGTTCAAATCGCGGTAATCGAATGCGGTTTTAATGATAATTAAAATATGAAACGGTAATACTAACCATAGGGAAATTTATCATGATTTATCGTCAAACCAGTAATCGTTACATCCCTACTTAGGATGAATCATCAGATAAATGTTTTATGAGGTTGTCGAATGAGAGGAAGCTCACTTCTGTGTTTTCTAGGCTTCAACACCAGTGAGACTAAGATACGCACACCTGATAGGAAAGTGTGGGCAGAGGAGGACTTCCAGAACTTAAGCAGGGAAATATACAAAGACCTGACAAAAAAGCTTACAGGTATACATAGTTTTCCAGAATGTTATAATATGTTGAATAATATAATGAAGTATACATTATTGTAATATCTTTGTGTAAATCTTACGAGAAGTACAGCAATACAACAACAGAATAGCCACATTATTTAGCCTGTGCTATAAGAAACAACACATTCACACTACATGAGTGGTGTAATTAAGGTGCTCACAAAAATGTTGCATTATCTCGATCATACAAAGCTCATTGGTTGTCATCTTAAAATCACTGATACTATAAATATGTTTTACATTTGAGTCATCCTCTTGATTTCAGCCTAATTGCAGTGTAGTGAATTGGGCTTTTTTTTATGTATATGGAATTAAAATGTTTATCCATTGATGTGATGGAGCTCAAATGTGTTTTACTGCCCTATGAGTCAGGAAGCATGAGTAATGAACAGGAATTAGGACAACAACACTGTTTTAACCTGCCACTCAAAGCAGATGAAACAATTTACAGAATTCATGTGTTTCTGCCGGATTGCAGTGTGGTCAAAAAGTATGCTTAATCCAAACCGCTCTTGGACGATGACTTACATGCTCCTAATTGGCTCAGAGTTTCCAGGCGTACTGCCACAGCCGTAGTTACCAGTTTTCATGTCAGCCCAGATTGTTCTTAGGAGCTTTCTTCAAGGTTATTTGTAAGGATTGCATCAGTTTGCTCAACTATTCCTTAAAATAGCATTATGGAACAAGCTCATTTATAATATGCGTAACAATGCTGCTTAATTCCCTGTTGGCCTACTATAGATTTGAGTTGCTGTCATTAAAGAGGCCATATGGTACACATTTGTAGCAGTCCATTTTAGTTGTTTTATAATTATATATTCTTGCTTCACAGAAAAATCCAATTTTGATTTAGATGTCCATTTTCCATACTCTATCTGTTCCATATTTTGAAAAGACTTAAACAGATTAAAACGGGTAGTTTGAGCGTATTTACGAGAATCATCTGTCTTAATGTGCTCATACCAAATAGATGTCAAATTAATTTAATGATGGTCTTTAGGACACTTAAGGTAATTACAAGTGTATTATATAATTTTGTAATTTTAATTTTTAATTTTATATTGTGAATATTCATTGAATCATTGAAGTTTTACCTGTTTTACTATTATACCGGGCAATTTGATGAATAGTTATTGATGAATAAATATGGGCGGTTGTGTGGTCATTATGCATCGTTAAGAGTGTAATGCAATGAACAGCAGTGTAATTTTAGTATTATTTATGTTATTATAGTTTTTATTTACATTTTGGATTAACATTTAATTTTATACTTGTTACATTTGAGTTTTTTTTTTTTGTGATTTTGTGTTTTTCTTTTATTCAAATATTACTATTTAAGATTAACTTGTTTTTATTTCAGTTTTAGTTTAGTTTTGGTTTTCATATATTTCCTGCTAGTAATTGTAGTACTTCAACTTAAACATTTTTAGTTAGTTGCCAATGTAACATTTCTCATTTTAATCTATTTTTAATCTATTGTTTACATTTTATTTAAATTTGTTTTAAAATAAAATGTTTTTAATATTTCAGTTAATGATAATTATACTGATCCGTGTCAACCAATTTAATCTTCTCTCTGTCCTTCACAGCAGAGAGCACAAAACCAAAGCAGAGGCCTGCAGAACGAGAAAATGTGAAAGAGAAGAAACCATCCAAACCTGTTAGGAAAGTACACCGAGCTTCCTCGGCACCGGACTCAAATACTAAACCAGGTCTGAGTTCTCTGTCATTTGTCGTCCTGTGTTTTTCACACACTGTGTTTCTCAAACAAACATCTGTAGCTTATTTAAGCAAATGATATTGAAATTCAGCATCTGAATGCACATATAACAGTCTTTAATTGTAGTTTTGCATATGAAGATCACAATCTGAACTAAAAATGTGCAAATGTTCGCGAACACACACACACTTTCTGGCAGCCCTGTGTGAGCCTCTCTTGACCTGCCAGCGTTACTGTGCCTTGTTCTCTACAAGACATTCTTGGAAACAGACGTGTGTGTTAATGTCCGTTTGCAAGCACAAGCTAAGTCTCTTATCCCAACAGATATTTCTACAATGTGTAGCATGCAGATTAACAGGATATCTGTGGCAACAGTGACGCAGGAATGCTTGATGTGTCCCAGCTCAAACCGCTGTGGCCTCGCTGACAGCTGGAGAGGTGTCAGTCTAGTCACGACAGGATGGAAAAGTGAAATCGGACTCCTCCTTCCACCCCTCAACTAGTTTACCCTGTGCGCCCCTAACTTCAGAAATAGTACTTCGTACTGTTCTCACGGAGTCTCTCTCAGTTTAGTTCAATCAAGGTGGCATATGCAGTCACATATTCTTGGTTTGTATGTGAGTGCATATGCTTCTAGCTGCACAAACTATATTTTATTTGATGCTTTCCAAATGTTTTGGAGTGCAATGCAAAAGACATTGCTACAAACAGACATTAGTGTGAATTGTCAATTATCAGTTTTAGGTCACCTACTGTCAGGCCAGTGCATTTTTTAGGTGAATCTTGCTGAGCAAGTGGAACAGTCAAACTAATATGTTTGTAAGAGGTTATTGAATAATCTGGTTTTAAACAGACATTTGAAGGTAACTTTATCACCACTGTGACAGGGCTCAAGAATAAGGATTTTTTCTGTAAGCCCAGTTGGATCAGACATTCAGATTTTTATTTACCGTTTTTACTGAGCCTACCACAAAAAAAAAAAAGAAAGAATATATAATATGTGATGGCAGCATTCACATTGTTTTAAACTTCTAGAATTTATGTTTTTCAAAATGAAATTACATTGAATGGTATTTGAATTATCCACCTTCGAATGTGAAATAAAGACATGGTATTGGTTAATATTTTTCTCCTTCCGTGTGGCCTTGATTACGTCAACATAAAAGTAAATCCATTTTAGAGGGTGAGAAATGTATTACAATTTGATCTTGTTAACATTTTTGTTTTTTATAATATCATGCACAGATTAATCATGCACAGTAAGACCAGAATCATTTATTAAATACAGTAACTTTTGCATTCCCGCTATCATTAAATGCGAGCGGGGGGTTTTCTCTGGAGAAAGATAATTTTTACCAGGAGGTTTGGTTTAATTAAACGTCTGTGTGAATGTGATTCAGTGCAGCTATTCGGTCTCTTTATTATTAGTTACTTTTGTCATACTTTCCCCTCTGCCTTAATCACACTTGTTCAAAAAAAAAGTACAAATTAATTGTGGACCAACTGTAGTCTCAAGGTATCTGCGTAACCTGTCTCCACAGCAATCAGCACGTCGTCGTGGCGAGATGGGCAGAAGCTGGTGAAGATGATGCTGGGGCCGCAGCCACGGTTACACAGAGAGCCTCGGGCGAAGTCCTCGGAGACACGGATGAGAACAGGTGAGAGGATGATATATTTTACAGGCTTCGCCTCTGTCATCATACTGACCGTTAAAGCTCAACCGAACCACAAACAAAACTTAAAGTATCTATATTCATTTCACCTTAATTGTGTCAAGCTATTTGGTTTATAACGTCTTATATTTTGAATGCCCAACCAAATGATGTCCTTGAGGTGTTTTGAATTAGTTTATTGCCAACCGTTATTAAACACTACATTTGTTGCAAAGCACTAGTGTTACAGAAGCTAGTAGCCCAAGTGTCAGGTCTATTAATAAATAAAGATTCGGACAGCCTCCCCGCATTGGTAAACTTTGCTGCCCAGTGACCATAATGAATAGGGTTCGACTGGGTGTTTCTGACTCGCTGCACAAGTCGACCTGATTCCTTCCACAGTCTTGCTGTCCTCCACACACGCAGGTCTGGACCCAGATTTTATACAGCCACTCTGATACTGATTTATTGAACTGCAGAGACGGAAATGCTCAATGCTGCATTGATTTAAACATTATATGCAAGCAACTGCTGAAGGGGATGTTTTTCCAGTTCAGACATAAATACAAAGCCTGTGACGTAAAAGCATTGTGTTTTGTTTGTCGAATTATCTATGTTTTTTTTAATGATCGATTTAAACAGATATGTATTTTTTTTTTACATTTACATTTAATCATTTTGCAGATGCTTTTATCCGAAGCAAATTACAAATGAGGACAATAGAAGCTCAGCTGGTTCTCATAAGAGCACATAGAAATTAGTTTTACATTTATATGTATATATATTTATGTATATTTAAGTATATGTGTGTGTATTTTTATTTATATACATTAATAAACATTATATATGCATTTATTGGTATATATTGTGGGAATTCTTATCTTTCATTTATTTAAACGTTTTTGACATATTAAAATATTTGTAAAAAAAAGTTTACAATTCATATTACTTTATATTTAAGAAATATAAATTTGGTCTCCTATTAGCCTCTCTCTGTCTTTTCCTGCAGTCCCTGGTCCCCGTTCAAGCTCTGATCCTCGTCTTGAGCGTAGCCGGCGTTCAAGGCCCACCAGTGCAGAAAGACCTCGCAATCAATTTCTTCCAGAAGACCCAGCTGGACCCTCCAGATCAACAGGGGGTGATAGAAGAAAATCTCCCAGCACAGACCTGCTCCCAGCAGACATCCGTGGCATCCTAGATGACCTGCAGTTGGAGAAGGACAGCAGCAGGAGGGCAGAAGTGCCCAGCTCGAAAGTCCGAGCCTCGACCAGAGTTTCTCGTAGTGCCAGCCCTGCCAAGACTACCAAGAGATCAGATCCTCCTGAGCATCCCATGGCAAAGAAACGGCACTATGACGCAGAAGCAGTGCGACTGTATATTGCTCAAAAACAAGAAGAAAGGAAAAAACGGCAAGCAGAGGAGAGGAGGGCTCAGCGGGAGGAAGAAGAGAACAAGAATAAACGCTTACAGGAGCTTTACAGGAGACAACGAGCTGGAGCCACCAAGGGCCCAGTCGCACCTGAAGGTCCAATAAAGAAGCGGCTGCAGGAAACATACACCAAACTTCTGCTGGAACAGACTCAGCTCAGAGAAGAGATCAATGGTGGTGCCATAACAAACATAGTCCAGCAGGTAAACCTTTATTGTACAGCATTTTTGCAGTTAAACATCTTGTTGAACTTGTATAATTATTTAAGTATTTTTATTATATTGTTACATAGAAATTCACAAATATTTTGAGTAAAATAATATTAAATTCACATTTTTAAGGTACACTACCTTTCAAAAGTTTGTCATCAGTCTTTTTTTTTCTTTATTGAATATGAAAAATGAATGAAATGAATGCTTATTCAACAAGGATGCATTCAATTGTAGTGACAGTAAAGACATTTACTGTTACAGAACATTTCTATTTCAGTTTAAGGCTGTTCTTTTGAACTTGCTATTTATCAAAGAATCCTCAAAAATGCATCACAGTTTTCATAAAAATATTAAGCAGCGCTACTGTATTCAAATTTAGTAGTAATAAATGTATCAAAACTGAAAATTCAGCTGTGCCATCCCAGGAACGAATTCCATTTTAAAGTGTATTAAAATAGTAAACAGTTCATTTAAATTGTGATGATATTTCATAATATTACAATTTTAACTGTATTTTGTAAAAAAATTAATAAATGCAGCCTTGGTGAGCATAAGGGACTTCTTAAAAAAAACAAAATCTTATATAACTACATTATATACTGAATATCACAATTATATTAACTATTGGACACCCTGGTGTCTAGACAAAATCCATAATGATCGACCACTATTTTAAGTGTTGTTGTTACACTGCAGCTGAGACCAGTATACCAGCCATCTGGAGAATCTGATAAAGAAAACAAAAGACATGATCGACCTCAAAGTGCCACCTCCAGCAGTGATCTGTCTCTTACGGAACAATGCCAGCCTCCTTTCTCCAGGTAAAACACACATTCCCATTCCATTACATCATCTGTATCATAAGTGTAATGTTTGGTTTTCCAGCTAAAAAAAACTGCTTCGGTTTGATATTTCCACAAAAGAGCTTCCTTTTTTATTGATCTGTTCTAAACACTGAAAAGATTAACAAAATATCTGCTTTCTCTAAATGGGAAGTCATTTGTATTCCCTTACACAGGTGACATGCTCTTATTTCAAGTAGTTCTGTAAAATCAGATTAATCCGTCAGCTCAGTGCTTAGCGAGAAGTGTTTGTTTCTAGCCCGTTTCGGTTTCCATGGCCACCTTTAAGTGCATGTAGTTTGCGGCGTCTTCTGCGTATTGAGTTTGTGAACACAGGATGTTCCTAAAAATGGATTAAAGCTGACGTCTGAATCTCCTAATGAAATATTTTGGTTAGATTACATGATTTATGCCATATAATATGACTCGATTTAAAATATTTGCTAATGTTTTTTTATACATTAATCAGTCTTTTTTTGTCATTAGTATACTTTAATAATCTTTTGTCTTGTTTCTGTAGGAATGGTTTGGGTTTTGCAGGGTCACCCTGGCTTCAATCTGACCAGCGTAGTCCTGCTCTGAGGGTCAGCAGCTCCCTAGCACCTCCTTCTGGCCATATCTTCTCTCAGATGTTAGAACTTGATCCAGAACCTTCACTACCTAACAGAGAGTCCCTAACTGCACATGCGGCGTTTCCCTCAACCATAGGCCGCAAAATGAGCCGTATTGAGGCTCTTAAGGCCACAGCTGCCTCTCTCTCCAGCCGTATTGAGAGCGAGGCACGTAAGCTAGCCGGTGCCGGAATAAACTACGGTTGTGCCAGGGAGACAGGCACGGGTCTTTTAATCCCTAACAATGACCATTGGGCTAAACCTGTCAGTCCGCCAGTCAGAGAAAATCCGACAGATACCGATGACCTGGTTGAGACGATTAAAAAACTGCTTGCTGCGGGTCAGAGTACCTATGATCAGGCCCTTCCAGCCGTGGGCAACCTGCACAGCTTTAGGGAGAGAATGGAGACTGGAAACAAACAAACACTTGCGCCCTCTGGCCTCACGTCTAGAAACACACGCAAGACCCCTTCTCCTCCAAAGCTCATTGTTCAGGAAGTTGAGCTGGACTCCAGCGGAGGTTCTATCAGTGAGGGTCCTCTGCTGAGTGAGGGCAGTATATCTGATGAAGACCTGCAAGAGCTGCCCAGATCAAGACTGGGAACCACAGGATACAGTGCACATCTGAATGGAGACAGTTTGAACCCAATTTCACGCTTTCAGAAAGAGGCAGAGAAGCACCTGCCCTTTAATGTGTCAAGTATGGTACAAGGAGGAAGCAATGGACCATGGGAAGAACTGGCCAAGGGAAGCCCACACAGTGTTATCAATATATTTACAAAGAACATGAGCTACAGCAAAGGTGAGAACTTCAGAAACATATTCTATACATATTTTGTCAAAACCTATAATATTAAATGTTTAATTATAATATTAGACCATTTAAAAATATGTATATAATGTAAAGTCTTGTTTTTGTTTAAAATCACACACACACACACATATATGTGTGTGTGTATATATATATGTATGTATGTATATATTAGAAAAACAGCCGTTACTCCAGCATTCAGTTTTAAATTATCCTTCAAAAATCATTCTAATATGCTGATTTGATACACACACAAAAAAAACTAATCATTATCATTGTTGAACATATCTTGTTATCAGTGCTTCTTAATATGGTTGTGGGAATTTTTCAAATGAACAGCATTTATTTGAAATAGGCAACGTTTGTAACATTATGCATATTTTTACTGTCACTTTTCATCAACTTAATGCATCCTTGTTGAATAAAAGTGTTAATTTCTTTCACAAAACAAATGTTGCTGAAACTATACTTTTGTGATTAAAGTTTGTTAAAAAACATATTTGTTTTTTTGCAGCGTTTGAAGAAAGGGGCAGTAAGAGTTCTCCGGCTCTCCGCTGTGCTCTGTCTGGTGCCAGCTCATTGGATGGAATGGTCTACGAGGAAGACTTTGTTTCCTCTCACGCCAGTAGCCAGTCAGCATCCAAGAGAAGTCCCAACAGACTCAGGTAAAGCAAAATAGTTTTTAATACTCAATAGATAACTACATTGTATATCCAAAAAGCTTTAGAATTGGAAAACGGAAGTAAATACAATTTCTAGTATTCAGCCTGAAGAGGGCAGTGTTGCTCTATAATCATACCATCCCTCACATTTCACATGCTCTATGAATAATCATATACAGGTACATCTCAAAAAATTAGAATATCGTGAAAAAGGTCTATATTTGTTGTCACTCATTTCAGAAAGTGAAACCCATATATGATAAAGATTCATTACACACAGTGAAATTTTTCAAGCCTTTATTTCTTGAAATTTTGATGATCATGACTTACAGATAATGAAAACCCAAAATTCAGTGTCTGAATATTACATAAGATCAATAAAAAAAGGATATTTTAAACAGAAATGTCAGGCTTCTGAAAAGTATGTTCATTTCTATGCACTCAAAACTTGGTTGGGCCTCCTTTTGCATGAATTACTGCATCAATGTGGCGTGGCATGGAGGCAATCAGCCTGTGGCACTGCTCAGGTGGGGTTCAGGTCAGGCGTGTTTGTTGGCCAATCAAGCACAGTAACACCATGGTCATTGAACCAGCTTTTGGTACCTTTGGCAGTGTGGGTAGATGCCAAGTCCTGCTGGAAAATGAAATCAGCATCTCCATAAAGCTTGTCAGCAGAAGGAAGCATGAAGTGCTCTAAAATTTCCTGGTAGATGGCTGCGTTGACTCTGGACTTCAGAAAACATAGTGGACCAACACCAGCAGATGATATGGCAGCCCAAATCATCGCAGACTGTGGAAACTTCACACTGGACTTCAAGCAACATGGATTCTGTGCCTCTCCACTCTTCCTTCAGACTCTGGGACCTTGATTTCCAAATGAAATGCAAAATTTACTTTCATCTGAAAAAGGACTTTGGACCACTGAGCAACAGACCAGTTCTTTTTCCTCCACAGCCCAGGTAAGATGCTTCTGATGTTGTCTCTGGTTCAGAAGTGGCTTGGTAGCCCTTTTCCTGAAGATGTCTGAGCGTGGTGACTCTTGATGCGCTGACTCCAGCTTCAGTCCACTCCTTGTGAAGCTCTCCCATGTGTTTGAATCAGCTTTGCTTGACAGTATTCTCAAGCTTGCGGTCATCCCTGTTTGCTTGTGCACCTTTTCCTACCCAAATTCTTCCTTCCAGTCAACTTGGAATTTAATATGCTTTGATACAGCACTCTGTAAATAGCCACACCTTTCAGTAATGACCCTCTGTGACTTTACCCTCTTTGTGGAGGGCGTCAATGTTCATCTTCTGGATCATTGCCAAGTCAGCAGTCTTCCCCATAATTGTGGTTTCAAAGAACAAGAGATACCCGGAATTTATACTGTAGGGATGGTCATTAATTGAAACTCAAATGTAAATGTTCTAATATTTTGAGATACTGATTTTTGACTTTCATGAGCTGTAAGCGCTAATCACCAAAATTAAAACACTTTTGAAATGTTTTACTTTACATGCAATGAATCTAAAATATATGAAAGTTTCACTTTCTGAAATAAGTTACAAGAAAAAAATTAACTTTTTCATGATATTCAAATTTTTTGAGATGTCCCTGTTCATACGGATAAACTCTGATGCCTTCTTTCCACAGTAATGGCCACAGTCGGTTCAGTCCTCCAGATGAGGTGCTAAGTGGCAGATCTGTATACAGTAACAGCCTCACACCTCTTTCTTCTCCGCACTCAGCCAGCTCAAGCAGCAAGAAAGGTCAGATATGTTATAGAGGGCCACATCATGTGATCTTGAGTGCGAAATCCGTTTCTTTGCTCTGTGTACATTCTTATATGGATAAATCAGAAGTACTGCTACTTAAACCCCAGTATATTTGTAGAATTAGCAATACTTACTCAATTTCACTTATGTTGGTTTTGAACACTGACATTTTTGTATCATGATTACATTCCTAATTTTATCTGTGTACATTCCTACAGCTTCAGAAAGGAGCTTGCTGGAAGGACAAAGAAACACATCCTCTGCAGTCTCTGATCTCCCTGCTGAGGGTTTTAAGAAGAGCAGCTCAGATAAAGCATCTAGTCGCAGCTCTCACAGGAGCGTAGGCACAGACAGCACATTGGGGGGTGTCTCAGTCCACTCCATCCATAGGTACGGCCTGGTAAACACATTAGCTCACACTGATATCTGCATCTGAACAACCTCTTGCATGTATCTTCATGCCATTTTTAATGTTTACATAGTTGGAGTTCTAAAATAGAAAAGCTTTGATTTTTATTTACTAGTACAACCATCTTTCATTGCCATTCTGCTAGTCTGCATGTCACCGGACATGAACTCGGACATTTTGAGTACAGACCGGAAATATCTTTAAACGCAATATCCATGCTGTTCCTGTTTATCATAATTATTACAGCCCAGAGGAGCCAGTGTCAATATTAGTACTACTGTATGTCGGGTGGAGGGTATAAGTGTTTAGCCTGCTGTAGCCCTTCAGAAAACGAGGCAGGAGGCAACGTACACATACACACTGGCTCTTTTGTTCAATAGGTTAGCTGTTCTGCAGGTCAGGCTCATTGCCAATGAGATATTTCCCCCTAGTGTGACATTCGAGCCTCCCTGTGGCATTTGTTGAAGCCTGTGAGTCAGATTCCCTTCATGCCTACCTGCGTTTTTAGCTTTCAGAGAGCTGTATCTTCCAGAGATGTGGTCTCTGGATGGGTTTATACAACCGCAGAGAGTTTTAACTGGATTAACATAAGTTTAAGGGATATTCCCATCATCAACGCACTTTTTGGATGTAATTTCCAGCTACAGTAGCACAAAGACCCTATTGCTAATAGATACTGGACTATTGGAAGTTTTGGTGGCCATAGTAGAGCGGTGTGCACCATTCAGCTCAGCCTGTTAGCTTGTACCATTTTTTTTGCCTTATTAGTATTTTCAGCACAAATAGCTTCTCTTTTTAGATGCATTTTTAATTAGAAAAGCTTGTTAAATAATCTATGTGAGGTTGGTTTGTTTATTAAAACAAATATAACAATAACAAAAATGCTATACAGCTATACATAATACAGCTATTAAAATGCATACCTTTTTTAAATAATATTATCCTTATTCTCAATTATATTAATAATTATATATATATATATATATATATATATATATATATATATATATATATATATATATATATATAATTTTTTTTATTATATATATATATATTTTTTATTATATATATATATATATTTTTTTTTTTATTAGCTTACAGGCCCAAGTACTACTACTAATATTGTTAATATTTCTTCTTATTCTTATTATTAATTAATTTTATTTCCCTGTTTTGTTTCATTAGTCATTTTGGCTCTGAAGGAAAGAGATCTCCCCGAAGCACTCGTACAACTCCTGCTGCTGCTTCTCCAGCCAGCTCTGGTTCTTCCCGGTTGTCTCCAGGTGACAGTATCTCAATCAGAGGGTCCGCCCAGGGGTCGGGTTCCCCTCACGCAGCTCTGCCCAGTTCCTCCTCATCCTCCTCATCAGCTGCCAGGGCTAAATCCAACCCCTCACCCCATACTCAAAGCCCAGGAAGAACAGAGCACAGGACTGCAGGTAAACTAACATCTCGATTTTTGTCTAACTTTTTTGCTGTAATTTAATAAGAATTTCAGTTCAGGGATGGAATTGGTTTACTTACTCTTCTATGTGTCCCCAGGTTCAGCCGAGCTCCAGTTTGCTCCTGGGGTCCTCCAGCAGCGCCTGTCTGCTGAGCTCAGTTACCTGGATGCAGTGGAGGAGTCAGTGCGACAGCTCGGTGATGTGGAGCGAGTGAGAGGCGTGTCCCTCGCTCAACAGGAAACTGTCTCGCTCGCTCAGATTCTCAAGGTGAAGTTATGTACCTGCTAAAGCAATTATCTTACCTGTTGTGGTCATGTGGCCAAGTATTTGAGAGTAACCTTTAACCCTTGTCTTATTGCAGTCTCAGCAACAGAGGCATGAGCGTGAACTGTCCTTGCTAAGGATGAAGGCAGAGCAAGAAGCTCTCGAAACACAACAGCAACTGGAAGAAAGCAGACAGAAAGCTGCACGGGTATTTGCACCACTTGTTAATTGTTAATAGTTTAGGACATTTTGTTGAGGATATTTCAAGTCAATTTGGTTTGATTTGAAAGCTGTTTATATAATGACTTCATAGGTGCATTCTGGTATACATTTTAAACAGTACTTAAGTTTACTTAAATGAAACAATGAAATCGAAATCTGATTCAGACCATGTTAAAAACTTTGTTTAAATGATTTGCACTTTTTTAATGCAAGGATGCTTGTTTGATTCAAGGCCCATGCAGAGCTGCAGGAGGGTTTGCTCCAATCTCAACAGCAGGCATTAGGAGGTTTGCATGAGGCCACAAACAAGATGATAAACCAGCAGGCTGAGGCTGCACGCCACACAGCAGAAACGGCACTACACATTAAAGAGGTGAGCTAAATATTAGGGTACAAGAAAACAGCCCACACATACAGTGAGATTTTTTTCTAACATTAATCTGGATCGAGTCACTGAAATTATAATTCGATTTTTAAATGTAGTTACTAATTTTGATTATTAAGAAGCATAAACAGGACAAAAACCGTATCGATAAAATTATTAAAACCTATTTTGTTAATTAAATATAAATATAAGATAATTTTTTTGACAATTAGAAATGTTAAATTGCTATCTCAAAATAATTTAAATTCAACAAAAATTTAAATGACAACTGAAAATGATTAAATAAAAGTTAATATAAAATATCAATGAATACTTTAATAGAATATATAAATAGCACTGAACTAATATAGAAGTTCCATGTGGCATGGATCTTTATTTCTATTAGCACATCATAGCTGACATTACATATAGAGTCTTAACAGTATTTGGATTAATTTTGTACTTCAATCTTAAATCACTCAATTAAAATGATTGATGAAATGGCTAATCTAGACTCTCAGTCTCACTAAATATCTAATAAAGTCTTGGGTATTTAATTGTGTGCTAGAAAACCCCTATAACAAGCACAAATGTTTAGAAACAAGGTTACTTGCTTATCTTCTCAGAGTGTAGTATCCTCCCTCAAGGCACTCTTTCTTTAAAGTCAGCTTGAAAGATTAAACATGTATTTAACTGTCTCTCTCTCTCCCTATAGATGACTGAGCTGGCTCGTTCACAGATTGCAGGAGCGCTAAATGTTCCTGGCCCCTCCATTACGACCCTGTATGATCAACAGAAACAGCACAAAAGCGGTTTAAAACAGCAGCAGTCACACCCCCACACTGACAGGTAACTCACTCACCTCAGACATGGCCATTCACTATTCTGATTCATCTTTCTGTGCCATGCTTCAGCTTCATTAAGCATAAAAGCCAGATAATGTTCTGCATTAAAGGAATAATTCATCGGGAAATTAAAATCTGTCATTATTTTGTCGTTCCAATCCTTGGATCTTATGTGAAAGTTTGAATTTGCAAAAGTGCAGATGAGAAATGATATCCATGGCAGGGAATTTGGAGCAACATGGAGATGAGTAAATCATGATGGTATTTTCATTTTTGCGTGAACTATCCTTTTAACTGTGTTTTCACTTTCCATTTTCTAATGTGAAAGATTTTTTTAAAATTTGTCATAATAGTGATCATGATCTATACATCAGTAATGATGCTGTTTTGGATCTTCTCCAGTAGCTGGAAGAGTGAGCTGTCTCCTGAGAGACGTAAGAGTCCATCAGAGGTCGAGACTCCACCAGACAGCCTCTCAGAGTCCATTACTTCCAGGAGACCCACCATCAGGTAACACAGTGTACTTTTCATTTGAGTTGATTTTTCTTTTACAGCTCAAATGAATGATATTATAGAACGTAGAGTGTGTAAATGCTAATCTCTCTGTTTTTAAGTGGTGGCGGCAGCAGTAGTACCCAGTTGAGTCCACCTCGTTCTGATCAAAAGGAGAGGAAGACACCAGGAAAAGACAGGAGCAGTAGTTCAGTGGAGGACCAGGCTCACACCGCTGCCGATGACTCCCTTTGCTCGGACAACGTGCGCAGCCCGCTTGAAGAGAAAGGTAAAGCTCACATTTTTGGGGACAAGCAACTTTAAATAGTTTATCCTGAGAAATGTAAGCTGTTTTGACCACTTCCTGTCTATTCCTCCAATCAGCAGACAGTGCCTCCATCGCCACAGAGTACTCTGTGAAGTTTGATGACTCGATGACAGAAGATGACATTGAGGAAAGATCATTCCGCTCTCTTTTACCATCCGAGGCCCACCGTCGCGAATCGCTAGACAGGAAGCCCAGTCCTTGTCCCGAGTCTGACGACGACCACAGCCATGACAGATCCAGCCCCAGAGCGAGCTCAAAGGTGACGTCCTGTCAGCTCTGCTCATGCAGCATAACTCTGACCCCAGTTGTGTTCTGTATAAATAAGCCTGATGTGTTTTGTTCAGTTTGGTTGTCATAGTTAGAGTTTGTGTTTTTCTGGTGTGTTGATAAGAAGCTCTTTATATGGAATGGATAAGTGACTCATCTCTTGTTTTTCCCCTGCGCCATATCACGTTATACACAGCAGGATGGCAGCATGCCCTTCTCAAGTGGCCAGGACAGCTTCTCGAAGTTCACCATGGATTTGGTGCGTCAGTACATGAAGGAGGAGGAAGTTCGCGCTCAGCATCAGGGTTCACTGCTGCATCTGCGTCAGAAGGCCCTCCGAGAGAAGACCAAGGCTGAATTGGCCTGGCTGGAACACCAGAAGAGGCAGGACAAACATTCATTATGATTATCAGAAAAAATTATATTAAATCAAAATGGATCATATTTGCTTTCTTAACAATTGCTCTGGTTTATATTAGTATTATTCAAAAATGCTAATTTTTCAAAAAACATTTTTTTTTACTTTCACTAAAATCTAATAACATTCACTGCCTCTGAAATGAATGACTGTTCTTGTAATCAAGGTTGCACAGGTGGGGAGAAAATTATATCTATACATTTGTCTCACCCTACATTTTCCACTCTATATTCCCTGCTTGATAACTTATATATATACACAACTGTTCAAAAGCATCCGTAAGATTTTGTAAAAATGTTTTTAAAAGGAGTCTCCTATGTTCACGAAGGCTCCAATTATTTAATCAAAAATACATTATAAACCAGTAATATTCCAACATTATTACAAATAAAAATATTCTATTATATTTTCAAATGTAATTTATTCCTGAGATGGCAAAGCTGAATTTTCAGCAGAAATTCCAGTCTTCAGTGTCACATGATTTTTCAGAAATCATTCTAATATGCTGATTTGGTGCTCAAGAAATATTTATTGTCAATGTTAAAATTATTTGTGCTTTCTTTAAAAGCATTTATTTAAAGTCCCCCTGTAGTGAAAATCAAGTTTTTTATGTTGTTTATGTAGTGTTTTTAATTTGCTTTTAGACAAACCAATGTGCCAATCCATTAATCAACTCCATTGCTACACCATTTTCTTCTTAAAACTGTAGTTTCCCAAAGGCTGACCCAGAAACGCGGTTTGAAACAGCCCTCGGTTTGCTACGTCACAAAACTCGATAACCAATCACGTCAAGGGATAGATTCCTAGCATATCCGTCTCTCCATTTACACAAACGTGGCACGCATAGAGATCATAGAGATTGCATGCAAAATATGTCAATAGGATTGCCAGCAAAAAACCCATGAAGCCATGGTTTAACGTGAATTTAGAACCACTAACTTCAATAATAATCCGCAGCAACAGCGTAAAAGTAGCCCAGAGTCAGACCCACCTCTCCCGCATCGGCATCTGCACTTCACACATGTATGCTCGCGGGCGCGAATTAAGAATCACAAACTTAGCTGCATTCAAGTGTTCAAGGCATGTTGAGGACAAAATATCGTCAAGTAAGTAACTTTAATGACTGTTACAGTACCCATTGTAGTTGTCCGCTACTAAAAACATAGTTTTATCTGTCATTATCCATGGATCAGGAGGCCCTGGCTGGTGTGACTGAGTGAAGGCGGGGCTAATGTGCATATTCATAGTTCCGCGTATAGTAAATGAGCCAAGGGTGTAGAGTTACATTCAAGCTATTTTAAAGTATGCGAATTATTTTCACAAGAAAAAAACATTCGAAATATGTAATTTTGATGATCGAAGATGAGATTTAAAGGATAAAATTTCTGACTGCAGGGGGACTTTAAAATATAAATTTTTTATAACCTTAAGAGATTTTACTGTTACTTTTGATCAATTTAATGCTTCCTTGCTGAATAAAAAAAATCAGTCCCCAAACTTTTGAACAGTGTTGTACGTCTGATAACTGAAATTAAATATGTTGTGGTATGTTTTGATCAAGTTGCACTGTTTTTTTGTCAGTTAAATCTCATATGTTGAAATAGAAACCCATACATTTAAAAACAGTAGTGTGATCAGCTTGATTTAAAATTGTTGAACTGTAGTAACATGCTCCTCATCTCTTTTCTTCTTCACTAGACATCTCAGAGATAAAGGAGAGGACGATAAGATGCCACCCCTTCGTAAGAGACAGAGAGGCCTGATACTGAAGCTACAACAGGAACAGGTGACAATCATATGTGGCTTTATGAAAGGATCTCCAAGCTACATTTGCAAATGAATGTATAATAAATTAAATAGTTATAACTGAATTACTTAAATGTTGTCATGTGAAAGGCTAAAATGTTGCTGTGTTTATCCCCAGGCGGAGATCAAACGACTGCAGGAAGCCAATAAAGCAGCGAGGAGGGAGAGACAGCTGCTCCTCAAACAGCAGGAGGAGATCGAAAGAATGAGGCACACAACACTCAAACTCAAAGAGCGTCTCAAAAGCGCCGACACAAAGCTGGTCAGTCCTCTGAAAGATTGTTTCTTAATCTTCCCAAATAAAAGCGTTTTTTGGTTTCTTGTAAGTACTCTACTCTATATGTAGTATGTATATATGTATGTAGAACAAATCGCACTTCTTTTTTTTTTTTATGAAACATCTGCAGGAGTCATCCGTTTCAGGTGTGGCGGAGGATTCGGCTCCGCCCAGTGTGATTGTGACAGACGCAGAGACCCGTAGCCCCTCCCCCATGTCTGTGTCGGGCAGTGAAACCAGCAGCATCATGCAGAAACTGAAAAAGATGCGCTCTCACATGGACGAAAAGTAAATAAACACTGACGCATGTTTCTTTTCTATCCTTCAATCTTTTTCCTCTTCTGTCCTGTCAAATAATGCATTTGCTTGTAAAGTCCATTTGATTATATTAACCAAACTTTAATGATTTTATGCATATGTTATGTAGGGCAAACCTCTTTCAAGAAGGCCAAACAAACGATGAATGATTAAAGTACTCTGGGGCGATTTCTTATTTATGACTAGCTAATGCTACTAATAACATGTATTCATTTCTTCGAGGTTCGTGTACAGCTTGCTGACCATGTGACATTTTAAAGTGTTTGTTTATTTCTGTGTGCACAGTGTTTGGTTTGAACATAAGCGTGCTCTGTGTAGGAAAACACCCCTCTCCCTTAATGAATGGAGGAATCTTTCACATCTAAAATAGAGAACAGCTTCCTTATGCCACTAGTAAACAGGATGTACATTCTGCCAGTGAGATTTCTGAAACAATCTGCAGGTCATGGTTTCTCTAAGGTTTCTCTAATGCGTTTCGTAACCTCCACATGTTTTCTAAATGCTTTATCCATTGTGTGTGATCTCATTCTCCCATATTCAGCCACTCAGATTCTTGTTTACAATCATATCTTGACAACTGGTGAGGGTCGTCCCATTGTTCAGAAACTTTTCAAAGCACTGACACACAAATATTTTTGTCCTGAGAAAAAAATTGGTACACAGAGGGAAGGGGATTTCACGCTTGTCTGATTCAACTAATAACATGCTGTGTTTCGATTGTAGCACCGTTCACACACTTGTGCTCACTTTCTAGCTCTCACTAATAGCATGATGATCTCTTTTGTATAACTTCCAGCTGTATTTATTCAGTACTCATTGGTATAAGCACTTTATCCTGCATCTCATTCAAAGTGATTTGTAATCCAGTCTAGGCAGAAGATAATTGTGATTTGCATTGTCGTCTTCCCTTTTTTTAGTTCATTTAATATAATAATGTATTTACCCTCTTTTATCACAGCAAAATTAGCAGAATTAGTCACTCAAACCTGCATAGAGAAACAGCTTGTTAATTTCACTAAGAAATGTCTGGGTCATAGATCTATAGCATAAAAAGTTGTAAATTAAATTAAAAATAAAAAATGAAATCAGAACAAATGAATTCATACTACCATTATGTATATTCACAGGTGTTCATCACAAACGTACTTGTGAATAATTCGGTTTAAAAAATATTTTTATTGAATTTATAATAAAATACTACTACTTTTTTGTTCACTTTAGGCACTTAGAATTGAACTTTAATTGTCGGTCCAAAAAGTCTTAACCGTCCTAAATGTTATTTTAATTTTGGGAAGACTGAATTATGACACAGGTGTTTCTGATAATTTTGTGAGACTCTCCAGACTGCTGTTTGGGCCAGATAAATGTTTCCAGGCCGCTTTTCCAGGAAAGCTTGAAATTACCAAGACCTTTCATTTTTTAACTTTTTTTTTTTTTTTTGACTTGTATCACACTCAAAGGTAGTGGCTTGTTGAGGATTTGCATCATGCAGTTAACCGCTAAAAGTCAATAACTGGTTGATGTGTTTGTTGCACAGTAGCTAGACAAAAATAAGGATACACGTTTACACTCAATCTCTCTTTCTGTCTCCATATCTGTGTTTATGTCTCTCTCTCTCTCTTTTCTTTTATTGTTTCATTCTGTTCTTCTTGATTTATTTATTTTTTGACTGTCCTCTCCTCTCTTTCTTCCTTAGACACTGTTCTCCTGTCCATTATTTCTTCTCTGTCTTTACGGCTCATCACTGGGCCTCTCTGTCTGTCTGTCTCCCAAAACTCCACCCCAATTTCCAGCTCTTTATCTACAGCCAGTTGGTCAGGTACAGTTACCCACAATCCTCCTCTTTCTTCCCGTCCCTCCCTCCTCCCCTCTCTCAGCACCTATTTCCCATGGAGCATGCTTTTGTTCATCCACTGCCACAGCTGGGTGGGTGGTGATTAAAACCAGAAAGAGGAATGCCGTGATGAATGAAAATGAACTGGCTACACCATGCTAAAATAAGCTGATTCTTTGGCTGAAGCTAGTTTAATATGAAGTTATTTAAGTGAAGTTATTTATCTGACTGGGGAAGATTATTTTTATTTCCAGTTATTAAATGATTTACCAAAATCCTTTGTTATTGGTTTTTGAGACTTTATTTGCTGATCAAATACAGGCAGTTTTTTTTTTTTAAATGATTACCGTCAATCTCAAAGCCAAAGATCAGACTTGTTTAAAACATGGTGGGTTAAATGAGTGATTTCTGGGTCTTAAGTGTTTTGTCTCTGTGGTGTGATCCTGTCCAATCCAGTCTTTGCCTTGTTGCTAGTCTGTCTTGTATTAATATGTAAATGTAATCTATATATGGTGAATCTCACGAAAACATGCCTACATTTTACATTAAATTCAGGAGGGAAAAATAAAAGTCTATTTTGCATGCATGAAGCCTGTTTTTATGACCATCAAATTTTTTGCAACATTATCTTCATGACAGTTAAGAAATTGTATACCTCTAAATGTTATTTCCTGTAATGCATCAAGATTATTTTTACATGATTTCTTTTTTTTATATCGTAATGTTTCATTTATATTTTGATGGTCATTATACTCTCATTAATGTAATAAAAAAGTTAATATTTAATATTTATTTAAATACATATTTTTTTGCATTACAGAAATAAGGGGGATTGAATTGTTCAGTAACCTAATTGTCATGAAAATCACAATGCAAATAATCTTGATGATCTTAAATATAGGGATTATTGTCTTTTTGCAAAATACACCTTTTAAATACAACTCCAACTTTCGTGAGCTTCAACCATGCACCGCACACAAAGCGTCTCCGTTAAATCAGTTCTTGAACTTAGTATTGTGGTGAGTGGAGACCGGGAGGAATATCTCTTTTCAGACAGGCTGGGCAGACTGATATATTGTATGCTTCTGAATAATGCTAGTTTAGGACTTCTTCATCTGCCCAATGGCCACAGTAAATCTTAACTCCAGCCCCTGATTAAATAAGTGTAGCCCGCGATGAGCTAATGAGTATATATGACTGAGGCAACATAATACAATTTATGGTTAGATGAAGATGGCCGCTGTATTCACGAGGCAGGACGATTGCTTTTAGATAAAGCCATCTGTTTTTCTCTAACATGTTTTTAATTATCTTAAACCTCAATGAAAAAGCCAGGCGGTTTTGATCTAACAGACCAAAGTCATGATCCATGGAGGGCTTTTTCTGAAAAAAAAAATGACCTGCCTTCAGTGAAGCACAAGTTTTTACATGGCACAGCTTGCTAGAAAAGATAAATATGTTGTAATATTCAGTACAGCTTGTAAAATTCTAATTATTCAAATTTCACTTTAATGTGTTTTAATTTGTCTAAGAACTATACATTTGTATTGCCAAAGAACTATTTATATATTTAAAGCAAAAGTACAATCAAATAATTCCATTGCAGGATTGCACTTACAGAGACAAAAGCCTAATACTGTTTGTCAAAACCCTGGGTGGAACCTGTGTGTTTCAGTTTGTCAGGTGGTCTCCATGTGTGTCACCCATGAGTTGTATCAGATGCATGAGTTTTACCCTGATAAGGATGTTAAAGGCACAATAGGGCTGTTTTCCCCATTAAAATGAATGCAGGTCTCCAAGTGGAGCCGTGCCTGTTTTGGGAAGCATGTTTTGGAGTGTGAGTGTGTGTATGAGGGTTTGTGTGGGCACACATCTTTTGCAAAAGAGACTAATCTGGTGTTTGAAGAAGGTGGGTGAGTGGCATTATTTTAACGTCTGCTTTGCCTGCTTTTGTGGTGGTCTGTTTACAAATTGTCACTTTGCTTTACACAATCTTGTTCTCCCTTTTTCTGCCTTTTCTATCTCTCTTTGTCTCCCTCACTCTCTGTCCTTTAGGTTTCTCACTAAAAGGGAGCAGCAGTTGATGCAGAGGCGCAGACATGCGGAGGAGCTTCTTGAATGGAGACAGAGGTTGGATGCAGAGGAGGCAGAAGTGCGGCGCATGGAGAAACGAGCTCTGGCGGCCTGGGAAAAACAGCAGCAGCCACGCAACAGAACACCGCGCAGCCGGGAAAGTGAGCGCAGTAAAACCAGCAGTGGACAAGAGAGCCCCACAGGACAAGGTGAAGAGTGTGAAAAAGACATTGAGAAGGAAAGGAAGTGAAATTGAAAGTATTCTTCTAAAGAGCGGCCGGTATATGCACATCAGTAACCGCAGATCAGTTGTACTCCATCTATACTTACGTACAAAAGAAATTATACCTTTATTTGGCAAGAGCAAATTAAATTGATCAAAAGTGATGGTAAAGACAATAAACAATAAATGCTGTTCTTTTAAAATTTCTATTCATTCTTGAAAAATGCACAAATATTACGTAGCATTAAGCAGCACAACTGTTTTCAATTTTCTTCTTTTTTTTTTTGCAGAAAATTTTGCCATCACAGAAATACATTTTAAAATATATTAGAGTAGAAAAGTTATTAAACTCTTAGTGGCACTGTATTTTTGCTCAAACAAATACACCAATTTGAAAGATTTAATTCAAAGACATTTAAAAATCTTACCTACCCCTGAGTTTTAAATGGTTGTGTAAATATGGATACTTGCTTGGCAGCCATTTAACCTGGAAATGTTTTCCACTGTTTATCATGTTTACTCTGTTCACTAGTTTTGTAAGTCAGTGTATAAGAGCATCAAAGCAATTATTATGAATTGAACTGTTACATTTTGTGTATCTGTATGCATGTTCTCACAGAAGCAGGCAGTGAAGATGATGACTCCCCAGCATTGTCCGTGTCCAGCGTGCACACCGATTTGTCAGTTCCAGAGCAGCTGGCCAGCCCTTCCTCAGACCAGCCTGTCTCTGAACTCCACTCTCCTCTTACAGGCAACAGCCCTGCCCCTGATACCCTCTACTCAACTGAGTTTAATGCCACAGACAGCAAACAGGTGAAAACCTGATGAACCTATATGAACCTATACATTGTGACAGAGTTTTGTTTAAAAAAAAAAAAAAAAGTATTTGTTTCTGCTTCTAATGTTATCTAGAGCAATTATTGGATACTGAACATGGGGATATGCAAAGTTGTTTGCATCTTACAAGTAGTCCAAAGTTGTTTATGTGCTGTTACATTAAACAGGGTTGATTCTGGCTCTCTTTGGTGAGTGTGATTTACATGTCCTGACCTTGGATCCCTCTTCCTGTATGTGTTGCAGTCTCCTCCAGAGAAAGCCAGCCTCAGCTCTCTTCGACATTCAGACAGTAGCCAGCCTGGGATTGTCACTGGCACCAGCGGAAGCAGCAAGATGCAGGTGCGCTCCAAGACCAGTGAGGCCCACACCAGTGACCCTCATTCAGCCACTCCATCCGGTAAGATCCTTGCTGCCCCATCAGACTTTGAAAATCATCTGGATTTACTCTATCAACGTAATGTAGATCTTTTTTGGGGTGTTTTTTTTTTTTTAAGGCTACAATTTATAGAATATGTAGCATTTTGCTCTCTTAATCCATTTTATCCTTGGTCTTTATTTTTTTCAAATCATAGTTCTTAAGGTGCTACATACCTGGTATGTTAATTTAGCCTGCTCCAGTTTATCCTTTACATCATTTCTAAATTGGATATGTGAATACAGGAAGAGGAACACTGCCAGCAAAATAATGCTCTGTTTATCTCTGTGTGTGCACTTTTCTGGATCAAACCGCTTAGTCATGTTATAGAAGACTAGATGAGTCTTCCTGCCGGTCACACTTTATATTAGGTGGCCTTAACTACTATGTACTTACATCAAAAAATAAGTACAATGTACTTATTGTGGTCATATTGTATTGCAAAACACTTTTGCTGCTATTGAGATGGGATATGGGTAAGGTTAGGGGTAGGTTTTGTGGTATGGGTAGGGTTAAGGTGTAAGGGATGGGTCAACAGTGTAATTATAAATGTAATTACAGAAATTAATTACAGATATAACTACATGTAGGTCTTTTAAAAAATATAAGTACAATGTAAAAACATGTATGTCCACAATAAGTGCATTGTATCAAATGATTACTTAAAATGTAAGTACATAGTAATTAAGACCACCTAATATAAAGTGGGACCTACTTGCCATATACAAATGATCTGTCTTAAAAGAGAGATTGTGCTGAAAGAAATTGTGCTTCTTTTAGGTGTATTGTCTATCTTTATTATTTAAATGTTGTACTATGTCACTTCTAATCTTTATGGAGACAATCAAATGTTTGGTGCCCTTTTAAGCATTTTTTTTTTTTTTTTTTTTTTAAGCAAAGACAATGTGTTGACAACGGTGATTACTTTTTTTTTTTTTTTTTCTTTTTTTTTTTTCTTTCTTTCTCTTACCTCAGAGGCCACATCTGATCAGAGTGATATTGAGAGCCGTATTTGGGCCCTCAAGGATGAGCTCCGTAAGCGCAAATCTGTGGTGTACCAGCTAAAAAAAGAGCAAAAGAAGAGGCAAAAAGAGCGACTGAAAGCTCAGGAAGCGAGTCTGCTGAAACAGTTGGAGGTCAGCCATCATCACCTTTCATATTCACTTATTTCACTGTGTGCTGTTTATCTTAAAGAAAGCGCTTGTCTTACTGTGGTATTTTGCGGCGGTGTTTTTTTTCAATTGGCTATAAAAAAAATTCAGTATGCTGTATTTGTTAATGTTTGTCTTCCTCTGGTTCCGCAGTCATATAATGATTTTATTCAGAAGACCAAGGCTGAGTTGAGTAAAGAGCCAGACAGCACACCAGCTACTAAACCCCAGATTAAAACTCCCACATCAGCCACTGAAAAGCCTCGGATAAAACCCCCTCCGCTTCAGAGGTCAGCCTTGACATTTACCAATCATTTTTTATTTACTCTTCATTCTGAGTTTTTTTTTTCTATACTTCCACTAACATTTGATGCATGTTTACTTTACAGGCCTGAGACTAGCAAAAACTGGAAGATCGTCACAGAATCTGAGAAATCAGAGACTGTGCCCACGGAGACATCAGCAGATAAAGGTGCAATGCCTTTTAGACTAAAAACATGATTATTGGCATTAACAATATTGATTTGGACAAAATTTTAAGTATACATAATGTTAAAATTGTGTATGTTTCCTGCCTTTGTTAGCAGATGATGTTGCACCATCAAGACTTAAGTATTCATCAGAACATGATGACATTTCCTCAGATGAAGATCCTCCTACAGTAACTCCAACTCCAATTATGGGAAGTCCAGAACATATGGACGTTTTGAGGCGCTTGCGTAGTCCAGAGTATCCAAGCCACCAATCAGAAGATGCCCCCTCAATCAAAGAACTTTCTACTAGACCAGAGGCCAATGACTTCCTTTCGGAAGATGAGAGCGTGGTCTCTAGCCACAAGTCAGGGAATATGGAGGATATGGAATATGACCAATCTGACCAACACTCACACCCTCTGCTTAACCTGGATCTTGGGCTTCAGATTCCATCGCTAAATGATATGAAATCCACATTTGAAGAGGAAAGGTTGTCTGAGAAACATGCTGATGACAAACCAGCAGTTGAAGATTCTGCAGATGCTGCAGAGAGTATGAGATTTATTGACTCTCCTGTGGCAAAATTAAAAGATATAGACTATCCTTCAGCCATAGATCATTCTTATACCCCTGACTGCTCATTGTCCAAGAGGGAGGATTCACCAAAGATGAAAGATACACCATCACCCTCAGGTGACGGCTATAACGATGACTTTGAGTCTTCCATTGGGTTGTCATTTAAGGAGGATAATCATGAATCTAAGCCTACATCACCCTCTGCCCCGGAGCCCAAAGAAAAATCTGTTAAGTCTCCAATATACAGCAGTGAAGAGGAAATTGAAGAAGAACTAAGTGTCCGATCAGGAAGTACTAATGGCAGCTTCCAAACTGAAAGTCATGCAGACCTCAATAGCCTTGGTAAAGGCTCCAAAGAAGACATCATGAGTCATTCAAAATGTTCAACTTCGCCACAGCCCCAAATGCCAGTAAAGGACGAATTGCCAAGCTTCTGCAGTGGAGACCGGGTTCTGGTTAGTAATATACAACCAGGGACACTGAGATTCAAGGGACAAACTAACTTTGCCAATGGATTCTGGGCCGGGGTTGAACTGGACAACCCTGAGGGAAGTAACAATGGAACTTACGATGGGGTGGTGTACTTCGAGTGTAGAGAAAAACACGGTATATTCGCCCCGCCGGACAAGATCTCTCATCTTCCAGAGAAATTTGAGGCCAGTGCAGATACTGAAGATGAAGATTCATCATGTGATGACCAGCCAAACAGTAAAAACAAAGGTTCTGAGAAGCAGTTAGAGCACAGAAATCTGCTAAACAAAATTAAAGTAGAAAAATCTGACCTAGATTTGCATCCTGAGACTAGAGAGCCTTTGGATGAGCATGAAAAGCAATTGGAACTTAATATCAAACAGCTTTCCACTGGGCAAAGCACCTTTTTAAAATCTCAGCATAACCTGGATTTTAATGCTATTGACTGCATTATCATTAAGGACTGTGACAAAAGTCGGCACACAGTGCCTAACGGCAGAGACAGGGACATCATTCTCGAATTCGAGGACACATCTGTTGATAATGTTGTTCCATTGCTCAATAATTTGGATAAAGGGACATCTAAAAAACAAAATCAGGAAGAGGAACCAACAGCAGTCATTTTGGACCTGTTGGTTGAGGATAAGAAGTCCAGAGTTGATGGTCTTCCGGAATCTACTGACATCTCAGTCAAGGAGGCCACTCTCGATAATAGAGAAGACTTGAATAACAAAAGGGCTTTAACTACCTTAGCAGATAAACTTGTGGAAAACTTCTTAAGTGATGCGGTGAAGCAATTTCAGAAGATCAAGAAAGACAAAGAGGAGAAGTTATCAGCTGCTAATCAGTTGAAAAGAGACTTCATCAATGAAGATGATGGACTTAGAAGCAACAACTTTAAGTCTCAGAGCAGGTCTTCATCTAAAGCGAAGACAGACAGTTTCCGCACCTTCTTTAATGATGATCAGGAGGAACTTTCATCTCCAGAGCATTGCAACAGACCTGTAAGTGACAATTTTGATTTATCTAAAGATACTATAAGAATAGATGAAATTAGAAACCAGTTCAAAATAACGCAGTCTTCAAAGTTATTTATTGAAATGAAATGAATGATTTACCCAACAAGCTGATAACATTACTGATGTGTACTGCTTAAGTTTACATTTCAAGCTGTATTGACCGATATCTAGGGGCTGATGTTACCTTGGAACCCTATTTAGGCCTGCAGTGTGTTGCAAAGTTCAAAAAGAGAATGTAAAGATAAATCAGATCTTCTCTTGATGGAAGTTGTAAGAGGTGATCTTGATTAGTGTTAACTATGCTTCTTCAACAGGAGAGCCCTGTCCTGGGTACGAGTGGACAGGAAGAGCTAGCTAAACGTCTGGCAGAACTGGAACTGAGCCGTGAGCTCTTCGATGTCCTTGGTGACGAGCAGGACTGGTTCGATGAGGACTTTGGTCTCAGCTCACGAAAACAACAGCAAAAACGTCAACAGCAGCAAGATGGGATTTCTAGCTCCTTGAGTTTGGGTGCAGGGGAACAGGTCAAAACACCGCCCAGGCCTGAACTTCCCATACAGATGAAGCAACCAGAGGAACCTGCCATGATTGTTCCTCACACTGTCCAGGAGGTGGAGAAACTGGTCATCGCTGCTACTCAGGAGATCTGGAAAAGCTGCAAACTGGGTCATGGTAGACCAAGCCTGACTAGAGTACCCAAACCTCAACCCTCTAATATTTTCCTGGAAGGAGACTCCAAAGCCAATGACCTGGAGGCTCAATGCCAACAAAGCTACAAACTGGTAGGGATCAAGATGCTGACATTGAGGTGTAACCTTGGCAAGGTTTTTGAAGGCATTTCCAGGAAGATAACTAAAAAAATCTTTGCCGTTGTATTTATTTACAGGCCGTCTTTGATTTATCATGGGAGGTCATTCAAGACATCTATGCAGAAGATCCAAAAGTTGATCAGCCACAATGGATGAAGCCACGTCGCCTTAATTCCACGTACTTCCATCGGGTGAAATGCCCCAATGACATAACAACAGTCCAGGTATGCAAGATATCAATGCTGCTTTACAAAAAGTGGCATCTCATTATTATGATTATTGTTATTCTATATTTTATTATATATAATTTAAGTATGTTTATTTGTTTATATACATATTGTTTATTCAGGAATTTGTCACCATTGAGGTATTAAAGTTGTGTGGTCTAAAGAAAGAGCAGAACTATAAAACAGACTGGCAGAAAATGATCAAATTTGGACGGAAAAAGCGAGACAGAGTTGACCACATTCTGGTAAGTGTATTTAACCTCACATTCAGAATGCTGTTGTCTGAAATTGCAAAACTGTGCTGATTTATAGAATTATTTAGACATTTAAATGCATAAGTCTATAATCACTCTTCCCCTTGTAGGTCCAGGAGTTGCATGAGGAGGAATCCCAGTGGGTTAACTATGATGAGGATGAACTTTTTGTAAAGATGCAGCTTGCTGATGGGATTTTTGATGCCTTGCTAAAAGATACAGCTGACGTTCTGACCCAAATCCATGAGAAAAAGTCCAAAAGAACTCTTTGATGTTCTCATCTGTACAGAGAAATGTTTTAGGTATCTTCTGTTAAACACAAAATGGAGGATTTGGCATAAAAGGACATTCAGTGAGGAATTCCCTTTCAGTCTGCTTGTACAGGCCACGCAAAGTTGTGGATTCAGGATTCTAGACCTTGTCAGAGGTCTGACTTGTTATGGAGATGTTCATATTCTCTTCCGGGAAGTCTGATGAACTCCGCTCTTGATGGTCCGGTGTTAATTGTAGCAGCTGCTTGGGTTCAGATTCCCCATACTGTGTCTGTTCATCATTGCTGCTAAAACTGGCTCTGCCATTCTTAAGTCTTATGATTAAAACACAAGGGTCAGATCAAATCAGGACAGACCTAAGGACTTAAAGACTTGTTTTTATTTCCAATTAGATTGTATCATAAGAAATACTTGTTTTTTTTCCTTTAATACTATTAATTTATTTTAAAAAAAGTAACATTTGAATTTGAAAGTAACGTTGGAAAGTGTTTCTAGAAAAGAGATTATTTTACCATTGACATGATTAATTGCAGAACTAAGCACAATAAGTACAATTTGAATGTTGAAATGGCAATACACAGTGTAAAGGGATTTGATGCAAGATAATGTTGAATGCAAAAATATGTAAATTATATTTAACTCTGCTTTTTGAAAGCAACAGGAAAACTTCTCGTAATGGTTTTGTTTTGGTCCGTACACAACAGTGTTGTATTGGCAACACCTGCAACAGTTACTGGATGCCAAAAGATTGAATTGAAATATATGAACTGTGCTAAACACGGACATGCTGGGTTCTAGCCTTAACATTTGCCTTTTATCCCATTCATTTTAAGTGCCTCCATTGTTATGTTTGCTCACGCACGAGTGACTTTTCCCAGCCTTCCTTTGACCAGTGTCGTAACGGTCCCTTTTGGCTTTAATCTTGTCTTAACTTCTTTCTTCATAGCTGGACAAACCTCTAATACTGTAAGATGTACATTTCTGCCTTACTTTGTGCGTGTGCCCATCATCGGAACCTTTTTAAAGTACTTTTTTGTGTTTAAAAAAAAAGACAAGTGGTAATGTTACGTTATCACTGGCACAAGGACACATTTGTTTACTTTTAAGACGTTTTACTCATTGTGTACCTTTCCGAGGAACTGCTCAAGGGCTCAGTACGTCCATCTCGTCTGTTATCCACGAATACTGTCATGTACATATTTGTTTGTAAATCAGTCGCCATTACAAGCCTGGTCTCATAAGAAACATATTATCATCTTATATGTATAATTAGCTGTAAACAGCCTTTCCTCTCCTCTCTTGAAGCTGTACTTCCTGAGCCAGTCTGTCCGATAGTGACCTGCAGCATCATTGTGAGGTTAGAGCTAGAGTATTGTGCCGTGTCAGTGGGTTAAACTTCATCTATGCAGCAACAGAGTCTCTGATACCCAGCATCAGTCGCTCATCCAATAGCATGTCTAATTATATAGGTAACGGAGATCTCTACCTCGTTCTGAGAAATAGGCTACTACTAATAGTCCTTTTGGCTAATGCATTTAAACTTTTAACTGTGGGCGGGAAATTAGGATTCGTGTGGCACAAATGGTTTGATAATCAGTTTCTACTTTTAAATTGGTAGGTCGTAGAAATGTTTCACATCCCGTAAGTGTATGTGTATTTATAATGATGTACTGTGAGTGACAGAGGTGCACTTGAAGACTTGTAAATTGTTTTACCCATGTAAATATCGCCGTTGCCTATCTCCTGTGAGTGGACTCATGGAAGATTGCTGTGAAAATGGACGCGGTTCCTTTTGCTTCCATGTACATATTATAGATATATTTGTTAACTGAACTGATCCTTTGGAAATTGTAAATAAAGATCTCATTTCTCAGTCATAATATTTGCTGTGAAATCTTTTACTTTTTTTGTCATGTCTTTTTATAAACAGAATAGCAGGCCTTTTTTAACAATGGTTAGTAAAAGGTGATGTGCATGTCTGTTTAAACCCCAGTTTTATTGTCATTTTCTAGCATGAAACATTAAATTAAACACCAAAATAGACATTTTATCAATAAAACTGAAGCAGAAAGACATGTTAAGTTTTTGGTTGTTGCACTTTAATATTGAATTGCATGTCAAATAACATTAACAGCTGCTTTTATCTAAAAAGATAAATAAATTCGTCAAGGAGCCAACAATATTTGTAATGTACAATTCTAGGTTTATTTAACTAGATTAGGAAGTGTGAGAAGAGGAGAAAATGATCATGACGGAAGGACGGTGGGGGGATGGGGTAAACAGACATTTGATGTATAATTTTGTTAGATACAAGTTCAACACATTCAGCAGTTCTCACAATAAATAAATGTGTGACTGCTAATGGCACAGCAACATTTACTGTAATTGTAACATGTGCCTTGTGTAAAATGTTTAAAGTTTGCCTGGGTGGAATGTACCCAGTCAGAAACTTTGGACAAGAGGCACATAAGCAATATGTCTATGTCAATATTTGAGTAAAGGGTGATTCTGAACGAATGGATCAAGGTGTCAGTACTATGAAGGACCAAACCTACTCTGGCTTACATAAGTCTAATAAAATCCAGAGATTAATATCATAGTTTGGAACAAATATATATATCCTAAAATTGTGTTATTTTTTAATTATTTGTGGCAACAAAAAGATATTGATGAAAGGAATAAAAAAATGGATCCGTCTGAGACTTTATGGTTTAAAATTTCAAAGGCTTGTGACTGATGTGATTAATTAATGTGATTAATTCTGCAAAAAAATCAAATAAAATCTATATTACATTAAGCATCCACATATTATCAATGAAAATAATTAAACATAGGCCCTATAAAACAAGATATATCTATCTCCCTCCATGTTCAGTCTGTAAATAATAAAACCAACACTTGATTTTTTGTTTATTTTCTTTCTCCACATTTTATAATTCATAACAAAAAAAAACCTGAAAATTTTGTTCACGATGGAAATAATAAATTTTAATTTGTATACAAATAGATCATTTCAAAATTATAAAATGAAAGTGGTTTATATTTATCTCATTCTTTGTTGGGACTATTATAGATTTAAACACATAATTAATATAATAACTGGGCTTGGGACAAGATAAAATGATTCTATTATTATATTAATGTGACCTTCATATAACAGAAAGAAAAATATGCATATTAAAACACTGGGACATAAAAGAAAAAACACCCATATTGATGTGTTCTGCTGTGAGCTATTTAGAGTTCAAAGTAGAGAGGGAGTTGAACGTGTGACCAGTCGCAGTAAACTTTCTATCACTTTCTTATAGACTTAGTTTAGTTTGAGCTGAAATAAGGAAGATGGCGCGGCGGAGCTGCTGTGCCACGTCTTGTTACACGACAAAAACCCAATTAAATCCCTTTAACTCTTTCTTATGTGCTTTTATTTCTTTTATAAGTCTTAGTCCTTTAATCGTCGATGCTGGGCTGTACACAGCGTCGGATCAGATTATTATTTTATCACCGGAGAATGTGGACTCCGTGCTTTTTAACTCCACCGCGGCTCTTCTCGTGGAGTTTTACGCGACCTGGTGCGGACACTGCGTCGCGTTCTCACCCACCTGGAAAAACCTCGCCAGGGATATTAAAGGTTAGTTTGCTCCATATCGCCACAGAGTGAGGATACTGTCGCACAGTCAACAGCTGTTCGTGACCTGCAGAGTTACAGTATCATTTACCATGGTAACCTGTTTCCTACACTAGCACTGTAGTATTGTAATTGGTAACGTTATTTGCCACAGATGTTGTCAAAAATAAATCAACGCAATGGCAATAAGCGTCTACAATGTTTAAAGGATATTTTACAAGTGATTTTTTGGTACCATAGGGATTTTTTTTTTTGTGAGGGGTTTTATCCTAACTCTTACTCAAAACACTGAATTCTGTTTGTGCAAAGTGTTTACAGAAAACGTCTACCTGCATCAAAGTTAAAGTGCAGCAGTGAAGATGAATAATTTACCTACAGATGAGTTTTATTAGTGGTCAGTGGATAGTTATAAACACAGCCAATTGAGAAAAGCTGGTAGACTGCTAACTAGGTTACACAATGACTAGTGAGCTGGCTACAAAGGTACTGACCTAAACATAAACAAGCAATGTCTCAAAACTCAAGCTGCCCATCAAATGAACTAGTGAACGGTCTGCCAACTGACCTACCTAGTAAGCCTAAATGTGACCCTGGACCACAAAACTAGTCATAAGTGTAAATTTTTTGAAACTGAGCTTTCTCCATCATCTGAAAGCTGAATAAATAAGCTGCTTTCCATTGATGTATGGTTTGCTAAGATAGGACAATATTTGGCTGAGATACAACTATTTGAAAATCTGTGCAAAAAAATCTAAATACTGAGAAAATCAACTTTAAAGTTGTCCAAATTAAGTTCTTAGCAATGCATATTACTAG
The DNA here is from genome assembly GCF_936440315.1 of Barbus barbus. NCBI lineage: Eukaryota > Metazoa > Chordata > Actinopteri > Cypriniformes > Cyprinidae > Barbus > Barbus barbus. Next base: position 22,967,897 of record NC_136757.1, read on the forward strand.
TAAAAAATGAAGTTTTGATATGTTTACAGTGGGAAATTTACTATCAGGGTCACAAATAGTGATTTAGAGAGTTATCTACCATGTCAGCTTCTTTGGTCTACCAAGTGAGACTGCCTAGTGAAATAGTGAGCTGTCTACCTGGACAGCATTTATGGGCATCATTGGTGCATTTCGAGTTAATTTAGCTATTTACAAATGCAGGCAGTTCATTTAGGTTTTGAGACACAACCACTTTAAAGTGCACATATATTTTTTCCTCTTCTGTAGCTCTAGGTTTGAGGTTTTTGAGTTGCCTCATGTAGGTTGACAGTATCACTGTTCATCAAAAGCACACTGTTTTGACACCTGGAAGTCCCCTTTGTGAAAAGTTAATGGAGCATATGTTGTAAATGAGAACACCATATCTTCAGTGTTGATCAGAAACTCTGCTTGGTCATATTGTGCCAGATGCTCTTTGACATGTTGACATTGTATTTGCACAGACAGATGTTTGATGTTTTTAACCACATACTCCTTACCGTAATAACACAAACTTTGCAACATGCAACTGAAATCCATTTGCAAAAACACTATCGATCTCATTCTGTGCATTGATTCAGTTTCGTAAACTCTGAATTCTGTGTTGTGTTGCTGTTGTAGAGTGGAAGCCTGCTGTTGATCTGGCTGCTATTGATTGTGCTGATGAGAGCAACAGAAAAGTGTGCACCAATTTCGGCGTCACTGGATATCCCTCTCTGAAGGTAGTGTGCAATTTAGAGAGCATGCAATTATTGTTGCTGTTGTGGTCGTTTATAATTATAGTTCAACGTCTGCAGGAAAGAAAACCCACAAATGTTTTTCATTTCTCAGTCGCAGCAAGCAATGTGATTAAATGGAAACTTTTCCTCTTAAGAAACCAACCCTAGTAATTTCAACTCCAGAGTTTCAGAAGAGATCTCAACAATTTGTGATGAGATTCTGCAATAACAAGTCTGAGATTTAAATATAAATGGAAACATGTTCCATTGAATTCTAATTTATTTCCCATTAATTAATTTGATATAAAATAACATTTTATAGTATTTACATATATGATGTTTATTTGCTAAAACAGATAACTCCGTTTTTTTTTAAATGTTCAAAAATCACGTTTTTGTTATGTTATCAAATGAACTCTTCATATACTGCCATTCAAAAGTTTGTGGTTCATAATTAATTTTCGATCACCAAAGATGTATTAAATTTATCAAAAGTGACACCAAATACGTTTATAATAAGAAACGTTTCTTGAGCACCATATCAGCATAGAATTATTTCTGAAGGGTCATGTGACACTAAAGACTGGAGTAATGGCTGATGAAAATTCTGATTTTCAATAAATTGCATTAAAAATATTATTGTAATGATATTTCACAATATTTCACCATGTGTATATATAATAAAATAAATGCACCTTTGATAAGCATAAGAATCTTCTTTCAAAAACATTAACAAGATCTTACCAAGATCAAACTTAAGAACAGTAGGGATATTTCATAATTTTCTGTTTTATGCAATGTTTATTTTATACAACTGGAATTGAAACATTTAAGAAAAAGCTAATACTTGGATTAAATGTCTTCTGAGCTCTGAAAATGCAAGCAACACCTTAGCAATACAATTTTATCTTCTGAATAACCTTATGTGCAGGATCAGCAGTAAAAAGTATCATATTATACAGTTTATTTTGTAAATTTGTGTGTGTGGTCAAATTGCCCATAAATGGAAATAAAGATAAGAAATCATCTTTAAAAACGGTTGACTGCATTTATTGGTCCTTGTTCGTGAAATATAAGGAGAAATTGTGTGTATTTTTCGTAAAACCATTCTTATGTAAATTGTTAATGCAGTGACAAATGATTTACATGTAAATGCATTCTGCTTGTGTTTCATGAATGAGGTCCTCTGCTGAGCACAAAAGCATGACTTGTGAGTTTTTTCAACACAAATTAATCCATTTTATTCATGAATAACTGTTTGTTCAGTCATGCACTATGGGTACAGGCTATGTTGAAGCCAGAGGGACGAACTGATGTAACTGAATCTGTCAGTTCTTTGTCCTTTCTCTACATAAACATTTAACTGTTACCATTCCTTGAATTATTATATGGCATCAGTTTCCTTCAGGGAAACATTCTGAAACTCATCACCAGATGTTCCTGCACTATCTGGGTGTTTTTGTATCTGGATATTGTTAGTCTAGTTTTGTGTTCTTGACTTGTAAAATAAAGTCTTATTAAGGGACATAGTGAAATTCTTCTACAGCTTTGATGAATTTTAAGGGGTTAAGAGGAAGAGCTGTTGACTAAAGCTGTCAATGAGGCATGCAACTGATGTGAAGGGCTCACGTTTCTGATCTCCCTCTGTCTTTCTCAGTTCTTCCCTGCTTATTCAAGCAGTGAGTCCAAGGGCCAGGAGTTCAGAGGTAAAAATGTGTCTTTATTTATTCTAGTATGTCCTTAAAGGAATAGTTCACCCCAAAATTAAAAGATTTTTCTCATTGTTTACACGCACTTTTGTGTTTTGAAATTTTAAAGAATTATTGATGATGCTGTTAAAATGTACAGAATTTAAAAACATATATTCTATATACAGTGGCATGCGAAAGTTTGGGAACCCCTTGCAGAATCTGTGAAAATGTGGATAATTTGACCAAAATAAGAGAGATCATACAAAATGTTATTTTTTATTTAGTACTGTCCTGAGTAAGATATTTTCCATAAAAGATGTTTATATATAGTCCACAAGACAAAAAAATAGCTGAAATTATTAAAATAACCACATTCAAAAGTTTGGGAACCCTTGGTTCTTAATACTGTGTGTGGTTACCTGGATGATCTACGACTGTTTTTTTGTTTTGTGATGGTTGTTCATGAGTCCCTTGTTTGTTCTGAACAGTTCAACTGAGCACTGTTCTTCAGAAAAATCTTCCAGGTCCTGCAGAATCTTCAGTTTTCCAGCATCTTTTGCATATTTGAACCCTTTCCAGCAGTAACTGTATGATTTTGAGATCCACCTTTTCACGCTGAGGATGATTGAGGGACTCAAACACAACAATTAAAAAAGGTTCAAACATTCACTGATGTTCCTGAAGGAAACACGATGCATTAAGAGCCGGGGGTGAAAACTTTTGAACAGGATGAAGATGTCCAAATTTTTCTTATTTTGTTGAAATATCATATTTTTCCATTTAGTACTGCCCTTCTGACGCGACAGAAGATACTTGCATGTTTCCTGGAAGACAAATGAAGTACAATTTACCTTGATCTTCAAATTCAAAAAGGTTTCACCCCTGTCAGGATTTACTAAAGGCAAGTAGTGAAAAAAGTAATGAAAAGGCATGGACACATTGACTTCATAGCATATGCATTTGGAACAGTCTCCACTCCCATTGGCTCTTTTATGGGATTGCAGTCTAACATTGATTTGCCCTGTTTAGTAAATCTGGCCTCTACTATAAATTGTAATTTTCAGGTGAACTATTCCATTTCATCCAATTCTTAGCCACTTAATAAAGATCTTTGATGTTTACTTGTGATGTACTTCCCTTTGTTTATGTATGAGCATGTTTTTAAATGTTCATGTAGGATTTTCGAGGGATGTGAGAGGTCTTCGGCACTACATTATCAATAAGTTGGAGATGCACAATGAGACGTGGCCACCTTCTTGTCCACCTTTAGAGACAGCTAGGTTAGAACACACTGTCCTACACACTTGTCAACTTAATTAAAAGCATATTTTAATTTGCACTTGAAATCTTAAAGGTTTGGATGTTTAAGATACATCTTTTATCATCTGTTTGCTGATGTATCAGTTCTGAATGTAAATAATGCTTGCTTGTAACGGTCAGTGAGCATGTTGGTTTTGTTTGCTTCTAGTCGACGCTACTGTTCAAAAGTTCACTCAAATAGGGAAGGAAAACAAATTTGATTTGTATCTTATTTTTTCTTTTTTGGTGTCGTCTGTCTTCTGAGAGCCAAAAAGAGAGAAAGCACAGAAATGTCAAATAATTTACACAGGAGTGTTTTTATTAATTTCAGGGGGGGAAAAAATTGTAGTTAATGTACTGTAGGTTTTAGTTCAAGGCTCAAAACATACTTTTAGTAAACTCCCTAGCATATGAGTAAACTATACAGTCAGACCATGCACTCATTATTGATGGTTTGCATTACATTATATCAACTTACTTGAATCAATTTTTTTTTTTCTCCTGACAGTGAGGCAGAGATAGACAACTTCTTTCAGACCAACAATGTGAAGCTCCTCGCTCTTGTGTTTGAGAGGAAAGACTCCTACGTGGGGAGAGAGGTGAGATCAGTTTACACAAGGATGATTTAAAGGAAGAATTCACACAAAAATGAAATTGTTGTAATTTATTCACTATGTTGTTCCAAGCCCGAATTCCTTTCATGGAAGACAAAACAAAAGATTCTGATTAATTTATTCATAGTTTTTTTTCCATGCATTTACAATTTTCAACCTTCAAAGATATGCATTTTTTAGACTTCATTGAAAAAAATACACAATACCTGTTGTTGAGGATTTATTTGTACAAAATCTGTACATTTTAGATTTGCATGATAATGACATTTGACAATGAATGCGTTTTTATTTAGGTGACACTGGATTTGTTGCAGTATGAAAACATAGCTGTGCGCAGGGTTTTGGACACAGAGACAAGTTTGGTGTCCAGGTTTGGTGTGACCGATTTTCCTTCATGTTACCTGTACAACGCATCCGGACATATCTCTAGACTCAAAGTGTAAGTGCTTCATTTCCTTCATATGGCCCTGTAGCATATATACAACTTCAGACTAATGTCATGGATTTTTCAGGACTATATTTTACAATAAATCATGAATTAAACCTGATGTGTAGATAATTTCGAGAAAAAAAAATTCATAAGACAAGAGAAGGATTTGGGATGTTTGAAAACTAATGCTACGCTTTAGTTAATGCGTATCACTTTTAATAAAGCTCATATGTAAAATTATCATATTAAAGTAATATACTTAAAGGTGCAAGATTTAAGATTTTTGCTTGGTGTTTGATAAAACAGCTGAAAAAATCCCATAGACTTGTATTGGAGGGATTGAAATTACACGGTTCACCTTTAATCTCTCTTTCAAAGTGCATTAACATGAGCTAGAGCTGAGGCATTTTACTCTTAGATTCTTATAATTAAGCATTTAGCATTTGCCTGATCTCGTCTTCTCAGTTTTGATCATAAGCCATTGCAGGAAAAATCCCGCAACATCTGGCCATGTTAATGAGACAACAGAATTTTAATACATGCAATTATTCAAGATCACAGAGCTTTCATAATCATTTCTAACCAGGAGCATAAATCAGAGGTTTGCTCGCTTTGTTATGCTTATTTGAGAAAAATAACTTGGCATGGGTGTGGGGCCCTTTTAGATGACAAATGCAAAAGAGAAGTGATTTATGGTTGGTTTATGTTGTTTCCGTCCTGCTTGATGGTGTGCATGGGTGTGTTGAGGGGGGTTTTAATCTTCTACGGCGAAACAATGGTGCTCCTTTTCTGCGTTTCACCTGCCAAGCAGTCCCTGCTCTGCAGAGCAACAGATGGTGTCCCGTCAGGTCTGAATGCGTGATTGATCTTGTGTAGCATGCTCAAAAACATAAACACACACTGTATCTCCACCATCTCGGGTCCTCGTGGTCTCAGAAGCGTGCCGTCAGACCCTGGGGACCTCAAGCTTCACCCAATCCCTCCGGTGAGGGTTGATTGAAGCTTTGGTAGATGAGGGAGTGTGTGTCCTCCTGTGCTGGAGACACAGGAATGCACAGTGGTGTTTATTGTTTGATTGCCAGGGTTAGTGAAGAGGGTAATGATCAGTATTGACATCTCATCAGCAAGCCACACCCACCATCTGTTCATCTGAGGAAGAAAGGTAAATAGATGATAGAGGAAAACAGGAGAAGAGAGACATGGGAGTAAACTCACTTTTTTTAAGCAGCCATAAGCACAATGCATTTCTAGACGGTTTTGGAAAAAAAGTAGTTTTAATACTGCTAATTTCTAGAATTGTTAAAGGGTACTGTCTCAAAAACACATCTAACTTAGTGAAATAGTGGTTTACAAATATGAGCATATCAATGTCCAATACTGATAGACTGTATTGACTCAATGGTAGATATAAAGCCAATTAGTAAAATAAGATCAGTAAGATTTTTTGGCAACACTTCGGTTTAGAGACCAATTCTCACTATTAACTAGTTGCTTATTAGCATGTATATTACTAGCATAGTGTCTGCTTATTAGTACTTATAAATCACATAATACCTTATTCTGCATGACCATAATTTACATAACGTATCTAAACTTAACAACTACCTTCTGAACTATTAATAAGTAGCAAATTTGGAGTTTGAGGCAAAGTCATAGTTAATACTTAGTTAATAATGAGAATTGGACCTTTAATTGTGACTTATTTATTTAAAGTCATACTTTTTTTTTCAGCAAGAATGCATTAAATTGATCGAAATTGACAGTAAAGACTTTTGTTACAAAAGATTTAAATTTCAAATAAATTTTGTTCTTCTGAACTTGCTATTAATAAAATAATCCTAAAAAAAATCCTCAAATATTAAGCAGTTTTTAAAAGATATTATTATTGTATTTTTAAAAAAATAAAATAAATGAAGCCTTAGTGAGCATGAGAGACTTTTCAAAAATGTTTGAACGGTATGAAAATGAAGTAAATATTTATACAGTAAGCGCAACATTGTCATTTCTGTACCTCTCCATTGACTTGTTTATTGTTTGTTAATATTTTATTATTTTGCTAATATTTACTTACAATACACATTATATGAAGTAATCTGAAATTTATTCTGAAAAATACTAGTGCTTTTTCATGCATCCATAAGGCTGTCAGTATATTTTTGAAATGACACCAAGGCAAATTAACACTTCAGTTATTCAGCAAAAGTAAGGGTAACCTGTTTTGTCCCTCATTATGAGAATTTCTGTGAAATTCGAAATATGAACTAAACAGCAAATCTCAAAATGTTCAAACAACAGTTGATTAATCTGCCTGTCCAAAATATTGATCTCTCTAGTCACAAATGATTTTCCCTCACTTCCTGTCGATAACTCTACTTCCAGCTGTAACTTCAAAGCTATGTTCAAAATCACACACTATCAAAGTATGTAATGCATCTAATAAATAATATATTTCTTGACAAATTATTTCTAAATTGAATGCAGTCCTGACGTGCTACATCAGCCACGCTGTTGTATGCACTAGTTCATATTTCATCTACTGTTTTATAAATACTGACATACTGCTTTTGCAAACTATATATTGTAGGGAAGTAGGTATATTTGGATGTAGAGTGACTGTCTGTACCCTAACTCGACTCTAATCCAGACCCAAACCTTAACCCTAACTCTTCTTTTAATTCCTGCCCCAAACTGAACTGATTCAACAAGCAGCAGCTCTATAAACATGGACTAGTCTCAGCTCTTCTGGAGTCTGGCAGACATGACACCTACTCCACATTCTTTTGTCACATGTTGTCACACACTTGAGGTTATGTTTAGTGGTTGTGCGGCCCTCACTCCTCTTTTTCCTCCTCCATCAGACTCAATGAAGCTCGTACCTTTTACTCATACGCCCTCCAGAGGTTGCCAGGGGTAGTGCGGACAGGCAAACCCCAGATTCCCATCACTGATCTTATCAAGAACTCAACTCTACAGGAATGGAGGCCGTTTAACAAGTCAGTGCACACAAACTGACATAATTAGTCATTTTCTTTTTACATTTAGGTTTATTTTACATATTAATGCATCATTTAAATTCAGTGCATTCTTGTAGCTCAAACAGTAAAGCATGGCACCAAGGTCATGGGTTCATTTCCCAGGAAATGCAAGAAATTATAAAACAAAATTATACTTTGAAAGCAATGTAAGTCGCTTTAGATATAAGTGTTGACCAAATGCATAAATGCAAATAATGCAACAATTATTTACATAAGATAAATGCACTGAGATTCCAATTCCAATATACTTAACAAATCAGTAGTTCATGAATATTCACATATGGCCATACTTGAACATTTATCAATCAAAGTTTTATTTGTTAAGTGGTGTAAAATGTAATAATGTTTTATACAGTAGTGATCTATTGTAGCTGAAGTCTTTAACAAAATGGTTTACTGAATCATGTGGAATCTCTCATAATTTTAATGGTGCACAGTTATAATCCTACATATATTTTTGTGTGCATTCATATAGGACACGTGTATATATGTCTGATTTGGAATCAGCGCTGCATTATTCTCTGCGTGTAGAGCTGTCTGGACACATCAGCATCAGTGGAGACGATCTGATTGCACTCAAAAAGTACATAAATGTACTGGCTAAGGTGAGTCACATCAACATGCACACAAACAGATTAAATATCCACTTGAATTCTTCAGCCTAGTCAGTTCACAAAACAAGCCACTAGAGGGACATACACTGAACACTTCAATCCAAGATGTGGTTTTTTTTTTTCAAGCCTTTGCATAAAGATATTTTCAGTGTTTGTGGTCTTGAATGAAAGTACAACATATGGGTGTTTCAGGGTGAAAATGTATCAGTACTTGTGACAAGCATGGTACAGCAATTGAAATATTGCTGAAAATATCTACACAGCAGCATGTTAAAAAACTGCTAATGTTGTTTAGATTAATTTCTGACATTTAGGACACATCCAGTATATTATCCACATATATTATCCACATATAATTTTTTGAAAATTATTTAGGCTGGGATTGCTTATCGTAAAAAGCAAAAACATGCAATGCATATAAAAAATGTATCTATCTCTATATATATATATATTACATATAAAAACATGAAATATTAAATTTCTTGACTAGTTTTTTTCAGATTAACTCAATTCTCTACTCCCTGTATCTTCTCTACTGAGCCATGCTCTACTAGATCAGACGTGTGCCATGGATCTCTTTGATGAGGTCTGAGACTATGACCTTTCGCTGGCTTTGCGTCCGTCCAGCATAATTCTGCCAATCTCTCTGATTATTTAGGGCTCTCTGGGGAAGGTCTACACAGATGCCTGGAGGAGTGGCAGGGGCCCTGGGCAGGCCTCCCATTAACTGTGGTTAGTTTTGTCAATATTCCCGGCTCCCTCTAGTATTCCAGCCTTAGCTGGGCCTCTTCAGAGTGTCCTTGCTGTTTTTGGCTTGCTCTTTTGAGCTGCCTTGTTAAACAGACACGCCGGCTGCATTAATTGACACTCTGTGAAGAGGAAGTGTTTAACCCCACTAAAGCAAAGCATAGAGAGATTAATGGTGGCACAGAGGAACAAGCACATTCACACACACACACACACACACACACACACACACACACACACACAGTGTTCTGAGCTGAAGATCTGTACAGTGGCTTGAATGCTAAACACAGTTAGTTTGCTTACAGGTCTGGTACTTTAGATTAAAATGCAGACAGACTGATGTAATGGGATAATCCTGTGAATGTCACAACCTGCCCTCTCATTCTGAACCTTCTCCTGCACAAGGTGACCCAGGACTTTTCTGTGCCCACAGGGGAAAGAATAGACTTGTATGTATGTACAGTCCCATTAAAAAGTTTGGGGTCAGTAAAAATTTTTTTGAAAAAAATAATTAATCAATTAATCAAAAATACAGTAAAAAATATTTTTTTTGTGTGTATATACATATATAATATTACAATTGAAAAACTTTATAATTTAAAATAACTTTTCTATGTATACTAATGTAATTTCTTATATATATATATATATATATATATATATATATATGTATGTATGTATGTATGTATGTATGTATGTACATATATATATATATATATATGTAATACATATATGTGTGTGTGTGTGTGTGTGTATACATATGTTTACATTTGCATATATAGTAGTTCTCAAATTATGAGCATAGATGAACAAAATGTAATGAATAATGTTATGACCAGTACTAACCAGTACTAAATAGTAAATATACTGGTGGAGTTTGATGCAAAGTGTTTTCCTCGGTCACGCTGTTGCTCAATGTATCTGGGTTTGCAGCACAATCCGGATTTGTATGAATCAGAACATGTATTTCAGGATTAAAAGAGTGGATCTTGGAGACATGAGAGCATTACAAAGAGGTTTTAGGATTACTCATCTTTATCCTGCTTTCTTGAAAGAGGCTTCCCGCCACGCAAGAGGGAGAGAATAAAACAAGGAATTAGAAGGCAATTTGAGGTCCAGATTCAGCCATGACTCCATCTTTTATCAGAAGCCACGGTGTCCTAAAAGACTGATTCTGCATTTCCTGTTTTCATTCGAAAAAATTTCAGAGACCCCGATGTTGGTGAACAAATAGCACCTGCTGTTGGGTAGTGCTGTGATAACAGGGAAGCAGTTTAGATGGCTTTTACATGGCCCACTTGTATATGTGTCCCAGAGGGTGAGATTAAACAGGGGTCTTCTTCAGGGCTTGGCCGACAGATGCCTTCTTTTTTGAACCTCTGCAGAGAGAGAGAGAGAGAGAGAGAGAGACTGTGGTTTTCTCAAATGCTGATACTAATCGGATTGGAGATGACATATTGCTAGGGTGAAGTGGATTGTCATGGTCTGAAGGGGAGGAAGAAGGGAGAGCAGGGGGGTGGGGGGCTGAATCAGTAAGGACAGTGATTGGAAAGGTCTGTTTGTGGTTAGTGATCTATATCCTTGTTTTGGTAGATGGAATATGCAGAGGCTATATATACTCTTACACAGCATGATTGACCGTGTACTGTTGGAAAAACTGTCTGAATAACAGAGAGTCTCAGAAAACATTGTCTTCTCATTAAAATATAAACACTACAGCAGTCACTATCAGTATTAAGACACTCAAGTCTTAAAAAGAAAAAGTCATTGCATTAGATGGCAAAATATCTTGACATCTGCAAACAAATTACTTTTTAGAGCCGTTTTTCCTGTTAACGTTAACAAACTAGGCCCAATTTTTCATAGATGTGTGAAGTCAGTTCCCCTCAAGTTCATATACAGTGGGGCAAATAAGTATTTGATACACTGTCGATTTTTCAAGTTTTCCCACTTACAAAGAATGGAGAGATCTGTAATTTTCATCGTAGGTACACATCAACTGTGAGAGACAGAATATAAAAACAAAATCCAGAAAATCACATTGTATGATTTTTAAATAATTAACTTCCATTTTATTGCATGAAATAAGTATTTGATACAATAGAAAAATAGAACTTTGTGTTCAGTAGTATAATACTTTCATTTTAAATTATACACCTTGCTTTATGTATTAATATATGTAGAATTTAACATTAACCTAATGAATATTATGAGTATTATTCATCACTATTTCAAGATAACTGTGTTAGCTGATTGAACTTTATTGTGACCTGTTACCGTTTTGTAACTTAAAACGAACACTGATTAAAAAATAAAAATGGATATTTCTCTGAAGTTGGTTGATATTTTGATAATGCAATGGCATGCATACATTTTACACTACTGTTCAGAAGTTTGGGGTTGGAAAGATTTTAATTTTTTTTGATGATCACTATATTTATTTGAACAAAAAATAGAATAAAAACTAATAATGTGAAATGTCATTATAAGTTAAAATAACTTTTTTTTTTAGTGTATTTGAACTAAATTTATTCCTGCGATGGCAAAGCTGCATTTACTCCAGTCTCAATATGCTGATTTGATGCTCAAGAAACATTTCTTGTTATCCATGTTAAAAACATGCTTAATATGTTTGTGGAATCCTTTTTTCAGGGTTCTTTCATGAATAGAAAGTTCAAAAGAATAGCATTTATTTGAAATAGAATCTTTTGTGACGTAAATATATTTACTCTCACTTTTCATCAAATTAAGGCATCTTTTAAAAGAATATATCTTACTGACCTCCAAACCCTTAAACGGTAGTATATGTAGTATAAGTGTTGCCCGAGTGTCTACATACTTTGAGGACGGTATATATCAAAGTGTGTGAGCCAGTTCACAGCATTCTCATCTTTTCTCAGATCACACTTTTAGTTCTCCTTTACAGTGTTAACCAGCTCAAATATAGAGTCTATTATGATTTATCTGTTTACTTTTTCTTTGCAACACTTAAAGAGACCTCACAGTATAACAGAATGATTCCACAGCCTTTCATTCACTAGCTAAACCCAGAGAGTGATTCACATCGCCTTTGTTGGGTTTTTTTTTGTTCAGATTCAGAGCAGAGTTTTCACTAGTTTTGAACAATACCTTTTGTATGAGCAATCCCAGATTACTCTCTTCAACATCCAGGTCTGGTAATGAGCTTTTCACACTAGTTAGAGGCCAGACCAGCACACAGATCTATTCAATGACACACACACGCACACACACACTCAGGGAAAGACTAGAGACTTTCTCCTTTTCCCACCTGTGCAGCTCTGATTAGCTTTCCGCCTTGGCTGTGTTCTCAATGGCCGAATCTCCCAGATTAAGGAAACAAATCAGAATGGAGTGGGGCGTTGGGGTTAAGTAAATCTCTGCAAGGCCTTTTTAAGTGAGCTGCGTTTTAATAGAGATCCTGTTAGAGGGTGATGAATAGAAGGCCGCACCATGCTGAACAGATGGCCACAGGAAAATTGAAAAGACGCAAGAGCACAAATCAAAGAAAGGTGCACCTCTGGGATCCTGTAGAGCCTCCCCACAAACACACACACACACACACACAGGCCTTGGCCTGCACTAATGTGGCTGTGTTTATGGGGCCGTGACGGAGTGTTAGCGTTGGCTTTGTGGCCCCTGCTCAGACACAGAATTGTAAGGTCAGCACTGGCGTCCTTCCAGGGCCATTGAATCTGTCCATTCCCTCGTGCCACATGGCTCAGGCTGGTCATTACTTCCAGAGAGTTCCACACACACACACATTCTTTAACACTATTAAATTTGCACTGGTGTAAGAAAGAAGCGCGTTTACCAATAGCAAATTCCGTGTTGCTTTTTAGTACTAAAGAACAACGAAAACTTAATATTTTAATATTTTAAATCATTAATTCATTCTATGTTGTTATTTGTGTTCTTTGTTTTGTTTTCTTTTCATTTAAAAAACTAATTTTAATATAATAATAATAATTGATTTATTGGTCATGGAATAATTATATTTTTAATGGTTAATGTGCCATGAAATAATAATAATGATGATGATGAATATTATTAATAAGTATATTATTTGAAGTTTTTAAACCATAGAAACAAAGAGCACAATATATTTTACCAAGAAATAATCAAGAATAATTGCCTAATAAATAATAATAGCAATAATAATAATACTACTAATAATAATAATTATTATTATTATATTTTTAATGTTTAAACTGTAATGAAGTATAACATAATTCATTATCACAATAATAATAGTAATTATGATTATTATTATTATTAACAACATTTTATAATGGTTAATGTGTTCTGTGATAAATATATATTCATCTTTAAAGGGGCATTTTCTCACTGCTTTCCCTGACTGTAAATCTTCAGAGCATTGCAATGTGCATTTTCACTGTCACTTAGCATCTTCTCGTTGCACATTAGCGAATCTAGTGATCTCACCATTTGACAACAGCTACTGGTGCTGCAGAAATAGCTGTCACATTTATTAGGTTTAAAAGGACTTATGTAAATAATGAGATGTTTTAGCCTAGCCTGGTCCCAAACACAAGTGTATGACTGTGTATGTGATTATGTGCTTGTTTTGTTTGTGTAGTATTTCCTAGGTCGTCCATCTGTAAAGAGTGCACTGAACACGCTGGACAGCTGGTTACAACAACAGAAGGGGATGGAGATCAAATACAGTGATTTTAGAGATGTCCTGGACAACACTGTGCAGGTTAAACAAGCTTACCTGAGCAGAATATCTCAGAAAGAGCTTATGTTTTTTTTTCGTTTTTTTTTTCATGATTTGTTTTTATTTTATGACTATGAATGATATTAAAAATTATAAATGAGAATTTTGACAACCAGACATTTGATATAGCAAAATACCACATTTATTTGAAAAGGTACCTGAATTTGTCAATACCTTGTCGTAAGCATTTCTCCACTTAGATTTGGGTCATGAGTTCAGTGTATTGGGATGCTGTCACTCATTTAAATTTATTAAAATATATATTTGAACTATTTAAGCCACTGCAAGCACAATTTCAAGCCATGGCATTCAACATCATATCCAGCTGCAGAATAATACAGAACACAAAAGAAGATATTTGGAAGAATGTTTCAACTGTTTTTGCCCATACGATGAAAGTCAATGGGGTCCAAAACACATTGGACTCCACTGACTTTCATTATATGGACAAAAGACACTTAAATAACAGAATTGTAATATTTGATTAAACAAGATTTTGTGATGCTGTCATAATACTAAAGCTTGCATGCCTACACACACAAACATACACAGAAGCAGTTAGTGACATCATTAGCTTTTAGCCACCCAGTCAATGAATCAATGAGGAAGTAGGAAGGCGTCCCATAAGGAAAAGGGCTGGTGTCATCAAGTTCATCGCCTCTTAAAGAAACACCCACCAATCAACTGCTGAGTGACTCTGCACAGGAGACTGACCAGTGGGAGATCTGGATTAATTCCAAAACGGGCCAAAGAGTTTAATGCTGTTTGATATGGGCTTTTAATTATGCGTTAAGTGAAATATGATTGAAAATTATCCCTGATGAGGTTTTATTTCTTATTACAGCCATACCTGCTTCAATTGCAGTATCCACCTCACTTCATTTGAAGAGTGACTGAAAGGAAAATTGATTGACTTCAATTGATTCTTGTTGTTTAAGTGAAACGCAAGTCAATTGAGACTGCATGTTTGTATGTGTGTGTGTTTTTAGACGAGTGATGCAGTGTTGCCTGAGAGTGTACAGTGGGTGGGCTGCCAAGGATCCCAAGCCCATTTCCGTGGATATCCCTGTGCTGTTTGGACCCTCTTCCATGTGCTCACGGTGCAGGCTAAAGAAATGTCCAGCCCAGGTACTATTAGTATGCACAGCACCTTAACTAGACTGTTAGTTATTTAGTAACTTGTGGGTCGTGAACCTACAGCCTTCTGGTAATGAGCCTAGACTAAATGAAATGGCATTCTCCAACTATATTACTTCTGTAATATGATGGATCAGAGTGAAACAGAGTGTTAAATGGAAAAAAAGTGGTATTAATTTATCCATTGGGAATTAATATTAAAGGGTTAATTCACCCAAAAATTCTGTCATTAATTACTCGTCTTCATGTCTTTCCAAACCCGTAAGACCTTTGTTCATCTTCGGAAACACAAATTAAGATTTTTTTGATGAAATCCGAGGGTTCTCTGCCCCTCCATAGACAGCAAGGGTATGGGTTTTGGTCCATTTACACTGAAACGCAACCCCTGAGTTTTCAAACTAAAACGCAGTGCATTTTCAAGGGTTGAACATGCCGGAATAGTGTAAATGACAGGTGTAACCATAGCAAAAGTTATGCGTTTTAAAACAAAAACACACTAGTGTAAACGTAGCCTAAGATAAGAAACAGTGTTCCTGTAGCTCAGCAGAGCGCACCAACGTCGTTGGTTTGATTCCCAGGAAACTGATTAAATGTATACCATGAACGCAATGTAATGATTTGTATGAAAGCATCTGTCAAATGCATAAATGTAAATGTGAATGTATTAAAGTAAAAAAAGATCAAATTTCACTTCATGACTTTTTAATGATTTCCGGCTTTTAAAAAGCAACATCATCTTTCAGAAATGCAATGTGCTGAGAAGAACAAATCAATGAAACACCAGGTCGCACAGTCTGATATGTTGATCTTTGATTTTTATTTTTTTGTGTGTGTGTGTTTCTGCTATAGACCGTACATATTTTAGACTCATGTACTGTAAGTGGTCTAATGAAGCTCAGGCTGCATTCTGTGGCCCATCTTGGCCTATTTTTGACCTCAAGAGCTGCCATCAGCTGCCCTATGTCACAACCTTCAAGGCCCTTTTGAGATGGATGAGCCCAGTCTGTTGTGTAAAGAAGGCCGACATGCGTCTGTACTGGGCTGTGTGTGGCCGTCTGTGCGTTCCTTTAGCATGTTTATAGTGCTTTTTGTTGAAAAATCCATCTTCGCCCCTTGTAAATATACACAAGAGTGTCATGTTCCAGGAAACCAGTGTGCCGCTGTTATTCTTAGACATTCTAAGTTATTCATTGTTAAGAATGACATGCTAAGACATTCATTGTTATTCTAAACATTCCTTGTTTTGCTGCTGGAAAAGTAATTGTGTATAGGTAGAAAAGAGGGATTTGTTTAGATTATTGGAATCTGAAGGGTTAATATAAGACCCAGTGAACACAGCTTCTCCACTCACACTTAATCCAGCAGCTTACAGTGGGCGGAAGAGAAGCGGAGGGGGCATCTGCGTGTGGATGCGTGTTTGTGTTTGTGTGAGTGGGTGGGTGGAGGGGGGTCACGTAACCTGCAGATGGAAGGCCAGGGACGGGGTGTCCATCTGTCCACTGGCAATAGCTCTGGATTATGTCCACCAGCTAAACACAGAAAGAAAGATGTGTACTAACCACAACACTAAACCAGTTTTCAGAGGTCAGAACTGACCTGTCTACCTCTCCTGGTAACTGCAGTGACTTGTCCTCAGAATGTGTTGTGTTTGAGAGAATAGATACACAAGAATTAGTGTAGGCTAATCTGGGGTCCAGAGGTCGGTTAGTTAGTAGACTGTTGTGTGTCTGAATTAATAGGTTACTACATTTTTGTATAGATTATTGATCAACATTCATGTATTTGGAAGCAATATTTAACTATTTGCTTGTGAAGATACACAGAAGAAGGTCAAATATTATGTTATATTATATTATAAGTTATTATGTGCTGTAGTATATTTTTATGAGGCTGTTATTGTGGAATTATGCTTTGTTAGAAGTTTTTCATTATTTATAATATAATAATAGATTAAATTACTGTAATATCACATTATATGTATATTATATTATCAAATAAAATGTATTGTTGTATTATTATTGTATATTTAATGTATTATTATTTTTATTAATGCATGAAATAAAAAAATAGTAATATTTCATACAGTTCATGCACCCAAAGTTGGCAGTGCTTCTTTTCTCGCAATGGCACTTTCATTCTTTTTTTAACTTCCTTTTTTTGACCATTTCCTCTTTACTTTCTTCTCTTTCTGTCTCTTGATCTTAGACCCTCAGGAAGTGTTGCAGGCAATGAGAAGTTATGTCAGCAGTTTTTTCGGGTGCAGGCCATGTGCAACTCACTTTGAAAGTATGGCCCAAGAGAGCATGGATCATGTGACCTCGCTGTCCGCCGCTGTCCTTTGGCTTTGGTCTCGCCACAACCGGGTCAACAACCGTCTGGCAGGTTAGTATTTTCAGTGTAAATAAATGTTAAGTGCTAAACACACATGACTAACACTTAACGTGTAGGCTATACTGTGGCCCCAAAAAGTATTTGCATAGTGTTTTTTTTTTCTCCACTTAAAATTGGAAAAGCACGCTTTTCCATTTACTCTACTAAAAGCACTTTTCTGAGACATTTTTGCAATTACTTTAAACAGTTGGTGGTGTAAGAGTGACTTTTTGTGGATGCGTGAAGTCAATTCTCAAGTTCTCACAGGCATCCTAACAGAGTAACCACAAGTGTTATTCATCACATTAAGTATGGACATGTTCATGTGACCAGAAAGTGCCACAATATTTTTTGTCTACATTTTGAACAGTATACCTACCACTTAAAAATCTAATAAACCATTTTCTTGAAAGGTTGGTTTGCGCTATATTTCTCTGTACAATAAATGCCACTTGGTATGGCTTTTAAGTGTGTCCAAATACTTCTGTGGGCCATAATAATCCAAGGATATTATTCAGTCCTGTCACTCCTGTCCGTAGGATAGAGCAGGAGAAAAGAAGAGAGCACACCAGGAGTTTTTTTTTTTGGTGGATTTTTCCTCTCCAGAGCACCAGTGCAGCTTCTTCCCTTTAAATCCCTTTAATTCGGCGATCCTCTGGGCAGACACCAGCTGTCCTGTTCTCTTCTATCCGTCTATCTCTCTATTTCTCTCTCTCTCCAGTTACATCCATACCTTTTTCTATTTCTCACACCTTCTGTTGCTCCCCATATTTTTTATTTTTTTTTTGAAGTTATGCTCATTTATTATTCAGGTAGGGACATTGTGTTTTTTAACCTTACAGTTTTTAGTTATAATTCCCAAGTAAAAGTGAACATATTTGACATTTCATAAATAAAAAATCTTATCTCTCTGACAACTTGTCAGCTTGCATATTTGTTATCCATAAGGGCTATAAAGGGAGTTAGTTGCCTCTCTTCACACTTGCTTAATTCATTTGTTTGTCATCTTTTGACGTCGACTGCCTCTTTAGCGTCTGTCCCTTTTTAACCAGCCACGAAGCCATGAATAATTGGACAAAAGTCCCCCATGCGTGTACCCCTATGGCTCTTCTGTGTCCCCTGGTCCCCCGTCACTTCTGCTGATTAGGTCTCACTGTCTCTCATGTCCCAGGAGAGTCGTTCCAGCCGCTTGACAATTGATACAGCAACAGTGTCTCCTGCCTGGGGCACGTAACCCTCTTTTCCCCAGACGGCTGGGACAGCAGGTGGCACACGCCACGCCGCCAGCATCAAGCCTTCCTCTGCTTTGTAATCTCTGTCCCAAGTAGCTAACACAAAGTGTGTGTTTCTGTGTGTGTGTGTGAGGTGGGTGGCATTCTCCCCTCCTCCTTTGCCTCCGACACCCTTTATTCCTCTCGGTTCCCAAGAGGGACCCTCCTCCTCCTGATCGTGAGCCTCTTTAGTAGTTCCCTCCCACCTCGCACACACACAGCTAACCAGGCATGAATAGTGGCCTATTAGTATCACTGCTGCACAATTAATTTAACTGGCATAAAGGCCCAGGCAGCAAACTCAGCCCAGCACTCCTGCTACTTGTCGAGGGAGGAGAAGGTATACAGAAGGAAGACAAATAAGTTTACCTTTGTGAGCTTCTTTATTTGCTCACTCACTTCTGTCTTGGCTTATTGCATATTGTGATGTATACTGACTATATATTTTTTTAAATAGCATGAGAAATAGTATGCAGTATGCAGCATGTGACCTTGCAACATTGCTTGTTTAATTTAGCAAGTGCTGTCATTTTGTTTTCTCAGAAACAAATGTTTTTGTTTTTTAATTTTTCTTTGACTTAAAAACATTATTTGATCCATCTGCCAAAATGAATGAAGAAAATAACACAATGCTGCAATGTTCTGTGTAGCTGCCAGGGCATTACTATGTGTTGATAAGGTGTTCAGAGAAGTTTTTATTGAGTTGATTTAATATATGGTTGGTGATTGCTAGGGTGTTTTTTAATGTATTGCTGTGTGGTTTCTAGGTTGTTCTTAGGTGGTTGCAAACTGGCTCAAGTGAAAAAGCCTACCCACGAGTAGATTGTAACACTTTAGATTTGGGAACACTATTCACTGTTATCTAGTTGCTTATTGGCATGCATGTTACTAGCATCTTGGCTGTTTATTAGTACTTATATTGCACACATTAATGCCTTATTCTGCATGATTGTATTCTAGATCCCTTAACACTACAACAATACCTTAACTACATTACTATCAATATATACTATCAGTAATTAGGTTTATTGAGTTTATTGTAATTAGGTAATCAGTTTATTGAGGGAAAACTCTGTTAATAGTGAATGTGTTCCCTAATCTAAAGTGTTACAATTGATACTAATGGCTGTGCTAAGTATACACAATAGCAGTTTAAAAAATCACAGTTGATTTTGTGTATTTATCTCATTGGAAATGGCAGGTCAAGTCAGGTATATTAACAAGCTTATAGTTAAATCTGTTAGTAGTGTATAGGTTTATAGTGTTTTTTACTTCATTGTTGTATGTCTGTATTTATGTAGCACCGTGGTCCTGCAAGACACGACATTTCGTTCCACTGTATGTCCCCACATGTAGCGGAATGACAATAAAGCTCAACTTGAACCTGAACTTGAACTTGTATTTCCATTGTGGGATATATTTTTCATGCAGTTTACACTGCTTTTATACTGACATTCGTTGCATTTTTTGCATACTACAAAATTAGCATGGTAGTATGCAGTTCTAAACATAACTATTGTTCCCTCTTTGTTCCTCTGTCTTGTCCTCTGGTTCTGTTGAAAATGCCCAGTAGAAGATTGACCTATATTTTTGTTCAGTGTTGGGAAGGTTACTTTGGAAATGTAATGGGTAACAGATACTGTATATATATTTCAATTATATATTGAATCTATACTGTAACTATTTCAATTACTGCATTAATGTAACTGATTGCATTTCTAAATTTCTAATGAATGGTTTCAGCTGTTAATCTTTTTTTTTTTTTATTATGCAGATTTTTAAATAGCAACACATACATGTGTGAAAATCAACACAACCTGCTATTTTTTTAAACATCCATAGCAATAGATGAAAAAAAAAATATGTAAATAACCAGAACAGCTGTCAATCGTTTTGAAACAAACCTTGCATCTAACAATGCCTATAGGAAAAAAAGTCAGTCTTAAAAAATAAAGGATATACATAAACCCTTAAGGAACTATTCTGTGTCCTAAACTCCTGAAACATTGTTGTCTAATATTTTAGAGCAGTCAAAACTAAATCAAATCTGTATGTGTGTGAAAATATTCAGATGGAACCCCCTTTGTAATCATTAACATTTTCATAAGTAACTGTATTTTAATTACACTTTATTGTAAGGTGTCCTTGTTTGTTGCTACAACACCTTAAAATCAAGTGTGACCTTTTTTCTCAGTAACTGTAACAGTTAAATTTCCGCTACATGTATCTAGTTACTCCCCGACACTGTTTGTTTTGCATTCGTTTAGTCAGTCCTCCAATCCTCCCTTCATCTGAATACAGAAGCCCTGCCCACCCATCGGCACTCACATTCACTCCTGTTTACTAGAACTGTCCCGCATGACGGCTCCTTCTCTATTCACATGCATGAATATTAATGCACCGCCCCGGCAAGCTTTGTATCAATGTTAACAGTGCTACAGCTGAAGTCACCTTTGTGCTGAAGGGCTCCATGATTAAAAGTAAGATCTTCATAGGCATTGCATCACAGCCAGATATGAGTGCTGTCACAGAGCCATGCATAAAGACCCCTGGGTTCCCGTAGACACATAGTAAAATTGATGTATCTCTTATGTAAAGTGTAGTATGCAGCCTACGTTCACACATGCATATATACATCAGATTAATCTACGTAAGAGATGGGGGGAGGGATGTAAACTAAACGCTGCTGCACCTCTTGTAGTGTCCCGGCCACCCTGTGACATCCGCCACAAGCAATTTATTAGCGGATGCCTCTGTCTGGGGTGGCATGTGGGGGGGAGGGAGGAAAGGAAAACATCTGAAGGGAAAAAATAGTAATTCATTAGAGGGAGAGCTGCAGCCCAGAGGTGCTGGCTTTCATATTCAATTTGGAGATGGTGGCATGTTCATAGGGGGTGTGAAGAGAAGAGGCCGGTGTGTGTGGATGGGGAGGGGTGTCTTGTTCACCCCAACCTCATCTATTATCTTCATGATCCTCCCTCTGGGAGAGCCCACAGGTCTATTGATCATGTCTTTAGACCTGTCACACGCACACACACACGGTTCACATAGCACCTCAAGGTTGGGCAAAATTCTGAATTTTGAAAAGGAATTGCAGCAGAAATTCAACAGGTACTGTTTTTTTTTTTTTACGAGTCTAATTTAGTTTTTCCCATTTATTTTCTGATATGCAGAATGAGTTTTGTTGTACAGATTTGAATCTACACAATATGGTTTATATAGATACTTTTGTAAAACTAAATACTGATGTCAACATTTTAATCTATGATCATATGACATTATTAGGTCAATTAGATAATCATGGGAAATTCTGAGAAAAGTGTTCTTCTCCAGGTTGTGTTAAGCTGTCAACTCAGAATTGATTAACGTGTCATTTGGGCTTTTCCCACTTAACTTAACACCAAGTTAAATAATTAATCTTTTTAAAATGGGTTTAAGCCTGTTTTAAGCCTAAGCAGGTGAATCTTATGAAAACATGTCCAGGTCACATTTAAATGTAAATATATAATACATTTAATATAAATATGATTTATATTATGTATAAATGAAGCCTTTTAAAGGTTTTGCAGTGTTTAATTATTTTCATTACAATTAAGCACATTTTCCACTTTTTTTTAATACAGGCAGAAAATGTACTTTGGATTTTGTATTCAGTTATTATCAATAATTGTTCTCATTTGATTCCTATCATTTTAATTATTACTTTTTTTCTGTTTTAGATTTTTTTTTTTTCCTGTAGTAGAAACAAAATGGTCTTTTATTAACCTAAATAAATTAAAAGTTGTACAAACAATATCCATGATGTATACAATAAATACTTAATAATTAATTAATTAATATATATATATATATGTATATATGTGTGTGTGTGTGTATATAATTCTATATAATTGTTTTGTTTTTTATACTATAATGAGGATGGGATTTCTTTTGTTGTTTTTGTTAAAATAGGCTTAATTTTCTTCATGCAAAATATAATTTCTACACACACACGTTTATTAATAAGACTCGGAACATGTTCTTGAAAAAAGCAATATTATGTACATGATAACATAATTTCAGTGACAGTTGTGATTTAGTTGTTCATTGTCAAAACTCGTCCTTTGATTTATGGTTGATCTGGTTTATAGAACTGCTCTTTTGACTGTTTATGAAATTATGAAACTCCCCCTGACAGCTGTTTTTCTTATCCCACACAGGAGAACTCAGCGAGGACCCCCATTTCCCTAAGATTCAGTGGCCGTCTCCGGAGTTGTGTCCTAGCTGTCATGCTTTAAAGAAGACCGGTGAGCACAGCTGGAACCAAGAAGAGGTGCTGACCTTCCTCCGAAACTACTTTTCTTCAGCTCACATTCTAACAGACTACCTGCAGGACGAGACCCAGGCTCTCATCTATCAGAGGAACCGACTCACAGCAGCTCGGATGGAGAAAGAAGCCGGACGGGGGGCGGAAAGGAGAGCTCGAGAGGTTCTGGACAACCACCCTGCCGAAGAGCCTCAAGAAGAAGAGCAGCAGGAGGAGGAGGAGGAGGAGGAAGAACCAGCACTGGAGGAGCAAGCTGGTGAGCCATACCCTGCGGGGTTAGAGAGAATGGTTGCAGCTGAAGCAGACAAGGCTGATAACCAGGCACCTTGGGAGAAGCCACAGCTGCCGCAGTCCCAACACAAACCAAAAATTGTGGGAATGAAATTACAGGAGCCCCAGGAAGACATAGTAGACCTGGATTTATTTGTCAACCAACACTATAAAGCCAAAGCCCTCCGAGCTGCAGCCATGTCTGGCGTAGTGCGACGGAGGAGTCTGAAGAAGGAGGAGGATGTGCAAGACCTCCAGTTTGAAGGAGGCTGGAGGGTGAAGCGAGACCTGGGAAGCCAGGAAGAGAACCTCGGTGCTGGGGTCGGGATAGAGCCGTACCCCAGACCCCAAAGCAAGCGCTGGATGTCCCTGCTCAGTGTGGGATTCTCTAGGCTGGATGTGAGCCTGTGTGTCCTGCTGTACCTCCTCTCCACCATGTGTCTGCTCGCCATGTACCTGTATTTCAAACTGAGGATAAAGCTGCGACGTGCTAAAGTGTCTCTGCCCTAGAGAATCGCTCCAGTGCAAACTTTTACTTTTTAGCAGGAATGACCAAATCTCACAATCTGTGGCACAGAGAAACAGAGAAACCGTCAGCTTCAACGCCAAAGTATTGATGCACAGAAATCGAGAGTTTACAAAGAACTGTTTTTAATTTGATGGTAATTAATGTTGTTTTACAGAACTTACACTTTTTTAACTCCTTTTGTGAGTGTCTTTTTTTGAAGCATCTAGCGATGGAAAAATTATAATCGTAATTGATGTCTTTTATTTGTTTATCTTACAAAAACAAATTTTTGTATGACCACTCATCAACATTTTATTGCATTCAGCTCACATTATTTTTAAAAGCACCAACCATTTTGTATAATTTTCTTAAAACAATATTTAGAGTTAAGAAATACTTTATCGCAATAATATAACATCTTTAACATGACCATTTTTTAAGTAAAATAATTCAAACAGTCAAAATGCATAGTTTTTTGGAATTTGGGCCCCAATCAACTCTTACCGTGGTTATCACAATGAAGATATCTGTGTGTTTAATTATTTTTAATTTCACCGTGATCTCACTGCCTGTCCATTCACTGTTCCTTTCTGATCAAATATTTGATTTTTGTCCGATTTTTTTGATTTTTCTCTATACAAGTACCTGAAACAATAAGAATCACAGACATAGTTTTTTTCCCACTAGATAAACAAGAACTAAATATTCATACTGAAATGGAATGCTTTGCTGGGTAAAATCTGATTAAAATTATTTTTTTCTAAAAACGTCTTTCTTGTATTGTTTTTAAAACTATTTTTTTCTGCCATGTTTTGAGATATGTGTTTTGTTTAAAACTTTTTACATTTCCAGTATCTTTGTAACCTGTAGTTCGTGTGCAGACCAAACTAACCTGACTGTAGACAGTCACTTGAAGATATAAAGGCTGGAATAAACTGCACAACTTTTTTAGCAAAATTTTAATTTATAATTATATATAAAATAATTTTTTACTCATTTTACTCATTTCTCAGTCAAATTTATGTAAAAAAAACCGTAAACTTGACTATGTAACCGTTCCTGATATACCTTGACTATAACATCTTTCTCCATTGTAGAATTTCTATCATTGCCGTGTGTATGTTTGTCTTAATGAATAGCTCATGTGTTGTGTTTAAGGGTGTCTGGGGTGAGGAGTGGTCTGGAAAGGGGTGAGCGGCCCACAGGTGGAAGAACAAGCCTGTTGCCATCTGGTCTGTTTTGCTAGCTAAATCCTAACAATTTCATTGGGATTATAGCAAGTGAGTAATCCTGCTTTCCTTTGGGTCTGCGGGAGATTACCACGGGGATTAGCCCCCACCGATAATAAACTTTATTAAAACGCAATCGGCTTTCAAGGCCTCTTCCCTCACACACTTGGAAGTTGGCTGTGCCCGAGAGGGGGTGGTGACCCCAGGGAGAGAGGATCTGAAGAGGAGCGCTGGAAGACAAGGGTTTGAAGTGTTCCAGATTACAGGCTCATTTGAGGGACACCATCGCTTGATCTTGAGCTTTAGGGTTTTCGTGGAAATCTGAGCTCCGCCCTTTTGTCCCACATCTCTATCTGCTTGTCCCATTTTTTTCCTTTACTAGATGTACTGTATAAACCTTTGTGTTGACAGTGTTGAGCGTTTTGAAAACTGTGTTGGAAAGCTCTGAAGTTCAAGGCTTCTAGCAGAGGACTAAGAGGATGAGTATAGATCAGATGACCAAAAAATAGAATTTTCTCAACTTGCTGCATTTAAAGGGACAGTTCACCCCAAAATCATCATTTATTCACCCTCATGTCATTCCAAACCTGTATGACTTTTATCTGTGGAACATAAGATATTTTGAAGAACAACAATGGATTCCATTCGACTTTTTAATTGTAAAGACAACAAATGTTCAAAACATATACATTTCATTTTTGGGGTATAAACTGTCCCTTTAAGACTTATTTAAGTGAGCTGTGCTTTTACTTTTCAGGTAATTGGAGTTATATTTTTTTACAAGAGATTCAAACATCAGGAACGACTTTAAAGGAGTTGCCTGAGCCATATCCAGACATCAGAGTACCATAGAGACTAGAGGATGGACTCTTGACATTTTTTGATCAGTAAGCAAACACGCAAAACACCTTATAGGAACTGCATAGCAATGCTATAAAAAAAAACACCTTAGCAACCAAAAAGCAACACCCTGACATAGTGTAGTAGTAAATTTTGCACAGGTAAACATCTAATTGGGATGACTGACAAATCATTACCTTAAAATCCAAATCAAATCAAACCTTACTTATTAAAAAAATTACCTACTTATTTAAAAATTTAAATAAAATGAATGTACTTCCTACTTAATCTTAATTGGATAATTTAAATTCTTAAACTTATTTTTTTAATCATATAAAAAGTTAAATTATTATTATTATTTTATGTAGATTGCCCTGTATATTATATATAACTGTTTTAAATTCGCAGAACTGGCAGAGCTTTGTACATCCTAGCTACTTTGCACGTACACTGGCGAGTAGTTCATTATAAAGTCATGGTTTCTCTGTCCATCCTTGCCAGTGTTTCTATGTACAAATCAGACTGTATAAAACATAATACGCTTCCTATTCCCTGCCAGACCTGAGTGAGGGACCTGTTTGTGTGCCATGAGAACAATGGAACAAAAGCAACATTCCCAGCCCCCAACCAAAAGCGGCAGAAAGCAAGGGTAAAACATCACCTTGTATTGCTGGTGTTCTGTTCCATAAATTAGACAATGCTGGGTTTTATTGCTGAGGCCCTCCAACATGTACTTTGCGTGTTTATGGCCTATCGCATACTGGTATTAAAATGCTGGACAGGTTTGATACCTCTGCTGTCATACCACTCTGATTTGAATAATATAATAAAGCTTCTGCTATAGATGTACACTGGGTGTGTGAGTGTGTATTCACACTGAGAGTGAATTAATTCTGTGAAGAGAGAGAAGGGTTAATATATGGTTCTGTTATTATAGCTCATTTATTCTCTGACCCCTGAATGCCACATTTAGCCCTAAAGCAGGAGCCAAACAGGTCAGATTAATCTAATTTTACTACCGGCATTCCTCCCCTTGTACATAATACATATTTTGAGATGCAGCCCTCATTCCCAGCTTTAATACTGTCAGTCAGAATGGACAGATGGACTGCTGACATGAGAGGAGGCACAACATGCTAAACAAGCCCTTACTATAGTTACTAGTTGCACTTGAGGGAAGGTCTATTATATTATATTATATTATAAATAATGTTAAATAATAATAATTGTATTATTCAAAATTTTAACTGTATATATTTGATTCTATTACTACTTGTGTAAAATATACATAAAACATATTAAAAGAGATGATTATATATTTAAAAATGTTAAATTGTAGCTTAACATTATTTGTGTATTATATAGTTCATTCATATATATATATATATATATATATATATATATATATATATATATATATATATATATATACACATACACAGTATCTCACAGAAGTGAGTACACCCTCACATTATTGTAAATATTTTATTATATCTTTTCATGAGACAACACTGAAGAAATGACACTTTGCTACAATGTAAAGTAGTGAGTGTACAGCTTGTATAACAGTGTACATTTGCTGTCCCCTCAAAATAACTCAACACACAGCCATTAATGTCTGCTGGCCAAAAAAATTAGTACACCCATAAGTGAAAATGCCCAAATTGGGCCCAATTAGCCATTTTCTTTCCCCGGTGTCATGTGACTCGTTAGTGTTACAAGGTCTCAGGTGTGAATGGGGAGCAGGTGTGTTAAATTTGGTGTTATCGCTCTCACTCTCTCATACTGGTCACTGGAAGTTCAACATGACACCTCATGGCAAAGAACTCTCTGAGCTGAAAAAAAGAATTGTTGCGTAGGCTATATGTAGATTGTCAAGACCCTGAAACTGAGCTGCAGCACGGTGGCCAAGACCATACAACGGTTTAACAGGACAGGTTCCACTCAGAACAGGCCTTGCCATGGTCAACCAAAGAAGTTGAGTGCACGTGCTCAGCATCATATCCAGAGGTTGTGTTTGGGATATAGACGTATGAGTGCTGCCAGCATTGCTGCAGAGGTTGAAGGGGTGGGGGGTCAGCCTGTCAGTGCTCAGACCATACGCCGCACACTGCATTGAATTGGTCTGCATGGCTGTCATCCCAGAAGGAAGCCTCTTCTAAAGATGATGCACAAGAAAGCCCGAAAACTGTTTGCTGAAGACAAGCAGACTAAGGACATGGATTATTGGAACCATGTCCTGTGGTCTGATGAGACCAAGATAAACTTATTTGGTTCAGATGGTGTCAAGCGTGTGGCGGCAACCAGGTGAGGAGTACAAAGACAAGTGTGTCTTGCCTACAGTCAAGCATGGTGGTGGGAGTGTCATGGTCTGGGGCTACATGAGTGCTGCCGGCACTGGGGAGCTACAGTTCATTGAGGGAACCATGAATGCTAACATGTACTGTGACATACTGAAGCAGAGACTGGGCCGCAGGGTAGTATTCCAACATCATAACGACCCCAAACACACCTCCAAGACGACCACTGCCTTGCTAAAGAAGCTGAGGGTAAAGGTGATGAACTGGCCAAGCATGTCTCCAGACCTAAACCCTATTGAGCATCTGTGGGGCATCCTCAAACGGCAGGTGGAGGAGCACAAGGTCTCTAACATCCACCAGCTCTGTGATGTCATCATGGAGGAGTGGAAGAGGACTCCAGTGGCGACCTGTGAAGCTCTGGTGAACTCCATACCCAAGAGGGTTAAGGCAGTGCTGGAAATTATGGTGGCCACACAAAATATTGACACTTTGGGCCCAATTTAGACACTTTCACTTAGGGGTGTACTCACTTTTGTGGCCAGCGGTTTAGGCATTAATGACTGTGTGTTATTTTGAGGGGACAGCAAATTTACACTGTTATACAAGCTGTACACTCACTACTTTACATTGTAGCAAAGTGTCATTTCTTCAGTGTTGTCTCATGAAAAGATATAATAAAATATTTACAAAAATGTGAGGGGTGTACTCACTTCTGTGAGATACTGTGCATACATATGTATATATACACACACACAAATATATATATATATATATATATATATATATATATACATATACATGTGTATATGTATGTATATATATATATATATATATATATATATATATGTGTGTGTGTGTGTGTGTGTATACATGTGCATGTTTATGTGGTTTATGAGGACACAAATTTGTATAATGACATGGGTATGGCAGAGGTATTACAATATGAAGGTGGTTTATGAGGACACTGCCTATGTCCCCGTAATTCAAAAGGCTTAAAATACATACTAAATGGTGTTTTTTTGAAAATCTAAAAATGCACAAAGTCTCCTGTGAGGGCTAAGTTTAGGTGTAGGGTTGGTGTAGGGCAATAGCACACACAGTTTGTTCAGTATAAAAACCATTACGCCTATGGAGAGTCCCCATAAACCACAAAAACCAACGTGTGTGTGTGTGTGTGTGTGTGTGTGTGTATATACAGTATGTATATATATATATATATATATATATATGAACTATGAAGTACAAAGGATGTGCACAAATCTGAATCCATGTAATGAGATTTTTTATATAAACCCCCCAAATCTGGTTGAAAGGTTAAATAAGAAGGAAAAAAACTTTAACCGATTACATTATATTGTCTAGCCCAGGGTTCCTCAAATCTTACCCTGCAGGTCCAATCTGCTGCAGAGTTTAGCTCCAACCCTGATCAAACTCACCTATCTGTGATTTTCTAATGATCTTGAAGACTCTGATTAGCATGCTCAGGTGTGTTTGATTAGGGTTAGAGCTAAACTCTGCAGGAATGGTCCAGATTTGAGAATCCCTGGTCTAGCACTTTAGACAGGTTAATTTGTTTTTTTAAAGGTTCTAAGTATCTCCTTTTGTTTTGGTAGTGTTTTTGGAACTAACAAGAACAAGTCAATTTCCCTACATACTACTGTACATAACCAAATATTTGTGGTCCTCTTTAATCAAATCCTTGTGTATTAATAGTAAGTCTGTCTTTTCTGTACTGTTACAGATTCTGTTCTCCTGTAAAGACTTTGGAACATGAATGCAGGTATTTGGTCCCATTCAGACACTATAACATCAGTAAGGTCAGGCAGTGATGTTAGATTACATTCATTGTTCCAATTCATCCCCAAGGATTTCAGGTTTGGATTTTGTGAAGGTCAGTCAAGTTTACATTATCGTCTTTTGAACCAATGAAAGCAAGTAGATATATGCACAGCTTGTTGGCATTGGCTGTGGATCTGCTGACTTGAGATCAGTGTTACTGGTCTTCATATACAGACTGCAGAATAAAGTGAAATAGGTTGTCTCAGATCAGCATAAGTCTAACCTCTATCCTGAAAGCTTACATTCTTCTCAATAAGATGTCAATAAGATGGGTTTGGATGGCTTCCAGAGCATGTCCATCAACATGCGTTAATGAAGCAGAATGAAGTCTTGTCAGCAAACACCGGAAATGTAATCTCCATGAAGATGTTTCAAAGATGTTCATCAGTGTCGTTTAACCAATTACATATTACTAGCTAAATGCCCTTCTCTTTTTACCCCAATCTGTCTTAAGTCACCTCAGTTTAGGATTTTGTAAATAAGAAGCAGGTTAATTATTTGGTCTGGATAAACTTGTGTTGTATTGGTAATAATTAAAAGAATAGTTTCTACCAAAAATGAAAATCTGCTGAAGATGTATACTCACCCACAGGCCATCTAAGATGTAGATGAGTTT
The DNA here is from genome assembly GCF_936440315.1 of Barbus barbus. Lineage (NCBI taxonomy): Eukaryota > Metazoa > Chordata > Actinopteri > Cypriniformes > Cyprinidae > Barbus > Barbus barbus. The sequence continues at coordinate 22,998,509 of NC_136757.1, forward strand.
GTTTCTTCAGAACAGATTTGCAGAAGCCTTACATCACTTGCTCACCAATGGATCCTCTGCAGTGAATGGGTGCTGTCAGAATGAAAGTCCAAACAGCTGATAAAAACATCATAATAATCCATAAATAAACCATATTATTCCAGTCCGTCGATTAACATCTTTGCGAAGTGAAAAGCTGCATTTGAGGAAAAAAAAAATGTTTAAGATGTTTTTAAACATTAAACCATCACTTCTGGACAAAATAACAGTCCATAATCCATAATAACGCTTCCTCTAATGAAAAAATCCATACCCTGTTGACCTCTCATATCAAAAATCTGTGCATATTTCTGAAAAATAGAGGTGATTGTGCTTTTTCTATTGTTGGTCCTAAGTTGTGGAATAGTCTACCAATTCATATTAGAACTCCCTCGACAATATCTGTCTTTAAGTCTACTCTAAAAACCTATCTCTTTTCCTTGGCATTTAATATTTTTTGACTTGTTGTGTAATGATTTTATTCTAGCGAATCTCATTCATTTTACAGTTTGTGTTTTATATATATATATATATTTTTTGTTTGTTTATAAACTTCTCGACTTGTTTTTGTTTTGCATACTCTGTGCAGCGCTTTGGTCGACTTCGGTTGTTTTAAATGTGCTATATAAATAAACATTGTATTGTATTGTATTGTATATTTCTCTCCTGAATCAGACTTTTTCTGGAGGAAGCAATATTATGGATAGAGGACTCATATTTTAGCCAGCATATGTTTGAAGTTAAAAACATCTATCACGAAGCTCATTCTGATGGCACCCATTCACTGCAGAGGATCCATTGGTGTGCAAGTAACGTAATGTTACATTTCTCTAAATCTTTTTCTATGAAGAAACAAGCTCATCTACATCTTGGATGGCCTGAAGGTGAAATCATTTTCAGCAAATATTAATTTTTAGGTGAACTATTCATTCAATATTATAGTGTCATGTAACAAATATTAGGCTCTATGTAAGTAATTACAGTACCAATTACAATGTGCATTCATGCTATCAGAAAAACAAACAAACAATTAGACCTACATAGAAGTGCATGGTGTACATTAGTATTATTCAGTGCATATCTAATTATACTATTAGATGTGCATTTTAGGGTATTTTCTTTAATTGAATAACACAATAAAAATCATGCATAAGATCAGAATCATTACGCTTCATGGGAGCCCACTTAAATACACATAAATAAAGGTATCGATTGCTGAAGCAAGTGAAAACATTACAGGGGAACCTTTATTGTTTAATGGTAAGCGTAAGGTGAAATACCGTCACCTTTAATTAAATTTCTAACCTAATAAGGATCTAACCCTTAGCCAATTATAACGTATTAGACAATTATAATGTATTATCTCTGACCTGGTCTACAATGGCCAGCCATCACTGTGTTGCATTGTTTTGGAGGGTCATTGTTTACTTTTTAGGTTTTGCATGCTTCAGATTTAGCCTACTATTTGATTCCATTTATTAAATTACACAATCATCCAGTACACCATTAAAAATGCATTTTATTTGATTATATATTGTATTGTGCATTGTATATTGCATACTAGATGTAGGCTATATATTGTCAGTGTAACATTTCCTGTACAACTAACTGATCTGACATGTTAACTGTAATTTTTGAAGCTTCCAACCAATGTCTCCTAAGTGTAACTTACTAAGCCAATAAACCTGAATTCTGATTCTGATTAAACAATGCCGAACCTCGTACTTCAACTAATTACGTAAATGGACAGGACCTGTCAAGAGACAATAACTATTCCCTAATAGAATTTGCCCCTAAGAGCAATTTAATTTTCTCTGTTGCCCTCTCTTGAGGTCTCTTCGTCTCTTTCTATCTTTCCTTTGCAGGGAAAAAGGGGGGAACGGCTTCTGACATTGAGGTTCCAGCCTTTATTTAGGCTACTCTTTTCGAGGACTAGAAACCACCAGACTGATGTAGACAGGTAACGTTTCTGTAGTCTCCCTTTGTATTTGTGGAACGAAAATTCTATATCGACTTCCTGTGAGCTCGAGCGCTGTCCAGCTTGAGTAGTGAGCTAGAAATGTACATGGCACGCGACTGTCGGTAGGTTTGCACGACGCTCTCTGAGACGCGATGTGCTTCATTGCTTATTTTCGAGTCGTATTTGTTTAAGATGTTTTTGCGTATGAAGCTGTCTCAAATGTTTTATATTAACAAACAGAAGAAATGACAACAAACAGCATTTGACATGAAGGCTGTTAGTCAGAGGGAGAATTATTTGTTTGTAACCGTGTGTTTGTCAGCAGTAGAAAAATATTCTTGTATTTATGTGCAACAAATGAAACTTAGAGACTGGCAACTTCTGCTTAAATGGTGTAAATTACAGACAAAGAGAGCGGTTGTCAGAACCTGCCTCACTCCGGACCGGAGGAGGGTTGTAAACATAAACGTTTTAAATCTTGTGCATAATTATGTCATATTTCTAGTAACGTAATTTAATTTTAAGATTTTAGGTCAAAACAACAAATAGAAACATTTATACATTTATACACTATCCCATTTTGTGCAGTATTTGTGGCTCAAGTACAAGTACAAACTCTCCCCATTTGATTAGACATAGCCTATATTTATTTCTCTCTTTATTTTTTATTTTTTTAGGATATGGATTTAGAGAAGTTAAGTGGATTCTATATATCAAATGAACTTTCTGATTTAGATTAATCTATTTAACATTATGAATCACGAAAGTGGGCATAATAAAATACAAATGTTATTGTAGGTAAATACATATTATTCTACATATAGGCTATTCTTCAGCTTCTCAGGAGGGAGAGGGGTCATGATATGTCATTTATAATTGTTTAAACTTATTGTGTCTCATCAGGGATGCTTTATTTGAATATAATGATAATTAATTTTATTTTCCTCTGAATTTCAGTGTAGTTATAATATTCACAGGGATTTGTCCAAGTATAAGCTCAGTGGCCTTATTACAGGAGGAGGTTAAGGGGTTGAAATCTGATCTCTTATCGATCGCGTTCAGAGACCTGTATTTTACTGATATGATGGTGTCAGAATGCGGATACTGTGAAATACTGGCAGTAATTAAAGGTGCTCGGGTCAGCGGGAGTCGCACCCTTTCGCTGAATTATAGTGCACAGGTCTCTCATTGTTCAGACAGGTGCACTTGCATTTTATAGTGACTTAAACTGACTTTGAGACGCAAAAGAGCTGCGCGCTCCTGAAAACGCGGATTAATGTATTTAATCGTGTGGCAAAACATTGAGCATTAAGAGCATTTGCTCCGCTGTTCTGTTTAAGCAAGACTAAATTCACATTTTCACTTGACCATCAGCGTAATTGAATAATCTGCATAATAACTCCTCGCCATAATCAAAATGAAAATCAAAAGCGTGGCCCGGGATAATTCCCATGTCCACCATTGGCCCATGCAGAGGGAATCAGGTGAAGCTTGAGGGCTGCTGTGTTTGCCACCATTTAATCAGCTTGATGATCACTTTCGTTTAACTAAATTACACTGGAGCCATTAAGCGAGACTGTGGACGGGGTTGCGTTGTTTAAAACTTGAAGTAATCGGACTTTGATGACATCCACGTTTTATTTACATATCCCTGTAACATAGCTGTCCATGATTTATAATTTTATACACTTTTTTTTTTACATCAGGCAAGCAAGATTATCAGGGATTGAAATACGCTGTGTATATAAACGAGATGATTTTATCTGTATTGGATGTTATTTGTGTGCCCCCAGCCTCAAGTGGAAGAATTTAGATTGTTATTGCTTTTCATTTATTATTGGTGTTTTGAAATATGGCATTAACTAGTTTCACCAGACTGAGAGATATAAAATCAGTTAAGTGTTGTGTGTTGGGTAGAATTGTTTGCTTGGAGCTAGGTAGAATTACATAATGCATTCGTATAGAATTGAATAGAATTATGAAATAGAACATAATTTTCACAAATATTTTATAAATAGTATTTACAATTTATAAAATGTGTATTTCTATTTACAGGAAAGTACAATTTTCAGTAGCCTATATGCACAGTTTTGTGTTTTACGCATCAGCCTTACGCATCTCACAGAGCTTGCAGAACATGTGTTGTAATATAAAAAATGTGCTTTTATGTAGGCTATTTGTAAAAATGAGCATGAGAGGAGTGGGGTATGAGAAAAGAAACACAAAAGACATAAGTGAGGTTACGTGGAGAAGCAGCCAGACTGAGAGCTCCATCTGAAGCTTGTTTTCATGAAGCGGTGACTGTCAGAGACTCAGAGCCGCATTATAGTGTCCATGAAGAGAATTGGAAGTGAAGATTGAGTTCATCTCGCTTGAACTCCGCTCTCTCCGGAGGGAGAAAAGCTCGAATGAAACGAGTCCTGTCAGGATCGACTGTGTCTAGATAGCTGATAAACAACGTAGAGGCTCACTTCAGTTTGTATTTTTTTAGCAAACCCAGGCACTGTTGAGTCTGTTTGTCCTGCGAACTGTTCAGGTCAACAGGGCGAAATTATGAGAGCTATTTTGAGGCATTTAAAGTGTAGCCTAACATGTAGGCTAATGAAAAAAAAAGATTAAAAGATAGATTAAAAAGAAACTACTTTTAAATAAAATGTAAACTAATGTAATAGTGCACGGATGGAATTCACTCTAATTTTTTAAACAATTTTAACAGTAAGTTATCTATAGTCTATACATGTGGAGGATAATTTATAACTGTAATTCATAGTCCTTCTCTTTTCTTTTTTACAATTTCTTACAGTAAAAAATTAGCTAATTTACATTGTATTAGTTTTTTATTTTATTTTACAGTGTATGTTGAGGTAACTTAACATTTTACTTATTTTTGTTATTAATATTTTACAGTAGTCTAGCTATGCTAGGTCTAAATAGGCTACATATCCCAGAACATCCCAATATAACGTTACGTATTCGATGCGTTTACATAGTCATAGGCTATCATCTAAAGTAACGCTGAAATAAAACTAGGTGTTAAATATTCACGTAGGCCTAATATTTATGTTACTTGCTTGACTGACCCCTGCCAGGTCACAAAAGGGTTTAAAAACACTTCAGATCCTGAGGTTTCGGTAGCAGCACTGTATTTATCATCATCACTTCCTTATTGTTTTTTCCACTCACCTGAGAGCGCGAGCCGCAGAAGTCCCCGCCCCTCTCGCTCCCGTCCACGCCTCCGATTGGCCCCCCGGGGGAGTGACGTCAGGGCCGCCCCTGCAGTGTGAATGAATCAAGCGGTTTGTGTGACACACAGCAAAAGGACGCACGAGCCCGAACTCACGCGCGACTATTTTACGAGGATAACCACAGGCGCGAGGACTGTAAAAGGACACTATCCGGGGAGAAAAATTACTTTACGCACATCTGAGATTCTCAGACCTCCACGAGCGGGTGCATGTGCGCGTTTTCTCGGACTGGATGAAAATGATGCAAAGTGCGGCTGTGTTGCCCGGCGAGAGCGCGGGGAAGGGTCTGCCGGACATCCTCGGAGTGCCAATGCAACGTAAGGGCTTTTTCTTCTGCTTATATTGATTAGTTCATCAGAAAATTGGCAGGCCTCCTCCGGGCGTCTGCAGGCCACCACTGTTGAATAACATGCAGGTTTTAATTAAACTGCACTGGGGAATTATATGTGGGTGGTAAAATCAGATCAGACGCATAGAGCTTTATTATATTAATCTAAATAGCTTTAACTGTATATATGGTTAATCAGAAATTCTGATGAAATCTCGTGCATTAGATCCCAAATATTATTTTATGATGAGAACTGATGAATGCTCTAACTGAGATCTGCAACAAAATGCATGCCATAGTAGCGTAAAAATATGTCTGGTGTAAGTGCAGTGTTTTATAATCTCACAATGTAAATTTAAAAATAGATATGTATAGACTGATTGCTGATTAGTCAGACTAATGTTAGATCGCACAGCTGGCTAGAACAGTTACATTGCATCTTTTTTTAATAAGTTCTGTTGGTTGTGGTTGGGAACAACAGTCTAAAAGGTGCTAGAAACTAAACAAATATAATAATAATAATAATAATAACTAATCCGATTTTCTATAATACATTGGTTAAAAGGAGCGGATTGCATCCCATGTGATTTGTCACAATGAAATAGAGATTATAAAACCATCTAGATACAGTACATGAACATGTAATATAAAAAAAGGCATTGCCTATTATCTTCGCATCTGGTCGCAAATTAATCTGCGTTAGGCCTATATAATCTGATCTCACAATCAAGATGGAGTTTGAATTGGATAAATACCTGACCTAATTATTCACAGTCGTGCTTCAGAAATGTACAGATGAACCTCATCTTGTTTGAACCAGACTTGGTTTGTACCTCTTGCAATTTTAGTCATTAGATCCGTCCATAATCAAATAACAAAGGGTATTTAACTGAACACAATAAAAATAATAAAAAATCATTTGAAGGAAAACGAACCACGTTATTTATTCATTCATTTTTAAAGAATGGCCAAAAGGTTAATGCTTAATTTCATTAAATGATAGTAGATTAAAAGATATTGCTACTCAACCCCCCTTGGCGTATAATTGATGGATTAAATGAGGATTATTTTAAGAATAATCTGTTTTTGCGGTATGGATCTAAATATTATTATTCAAATGAATAAGGTGCTATTAAAACAACATATGGGTAATTATTATTATTATTTAAAAGAAAACATTCGAAAATAGATGCCTGCAAGAAACGAGATACAAATGAGAATGCGTTGAATGATAAAACAAAGTTTAAAAACCAGTATCAGACGAAACTGTTAATTGGTATATTTCATATGCATACGTTGATGTTAAAGGAAAGCCTGTCGTGGTAGCCATCTTTTAATTGACTGGCTAATCAAATACATCCTTAGAGTAAATGAGCGTTAAAAGCTGAGGATGGTTGAGTGAGTGAAGCTGAGCTGGGCGCTGTTCCTTCAGCACCACACACACTGAGCTATCAGCAGGCTTTTCAATGGAGGAACAATGGAAAATGCTACAGTAAAAATAGTTAATCACCTGTAAACTAACTAACTAACCAGAAACGGTAACACAACATTATTTTATATTTTAAAATACTATAGGATATACACTGAGGGTAAATATATATTTAACAATATATTTAACTTTTACGGTAAAATATTGTGTTAGGTACAATTGTAAAAACAAAACAACAAAAAACGCATGTTAGTTTATGAGTAAGGGTCATTCACAGAATCACATTTGTTTGCATTACGTTTTAATGTTTGATGTTATTTACATTTATTTGATGTATTTTATGTTACAGTGTTTAGTTAATGGTGTTTCTTGGTTGTGTGGATGTTCTCTGTCATTGTGATATTATTGGCTGTGGTTTGCTAGAGGTCAGTTTTGATGAACTTTCAGACATTTGACGTACGTTTACATAACGCATGATTACGCATTTTAGCACTTAATCAAAATTCTTTCTTTGATAAAACTACTATCCTCTTGCGTCATATTAGAATCCTGGCTTTTGTTGAATCCATTAAAACAGCACGTGTGAGAACTTGCCGACAGAAAGAATAGAGGATCAGAGGTCAAATATCGATATTAAATGTCATGATATTGTGATTTGAAGAAATTATATCTAGTATTGCTCTTGTCTGAACGCTTAAACTGGGTTTCCTCTATTTTAAGGAATAAGATCAATTGCATTTTATGTTTGTTTGGTTTTAGATTTCCGGTGTGTTTTGTGTTTGTTTTGTTCGAGCACTTGTTCTTGAGCAACAGTAATTGAAGTGACAGACTGTCTCTGTTAAAGAATCGATGGACCAGTTATATGATTTCAATCTCAATGTCCTCATGTCCTCGCCTGTTTTCTTCTGGGATATTGATTATTTACCAACAAATGGACATCTTTCCTCACCTGTCCAGCGTTTACCGGTCCCATAGGTTGTCTCGTGGAAGCTAGCCTACTCCAAATTTGCTTTCACAATAATCTCTAACGTCCGTTATCTAATCACTAATAATTAGCATTTATATATTTTATAGTATTTTTTTATACAAGTCTTATTATAACAATTCCATGCGCGTAATATGATTAGTAGTATACATTTATTTGTTTTTATTCTTGTCTTTTTCAATGCTGTTGTCATAATTCTTTGTCAGTTTTTTTTATGTAGTTTACTTTTTACAAATATTAAATGTTAATTACATTTTAAAAAGTAGAGGTATCCCCAGTATTTTCCCCATCCCTATTAGGGTTTTATTTCATTTGACTTTAACAGAAGGTTGTACGTTTCTTAATAATGCACTCGAGCGGAGTAAGACCTACATGCTAAAATTATTTCGAGTCAAGCACCTCGCGATTCTTTTTTTTTTTCATGTCACTTATTCAATAGCTTTTTAAATTAAATAAATATGCATAAAGTATGAAGCGTAAATTCACAACATTTCTATTTATTTCAATGTGCAATACCTAAAGGTCTGTCCAGCATTATGTAATGCAACCATATTTGTTATTGTCTTAAAATAAGAAATGTCAGTGTTACTTTATCTAAATATTGTTTAAACCAAGTTCTGCATTTCTGTAAGCACATTTCACCCAAATCGCTTTCTGTGCGTGTGTTTCTCCAGAGATCCCTCAGTGCGCAGGCTGCAGTCAGCACATCCTGGATAAGTTTATTTTGAAGGTGCTGGATCGACATTGGCACTCAAAATGTCTCAAGTGCGCCGACTGTCACGCGCTCCTGGCAGACAAATGTTTCTCTCGCGCGGGGAATGTCTACTGTAAAGAGGATTTCTTCAAGTGAGTCCATGTTCTCGTACACTGTTAGCCTTTACCTTTCCCCCATCAGGTTATATCTTATATTAATGTTTCATGCCCATATCTATCTATCTATCTATCTATCTATCTATCTATCTATCTATCTATCTATCTATCTATCTATCTATCTATCTATCTATCTATCTATCTATCTATCTATCTATCTATCTATCTATCTATCTAGTCTAATTTCTCTGTTTTATTCTCGTGTAATAAATTCTATGAAGCTAAACAATAAAATCAAGGCTGCTATCATAAATACTTTAAGCACATACTGTTGTTGTTGAATGCAAAGCAAAATGTGATTTAAAAAAAAAAAAAAGAATAATTCTTTTTAGAATATGACAAATAGAGATCACATAACTAAACAAACAGAAGACAGTCAACCTTTACTTATCCAATTAAATAAATGCATATTTTAAGTCATTAATGGAGCAAAATCTTGTGCAGGCCAGTACATAATTGTACATAATATGGTGAGAGATGTTATTTAAATTCTGTTCTATGCTGGACATTGTTTCGGTCACTAGCTGCATGAATTATCAAGGACTGGAGAACCAGACAGTTTCAGACAACAGCTTTGTCAAATCTTTTCACACAGAGGCGTTTCGCATCTGATTCCTTGTGCTTTTTAGTGCTGTTTGGCACTACCGTGCGTGTGTGTCAGTGTGGGAGTATGTTCAAGGAAAGGCTAGCACATAGATTCTCTGTCATGGTTAATAAAGTGCAGTGTTTCATTTTTCTCGTGTCAGGTTAGGAAGCACAGTGTGCTGGAACTCAGCCGCAAAGACCACATGTTCCCAAATTCAATTCCCAGTGCTATATAAGAACTCAAGAAAGCAACTTTGCTTTTTTTTTTTTTTACTCTTCTTCCCTGTGTCTTCCCTTCCTTTCTTCTTTTTTTTTTTTGCGATTGGATTTTCCCCTTAGCTTTAAGGAAGGAAATTAAGTTTGACTTTTATCCAAAACAGGATCAGTAGTGGCTTTTACCAAATCATGTTTGAGAGGTTTTAATGTCACAGGCTTCAATGAGACCTAAAACGCTAGCAAGACTCAGAGTGGAGGCTAACTTTATTAGCAAGCCCGTGGGGACAAAAGGAGGGATTTTAATGTTAAGACCGCGGTGGTGCTGCTGAGGAGGATGGGGAGGGGGGATGGAGGAGGAAATGCTGGCGGTTCAGAGGCGAGGGGGGCGGGGGCTGGCCTTCCCGTTAATGTTGCAAAAACTTCACCTTGGTTAAGTGAAAGGAGGGTTTATTTAGCAGTATTTACACTGTGATTTAATGCCTATTCTGACTCAGTGCTTTATGAGGCATTCTGTACGTGCGTTTAGTGGTCGCTCTCTCTCTCTCTCTCTCTCTCTCTTTCTCTCTCTCCTGTGAATCTCTCTGCCTCTGCTACAGTGATTAAGACCATTTGTCAACTCCAGGGACATGACAAGCACAAACAAAGATGCCTTCTATAGTATTCTGAGCTTTTGTAACTTATTACAGCCTTTGCAGTTATAAATAGATTGCTTATGAAAATAGCCACAGTTAAATTCAAGATGTAATTGAATGAAATCCCTAAAACGAGTTTGGGTAACACTTTACTATAAGGTTTTAATTGTTAACATTGGTTAACATTAGTTAACATGAACTAAGAATGAATAATACGTGTACAGCATTACATAATCTTAACTAATGTTTATTTCAACATTTAATAACACAGTCCTGCAACTTGAAAAAAATAATGCTGATTTGCAAAAAAATTAATATTACCTAATTTTGTGTAATATTATTTTGTATTATATAATAATATTATATAATACAATTTTGTGACAATGAGTTTAAAAATATCAATAAAAACTTAATTTTAATAAAATTTAAAAATATATAATTTATTATACATTATTTATATTTCATCACACACAGTTTTGTTCACAAAGAAAACTTTTTAAAATGATATATGTATCATCTTTAATGCACTTATCAAAATAACAAAAGGTAGCATTCAAAAATTATATATAATTATATATATTTGATATATTTATATTTGATAGCCTATACAGTATTTATATTTGCATATATTTGAATACTTATATTTTGAATTAATTATCATTTTAATATTTAAAAATATTCTCAAAATGTATATGTTCAAATTAACGTTATTATTTATCTACATGCATATATACTGCAAAGATTATAAAATCTTTATAATCTTTTTTTTAACAAAATAACATTTTTCATATTATATATGTATAGATCAGCTTTAATGCACTTATATAAATAACAAAAGCAGTCAAATGTCAAAAGTTTCATTTTTAATGGCAAAAAGAATGTATCATTTAATTTATAATCTGCAAAGGAGTGGGAAAATATGTTCACATACTCCATTTAATGTCAATGAACGTAAACATACCTGTGATACATAAACACAAGTTTATAAATAAGCATTTGTTCACAAAATCTGTTATTTTCTGTCACTGTTTGGATGTAGTAAAACATCCATAGATGTAGAAAACATCTGGTTCATGTTTGCTTTTTCTTCTGTTATTGGCCATAATTGTAACCTTGGAATATGGATTAGGCATAAAATAATGTCTTCATTACGTGAAAATCTTTGAACAAATGGTTGTAACCTGGCTCAACGGAAAATAGGAATCATGCCTTTGTGGCAGCTTTTGCTGGTAATTAAAGCATAATAAAAAAACATAATAAAAGCATAATTAAAGCATAATTCCTAAATTTGAATCTGTATCAAACTGAAGTGTCTCTATTTGTACCTGCAGACGTTTTGGGACAAAATGTGCATCTTGCCAGCAGGGGATTCCCCCGACACAGGTGGTCCGGAAAGCTCAGGACTTTGTGTACCACCTTCACTGCTTCGCTTGTGTAATGTGCAGCAGGCAGCTGGCCACCGGTGATGAGTTCTACCTCATGGAGGACGGGAGGCTCGTGTGCAAGGAGGACTACGAAACAGCCAAACAAAATGGTGAGATCGGTGTAAATCATACCTTCGGGAACCAACAATCGGTCGCTCCTCTTATGCAATATATATTGAGCTTTGTAACACGTTTGTGTTATAATTTGAGGAAGTATTTCTATAAAAGCAGTTGGAATTCTATATCAGAATTCCAGAAATATGCCCATTAAGTAATGCAGCAATAATAATTGATTGTTTTTACACAATGGCAAGATAGGGATAGAAATAAAGTGCTAATCTTAACCATTGCTCAGTAAGTGACTGAGAGTTTACCTACATGAGGATTTCGATCCTCAATAAGTAATTTATATATATATATATATATATATATATATATATATATATATATATATATATATATATATATATATTTAATCCACCTTTTGAAATTTTGTAAGCAATTTTTTAAATCATATAATGTTCTGTAATTTTATCACATATGATGGAATGTATTAAAGTGAGACAAATCAAACCACAAAACATGACAGAACAGTGAAATGATGTGCCTAGAGAATTATGTCATTAAGGAATTAACTTTTTATTAGTTAAAGGCATTTTGCATGAAAAGGAAAGTGTGGTCACCAAATTCATCAATTAGAACATTGATTACAACACACACACACACACACACACACACACACACACACACACATCTATATCTACCAACGCTATCTCACGACCAATTCATATGTATTTTACGAGGTGGCTAATTCGTACGACCTCACTCATACGATTTAGTACGATTTGTCTAAACCCCAGTGATGGGTAGGTTTAGGGGTGGGGTTAGGTGTAGGTCATTCGTTCATATGAATTAGCAACTCGTAAAATACGTATGATTTAGCAAAAATTGTATGAATTTGTGTGAATGTTTATACGAATTTGTATGAATTAGCCACCTCGTAAAATATGTATGAATTGCCATGGGATCGGGCTGTATCTACAGTATATATATCTTTCTATCTATCTATACATGCATATATACAGAGGGATAGACAGACAGACATAGACAAATAGATAGATAGGTAGATAGGTAGGTAGGTAGGTAGGTAGATAGATAGATAGATAGATAGATAGATAGATAGATAGATAGATAGATAGATAGATAGATAGATAGATAGATAGATGACTGACATTTTAATTAAAATATATTATAACATATATTAACTTTTTTTTTTATACATGAGTCATGCCAATTGCTACTGACCCATTAGAATAGTAGCTGTTTGCTGAACTGGCACGTGATATGCTTTTAGACAGTGGCTGTGGTATATAGAAGCATTGTCCCAGACTCTACTCATGTCGCTGGATTTTCTGTCCCAATTGGAAATCATTCTGACAGCAGAGTTCAGGAGTGGAGATGGTGTAATTAACTTCTTCTTTTACAATCATACCGAGACACTGAGAGATCAGAGGAGTCAACAAGATGGTAGTAAGGAGACAAAATCATCATTAACTACAGTCTAGTGGGGTCTCAGTGTCTGGCATATCAAGTCCCTCTGTGATCTGACCTCTCATGGATCTGCCTCTGAAAGCCCCTCACGCTGTATTTATGGAGATTTCTGTGGGCTGTTGATTGATTATATTAAGTGATGCAATGCACTTTTACGGTAGGGCCCCAATAACTCGCACTGGCATGCCATTCTCAGGAGAGATTTATTCCCTCTTCCGCCACAGTGTGACAGTTTCAGGAGAGTATCGACTGGCCATGTGTGAGCACTTCCACTCAAAGTATCCCACAAACTCTTATTTACTCGTACCTCACGATAGATGAGCTCCTGATATTTTGCTTCATGCTTGAAAAATTTGCTTTACTTCAACTGTGAATCAGTTAAGTTGAATTAAAAAATTTTAATTCACTTTTTTGAGTTCAGTTCAGTCCTGCTCATTCCAGCTTTTACCTTTGTGCTTGTGTTTTTCATTATGACTGTTATCTCAGTTCGTTTAAAAGTTGGTTATTTAAAATATTATGAACTTATTAGAACACACTTTACTGTTTTGGTTAATGGATCAGTAAAGCATTTTATGTTATAAAAGATTTTAGATTTGAAATAGATTGAAATCGATTGATGGGCAATGATTAATCGCTGTGTATATTTATTATGTATATATAAATACACACACATGCATGTATATATTTAAGAAAAAATATATTATGTTTATATTTTAAATATCTAAATAATATTTTAAATAATATAAATTACATGAATATAAATATATACATGTAAATATATTCTAAATATAAACTGTATGTGAGTGTCTTTATATATACACAATAAATATACACAGTACACACACATATATAATGTACACAAAAACTTTTATTTTGGATGCAATTGATCACAATTAAATGCTGCCGGCACTAAATAATATTTCAAAATATTACATTTCTACTGTATTTTGTAAATGTAGCCTTGGTGAGAATAATATACAATATTGTAAAAATATATGCAAGGACATCTATAAATGTGACCCTGGACCACAAAAGGGTCAATTTTGTTTTTTTAATTGAGATTTAATATAATTTGAAAGCTGTATAAACAAGCTTTCCATTGATGTATAATTTGTTAGGATAGGACAATATTTGGCCGAGATACAACTATTTGAATATCTGGAATCTGAGAAAATCACCTTTAAAAATTGTCCAAATGAAGTCCTTAGCAATGCATATTACTAATCAAAGGTTTTCATATATTTACTGTAGGAAATTTACAAAATATCTTCTTGGAACATGATCTTTACTTAATATCCTAATGATTTTGGGCATAAAAGAAAAATCAATAATTTTGACCCATACAGTGTACGGTTGGCTATTGCTATAATACCCGTGATACTTATGACTGGTTTTGTGGTCCAGGGTCACAAATAAGTGGGGCGGATTGACCAATCAATGGCAGCACAGTTACAATTTTAATAAGTTCTTCAAATTTGACTGTTACAGATGATTCAGAAACAGGAGCAAAACGTCCACGAACCACCATCACAGCCAAACAGCTGGAGACGCTAAAAAGCGCCTACAAGAACTCACCTAAGCCTGCACGACATGTGCGCGAGCAGCTCTCCTCAGAAACAGGCCTGGACATGAGAGTAGTGCAGGTGAGACTATAAGTCAGACTTCAAGTGTTTTATATGATTAAATGGCTGTCCGTGTCTTTACTGAGGCTTGTCTGTCCACAGGTGTGGTTTCAAAACAGGCGAGCAAAAGAGAAACGGCTGAAGAAGGATGCTGGTCGGCACCGCTGGGGTCAGTTCTACAAAAGCGTCAAACGCAGTCGAGGGTCCAGTAAGACGGAGAAGGAGAGCTCAGCTGATGATGCAGGACTCAGCGATAGCGAACTTAGTTTCAGAGGTGAGTCTATTTACATCTCCCATGATGCCTTGCGTTGTCTATCTCTCTGTATTTGCATTCTCTTCAAAAACATTTTTTATTTCCCTCCGTTCATTAATTTTCTTTACCTTTTGAAAATATGTCACTTTGGTGGATTGTTTGGAATATTCAAATGAAGTGTTTAGTTCTGCTATGTGTTTTTATGATTATTTCATTTTTGTCAACCCATTTGGAGAACTCATAAAAGTCTAGAGCCGCTTTCAAAGGGAGGCCATGTTTACGAGAAATGAAAGCAGCGATGCACAAACTCTATAAAATTGGTGAAGCTTTTAGTCGATTAGAGAGGAAGCACACAGGGCCTTTGCTGTTGTTGAAAGAACAGAGTCTGCTTGCACTCCTGTGCTTATGGAGAGTAAATCACAAATGCTCACCGCGTCTCAGATATTTCCAGAAGCATGTAATCCCCTTTTTAAAAAGGATATTTATGAGGTCTTTGTCATAACTGCAATTCTTCATCTTCTATGTGTAAATGCATCTCTACACTACCATACAGCTTGGTATCAGTAAGATTTAGTTTTTATGTTTTCTATCAAATTTGCTCAGTAAAAATGGTAATGTTGTGATTATTACAGTTTGAAATAACTGTTTTCTACTTTAATATGTAATTTATTCCTGTGATGGCAAAGCTGAATTATCTGCAGCAATTACTGCAGTCTTCAGTGTCACATGATCCTTCAGAAATTATTCTAATATGCAGATTTAATAACAGTTATTATTATTATTATTATCAATGTTGAAAACAGTTGTGCTGCTTAATATTTTTGTGGAAACTATTTTCAGGATTCTTTGATGAATAGAAAGGTTTATAACATTATAAATGTCTTTACTATCACTTTTTCGATCTATTTAATGCATCCTTGCTAAATAAAATATTTTTTTAATTTATTTTTATTTTTATTAAAACTAACTCACCCCAAACTGTTGAAAAGTGATGTACACTGTAAAAATGTCCATTTATTTCTAAATAATTGTAAAATTTACTAGCAATTTCTGAGTGAAAATTGTGTCTACAACAATCTTTTTTCAATGTAGTTGTATTTTTTTTGGAAACAATCTCGAAACTGATTTTGTCTGCTCTCTCCAACAGAAGACCAGATCCTGTCAATTATCAAAATTCATCAATTAGAACATTGATTACAACACACACACACACACACACACTCACACACGCATCTATATCTACCAATGCTATCTCACGACCAATTCGTATGTATTTTACGTGGTGGCTAATTCGTACGACCTCACTCATACGATTTAGTACGATTTGTCTAAACCCCAGTGATGGGTAGGTTTAGGGGTGGGGTTAGGTGTAGGTCATTCGTACAAATTCATATGAATTAGCAACTCGTAAAATACGTATAATTTAGCAAAAATCGTATGAATTTGTATGAATCTCGAAACTGATTTTTTCTGCTCTCTCCAACAGAAGACCAGATCCTGTCAGACCTTGGTCATGCTAACGGCTTGTACGGCAGCGTCGGAGACATCACGAACGGCAACATGCTTAACGGGAGCTTCTCCCTGGAGGGGGGTGGGCAGGCTTACCATGACCTGCGGGCAGGAAGTCCCTATGGCCTGCCACAGTCCCCCTCATCCATCACTTCCCTCCCAGGCCACACCCCGCTGCTCAACAACTTAGGCTTCAACATGGACGGCATCATGGGTCAGGGTGGTCAGCCTAATGTAGGTCAAGCTCTGAGAGCAATGGCCGGAGGACCCACCTCTGACCTGTCGACAGGAAGCAGTACGGGCTACCCAGACTTCCCCACTAGCCCTGCCTCGTGGCTCGATGAAATGGACCACTCCCAGTTCTGAGGTCAAAGGGCATAATGGAAAGTGCGGTACTATGGACAAGAAATTTGAAGATTTTATAGACATCTTTCCCAGAACTGGTGACGTTTATGTGGCGAGGCCCAAAACGGCACCTACTTTAACACGGTGACTTGACCTTGCTGAATGGCGTGCTGATACAAGCAACCCGCCGTGGAATGTCTGCGCTATATCATAATTTTGTAACTCATATTTTTTCATTGTTCTCAAAACTGGATTGGACGATTTCCAGCATGAAATGGCGCGCAGCTGCGAATGGCGTTCAAACCCCAGACCACCCTGGAAAAACAATCACGATCCACCACGTTTTTGAGAACAAGAGGGTCCATGCATGTTTCTGAATGAGGAAGAGAACCGTCCACATTCAAAATGGTGACGCACTTTACTATATGTTCCTCCTCGACTGCACACGGCAGGCTGAATACGGGAAAGAGAGGAGCGCATCGAACAAGGAGAGATATTTAAACAAGTGGCACAAGTGTATCTTTCCTACTTACAAGGGTTTGGGATTTTAATGGTTGAAACTTTCTAAACGGCTCTACTAGAGATGGCCCTTCACTTTAGGTCTGAAGAACAGATAAAAATTATTTTTAATAAGGATGAATCCGCATGCACTGCTCTGAGTTGTCATAAACATCTCTGTGTCATTGGTCCCTGTCTGTTCAATGTTTTTCTCTTAACTTCAGACATTTTGGCTCAAAATGAAACAAAATAAATAATTTAAAAGATTAAAATTACAGTTAATATTTATTTCCGGTACGGTTCAGTATATTTGTTACTGATAAGGTTTATAATACCCTCAAAAAACATTTGTTTCCTATTCATTGCTCCATGAGCAAAAATGGATATCAGAGCAGATGACAAGTGGATTTCTATTACACAGACCTGTACCTTAATGGCCTGACCAATTATTATCAAGCAAAACATGTGAAAGGGAAATTTACACTGTATGTTTTTTTTCTTATCTGACACATTTAAGCAACAACTATGAGGATTTAGTGTTACTTATTCCTGTTATGGGTACCGATGTCAGTATTATGAAGAGTTGGATCATGGGAGAGAGTACAGTGGGTTGATGTAAAACTGGTGATACAATTGTAAACATGAGGAAAATTTGTTGTGGCAAAATTTGGACCCACATAATGGTAAACTGAGTAAAGATGACGCTATACTGAAAGAGTGAACATATAAGCTAACAAAGAGCAACATGGAAAAAAGAAAAATAACCATTCAGAAATAATGTTTTGTTGAATCTATGTTGAGTCTTAATGGCTGTAAATTTTGTAAAGTCTCAAAAAGTGTCGACAGTCTTGTTTCATGAGCACTATTTATTGCTATGGATCTTTGAAAAAAAAAAAAGAGCACTGAATTTAGTCCTATATGCCTTCTGTCCAATGGTATGAATTGTGTACAGTCAAATCTATATGGAGAAATAAAGCCGAATCGTCTTTGGGTTACTTGTAGTAAATTATTTGATTCCCATTCAAAAAAACAAATAGCCTACATTACAAATATTGTGGAAAAAATGCCCTAATATATACAATCTCACAACACTGGCTTTGTGTGTAGCAACCTGGTTTAAAGTCATTAAACTCAACAACTGATGTCACCATGTTTTATGATGTCATCTCAATTCAATCTGGCATTTGGTCGCAAACTATAAAGGAATTGACCAAGCAGGGTTTTAAGTGTTTATTAAAGGTCTCTAGCTGAATTACTTTTGGTATTGCGCGCACGTGAGCAAATACTCAATTCGCGGTTATTAACCACAAAACATCTATATGTAGGCCTATATACATTTTGGATTTCACGGGAACAAAGGAATAACATTTCTGCAAAGCCCGCCACACACACACACACACACACACAAACAAACATGTGGAACTTTCATCAGACGCACATCTGTTCGCCGGTTCCACACGCTCATCCTTCTGCTTCCATAGACTGTAGCAGATTGCTGTTTAGTCAAACCTTCCCTAATCCTCTAAATGTTACCTAATTGTAAACTGCTCCGTGAAATGAGGACAAACAGACTGCCTGACGTTCTCAACGGCCAGAAAACACTACTGTGAGTAAAATACAACAGACAAAAGATGTAGTAGCTATATTTTCAATTTGGACACGTGCATTTTCAATGTGAGGATTCGATTTGTATGGGAATGCGCATTCCATTTACCATAAAAGCGGCATATTTATGTATGGATATGTATCATGTATACTATATAGACGTTTTGTTTGCTTCTCAAAACCACTGTCTGAACTATCCCATTAGTTAAACCGCATAAAGGCGGCAAAATGTGTTATCTAAAACAATAACATTATAGAAATAATTTGGTTAGGTTATATGTTAGACTGTGCTTAACTAGAAAACATGGGAGGCGTATCGATTTCATGGTATGAAAGCAATATTTAAACAGAAAAAATAGCAAAACAGGCGCTCTTTGCAAAGAAACAAGCTGATTTCACTCAGCCATTGATTGGGGCTGCCGCAGCCATTAATGTACGGCCTTTAATAGTTCAGTCTTACAAAGATAAACAGCTACAAAGACAGTTGGGATAATTTACACGCCACTTACAGCACTAGTATACATATAAATCTGAGCAAATTCCTGCACTGTTGCTTTTGCAAAGATGACAAACACAAGCGCAAATGCCATTATCATCGATCTGCGAGCTTTTATTACGAACTTCCTGAAGCCAACGATTCACCAGCCTCCCGGGTGAGAAGGAATAAATTAACATGCAAATAGTTATTCAGCCTAAATTTAATCTGGGCTGCATAGACGTGGTATTTTTCTCTTGTGTATGATGGCGTTCACTGACATCTTGTTTGGCATTATAATTCAACAGCCATACAAATAAAGAAAGGGTCATTTTGCAAGGACAAACGGTCATGTGTTAGTATTACTGTAGAGGTGTAGTGGGGAGTATTCTCATTTGCATTTGATTTAATAAAGAAGCCTGAGCTCAAATTGATAGCCTACTCAATGCATCAGAATGACCTCGGCCTTTGATTGACTGGAACTCATGTTTATTACTGGGCTCTCTGGAATATTTGATTCTGATTGGTCAATGTACCATCCAGCGGTTTGGAATGTTATAATATTCAGTGTCACCTAGGCACTTCTCAGTACACTACATGGTTAAGTAGCCTACATAGTGCATAAGTACATAGTGTATAAGTGAATAATGCGCCATTTGGGACACACTATTTATTGAGTGCTGCAGGGATGACATTTTTTAAGCCAAAACCTGTGAGTTTGCATTTTAGCATTTCTGGTTCCATCACCTCAAAGTCGGTGGGTTTTTTGAATGGGTTTTTGGTTAATACATCCAAGTGGCTAAATGGGACTATAGAGGTTGTCGGTGACATTAAACGTAATTACACCGAACAGGAAAAGTCATCTACTCACTAGGCCTTGCTGTCTTTATGATTGCGCTTCTGAAAACTGTTCAAACTCAAACTTTCAAATGTTTTTGAGATAAAGATTGAAAAGTGATGGCCACGCTGAAGTCATGCAACCATTGCATTATTTGTTTATAGCCCACACTTACATTTTTACTTTTGTATTAAGGCTTAAAAATGCATAAAAGTTGTTTTCATTTGAACAAAACGTGTGAGAAATCATAAATGTCTGTTGGTCACAGCTTATTTTTTGCAATAATTCAAAAGCCAGTCCTAATGAGTGGTCTTAACTTTTGGTTTGGTCTACAAAAATACGTCAGCCTACTACAGCCTTTTTTTTTTTTCGAGATATTAGTGGGATATTTTTCAGCATTTTTTTGCTGGCTGGCAAATTCTAAGTGAGGGTGGAGTAAAGCATTGCATTAAGAGTAACCCAGTACATGCCATTCCATTTATAAGCTGGACAACCGGCTGAATAGAGAAAGAGACAGACAAAAAGAGAGAAAGTGAAAGGGACAGACAGTGAGAGAGAGAAAAAGTGAGAGTAACAAACCTCCACCATCTGCCACTAATGGTGTTAGAGAAGCATCCAGAGAAGCGACTTGTAAAAATGCATAAACGTTAAGTAAAGAAAGCTGAGCAATATGGGACATGATTTTAGAGGAGTCCGTGTCAAAAGTGAAGAGCTCAGGGGGAAATTGAGGCACATAATGGAAACGTAATGGGCTTAGTGTCACTGTCGTGCAGACAAGCCCACGGAAGATGCCGTCAGCGGCATTGACCCTCCCCCAACTCCAGTGGATTTATGGAAATTACCGGAATAAGGGACAAACAGCCTTTACAAACAAACCGATACCTTAATTCCTGCCTGTCTATGGAATATCGAAAGCGACAGACAGAGTATCTTGCTCTTGAGAAAGAATGCAGCTCTACAGGCCCAAACCCGGCTAATGTTTCTCATTCCTCCACTTGAGACATATAACCCATTGTTTGTGAACAAATGTGTATCAGCTGTAGAGATTTGGGTAAAATAAAATTTGGAGATGCACCGATGTATCGGCCAACAATCGGTATTGGCCGATTTATTTCACTATTGGCCATCGGCCGATTGTTCAAAATCAGCTGATGATCAGGGCCGATTATATCCTGTCAATCAAAAGGTGGTGGAAAAACGTGTCAGACTGCAACTCATACTGTGAGTGAAGAAAATCTCTGTTGAATTTAGGGCTGTCAAAATTAACGTGACAATAAGGCATTAACAGTAAAACAAAAAAAGCGACATTAAAGCAGGCTCTATTTGACCAGATGAATCACCCCGTAGTTCAAGCCAACATTGCCAGATCCGCAGTTTTTCTCTATACCAAGCATTTGTAGTACGCCTTGCATCCAATAATCACAAAGAGCTCTGTGCTTTCTTACTTGTGATAAGAAACAAACTCTCAGCTTTCAAATCCTGTACATTCTATCACGAAATACAAACATTGAATACCGTTTTGACGCTTTTAAATGTGACGTGACCGATCGCCATTGCACCTCACTTCAAGTTCAAGTCTCTTCCAGTTCAATAAGTTATAGTGTAAAATACACATGAATGTACATAAGATGTTGAAAGATACAGTATGGCTTACCAAAATGTATCATGTCTGTCTAATGTAATCGCTCAATCAGTGTTTCAACCACGTAAAGATGCCCATAAAACAGACTGTGAACAGTATGTCACTTAACATGACATTTACCTCAGCAAAGTTATTCCGCTGTTCACAGTTCATTAGTTAGCTATAAAACAACATTGAAGAGGAGCTTTTTTACTTGATTATATATGTTTGAATAAATCTGGCATTGTTATTTATGAAGAAAAAAGGAAAGTTTATGTTTAAGTTTATGGTAACAAAAGTGGTTAACATTCAACCTGTTCTTTTTCATCAGTATTATTTGTGATTTTAATTTTGTGAACGGGAGTTCCTTTTTTGCTGTGCTTTAAGCTGGGCACAAATGCGACCTCGTCAAATTTGAACTCACACATAACTATCGGCATCGGGCGATATTCTAAATAATCGGCTATCGGCAGAGAAATTCAGTATCGGTGCATCTCTAATAAAATTTGAGAATTCCTATGTTGGCGGATTGAAAAATGTTAAAAAACACTTCAAGTCACTCAGTGTATTTGTTGTTTTAATAAAAATTCAAATAAGGCTTCACCAACCAAAAATTCAAAGAGGTACTTCATGCCATTTACCCTCCAGAGACCAATGAGTAGAAAAACTAATGTAGTATAGAATTGTGCTATTTACTATTAAAGGAATAATTAACCCAAAAATTTACTCATCCTCAGGCTATCCAAGATGTAGATGAGTTTGTTTCTTCATTGGAACAGATCTGGAGAAATTTACCACTTACCAGTGAATTCTCTGCAGTGGATGGGTACCGTCAGAATGAGCGGTCTCTTTTTGGATTTTGGCCAGAAATATTAGTTTAAAGATAAATCCCCTTAATGATGGATTTCTCAAAAAAAGGCAGCTTTTCGCTTCACAAGATGTTAATTGATGGACTGGAGTCATGTGGATTGCTTGTGGATTATTGTGATGTTTTTATCAGCTGTTTAGACTCTCATTCTAACGGCACCCATTCACTGCAAAAGATCCATTTGGCGAGCAAGTGATGCAATGCAAAATTTCCCCAAATCTATTCCAATGAACAAACAAACTCGTAATCCATGTCTTGGATGGCCTGAGGATGAGTAAATTTTACATTTTTATGTACTGTAACTATTGCATCTTTAATGTCGAAACTGACAATCAAAAAGAGGTTTTAATATCCATTAAATCAGGAAGAAAATTTGTATGCTTAACAAACCTCAATTCCTTAAAGTCCGTGTAAAGTGATATTAAAATATGTTTTCTGAGTTTGTCACACAACAGAAAAATGTGTTATTAAGCACCCAGCCAAATTTTAATGATAAAAAAAAACACCAAGTAACTAAAATAAGTTATCAAAATAAGTTTTTAAATTTTATGCATTCTGCCACATATTGATGTCTCTGGGCTAAGACCCGGGTATCCATTCCCCCTAGAACCGTCCCTGCCTAGAATCTGTATATCTAACATCACAGACATTCAAAAAGACAAACTAAGAAGAACTTTACCTCTCACTGTAGTTATTATAGTGTTAGGGGCAAAAAGTCCTGAACACAGAATTGGTGAAAAACTGTTTAACGGTTTAACTCCACAATTCAGTACTACATAGTTCAGAGTCTTTGTAATGTGTTTCAGCAATACATTTCTAACATTTGTAATGTGTTTAGAAACAATTATCAGAATTCTCTTTACACGGACTTTAAGGTTTCCCCCAGTTTTGGAATCTTTTACATAATATAATAATTGGCACATTTGTTTACATCTACCATTTTTGGTAAATTTAAAACAAGTAGCAAACAAGACACCATTGTAAGATTCCATGTCTTTAATAGTAACAACAATAACACATTCATTGGAATGTACCATTCTAGGACGGGGGAGGACAGGCTGTCTGAACTTAACTGTTTGAAAGTATAGCATCTGTGCTTCCGAGCCAAATGGAATCAATGATAATAGTTCTAGAATGCTGAACTGATTGAGTTCAGTTCTGGAACTAGTGTTAGTTTGACAGCAGACATGTACCATTTGGATGAGGAGCCCAGTTTGTATGAACTTTTAACTTGATCATGTGGGTTTGGTTTGATTTTGTGGAGTGAGATTTCACAGAGTGAGATTTAGCCTTTAGGAGCAGTGTACTGGCGCAGGAGAGAGGAGATAGCGCTAGACTCTGTCACCTCCTCTGGAAGGGAGCCTTCTTGATCTTTGATTGACGGGTCAGCTCCGGCCTTCAGGAGTAACTCAACTATTTCTGCAAACTCACAAGCTGAGGCTAGAGAGGGAGAACACAAGAAGAAAAATAAAATTTATACTGTTGGGTAGTATATTTGCATTTTGTGCAAGGGAGTCAGTCAGACACATTGATAGAATAGCACTTTAGCGGGAAATGTGACTATTTTCTCAAGTCAACTAAAACAAACTATATTAATGTATTCTAAAAATTTAATAAAATTATAATAATAATAATAATAAAGTAACTGCAAAATTACACAGTATATAAATACTAGAATATTTTAAGAATATTTTTCATAATTTAAATAAAATTACTATTTCATTAAATAAAAAACATGAATTGAAATAAAAATACTTATTAAATACTAATTATATATTCTAAATACTTATTATAAAATACTTATAAAAATGTAGTTTATTTCAGCTAGATGCCAAGCCAATAAAAATAATTAAATCTGAAATAAAAATGAATAAAAACTTTATAAATATATTTAAAAAATGCTTAACAAAATTACTAAAATAAAAATTAAAACAAAATATTAAAATAAAAACGAATTAAAAATGTAGAAAAAGTATAATAGTACCTCAATGATACTAAAATAACACTGCTACCAGTTAAAAAAAATTATCCAGTCCTGTTTTCTCTCCCGTACACTTAAAGTAATTGTCACAGTACGCATGAAGACTGAATGTGCAAGCTGCACCTGTAGTTGAGCAGCACGCTTGCATTTGTGCCCCATTAGGAGGCTGCAGGGCCAGGAGGGGCGGCACTCCTGTAACCCTGTTAGTGGTGCCTGCCACGCTGATGCAGGGACATTCTTCTAAGCTTGAGTGCTTTTTCACGTCTATGTCAACTACTGCCTTCTTTTAAAAAGGAGGGAAAAACGCTCTCCTTATTCTTTCTCTTAGGTGAGTGGCTGATGTCAGCAGGAAAACCTTGAGTGACAAAAGTGGCTTTTAACCTCAGACCCCCGACCACGAGAGAATGAGGGAAGGGAGAGGAAACGAGAACGAATAAGAGTGAAGGAGAGTGAAAGGGAAGTTAAGTACAAGAGTGTTCTGAGCATGTTGCCATGTGGTTGATGCTGTAGATTGTTACCAAGTGGATGCTCACTGGCCAAGTCATAAGAGCCCATCTTAAGAGTGCCCAGTCTCTATGATATCTGGTCTCTATACATGGATCAGGTCCCACTTCAGTATGCAGTACAGTTTAAATGTTTAGGGCTGGTATGATTTTTAAATGTCTCTCACGCTATTTAATAAAAAAAATACAGTAAACCCAATAATATTATAACAGTTTAAAATAACTGTTTTCTATTTGAATGTAGTTTATTCCTGACATGGCAAAGTTGAATTTTCAGCTGCCAATACTCCAGTCTTCAGTGTCACATGATCCTTTTTCTGCTCAAGAAACATTTCTTATTATTGTTAAACACAGTCGTGCTGCTTAATATTTTTGTGGAAACCACTAAATGTTTTCTCGAATTCTTTGATGAATAGAAAGTCAACAGCATTTATTTGAACTATAAATCTTTTGTAACAATGTAAAAGTCCTTTACTGACACTTTTGCTCTATTTAATGTATCCTTGTGGAATAAAAGTATTACATTTCTTTAAAAAATTAAATCTTCCTGAGACAAATATTTTGAACAGCAAATATTTTTTCATGTTTTATCATGTGGCAGGTAAAAAACTAAATTTGTAAAAAAAAAAAAAAAAAAAAAAAATAATAATAATAATAATAATAATAATAATAATAATAATAATAATTATATATATATATATATATATATATATATATATATATATATATATATATATATATATATATATTTCAAATTAATTTGAAAATAAGAAAAGAAATTAAGTATTGTGGTACAGTTTATATAGTATGATAAATTGCTTTTCTCTATATGACCTTCCTTTTTGTGTGTAATAAAAGTTGATGTAAAATGTCCAAGCTGCTTTTTTTCTATACATTGAAAGTGAATGGTGAACATGGTTGTACTTAGTCCCCATTTACATTCACTATATGGAAATCTCTTTTAAAAAGTCAAACAAGTCTCTCTTTTAAAAAAGTCATACAGGTTTAAGACAACATGAGACTGAGTAAATGAAGACAGATTTTTCATTCTTGGGTTAACGGTCACTTTAAGTAGGAAGAATAAAAGGAAAACATTTCGATTTTTTTTCTCTAGTCCATTTTTTTTGTTACTGTATTTTATTTTCGGCACGTGTGCGGGTCCTTGGGCAGTAAAGCCCCTAGTGCCTCTGGGGAGCTGTAGAGAAGAAGAACAATTTACAGCGTGCAGTAAACCCCTCAATTAATCATGTGTCAGCCGCATGGCCCCACACAGGGAGAGGTGGAAATGAATTTTCATTCTGTGCTATTCGTCTCTCTGAGTTCATCGCTTATGTTTATTAGTCACTTTTTTATATCCCATCCCCCCATAATTTTTCTGCTCCCCCTCCCCAAGGGGTGCTCGTCTTTAGACGTCCACCCTGCCACGCGACCAACCTGAGGACAGATGGCAAACACACACACACATAGAGAACAAGGGCCTGGGGGCCGCCCATGTGTAGTGTCACATGACAGAGGAACACTGTTGATTTCCTCTGGGACAACTGGTGATTATTACAGGTCCTATTTGCCACACATGTGGCTGTGGACAAATGTGCCCATGCTCTCACACACACACACACACACACACACACACACACACACACACACACACACACACCTTCCTCCTGTAACCTGTGAGGTGGATAAGAATTTCATTCAGAAACCATTTTAGATAGATTTCATAGAGATTTAAAAAATACTTTTGTTCAGCAAGGGCACATTAAATTGATCAAAATAGTAAAGACATTCATATTAATGTTACAAAAGATCTTTCTATTCTTCAGGGAATCCTGAAAAGAAATTAATCACAGTTTCCACAAAAATTATTATGTAGCACAAATGTTTTCAACATTGATAATTGATAATAATAAGGAATGTTTCTTGCAAACAAACACAGTATATTATAATGATTTCTGAAGGATCATGTGACACCGAAGGCTGAAATAATGGCTGATAAAATTCAGTTTTGCCATCACAGGAATAAATTACCT
Source organism: Barbus barbus (assembly GCF_936440315.1). NCBI lineage: Eukaryota > Metazoa > Chordata > Actinopteri > Cypriniformes > Cyprinidae > Barbus > Barbus barbus. The sequence goes on from NC_136757.1 coordinate 23,025,900, forward strand.
ATTAAAATGTTAAAATAGAAAACAGTTACTTTAAATTGTAATATTTACTGTATTTTTTAAATCAAATAAATGCAGCCTTTCAGAGCTTAAAATACTTATTTAAAAAAAAAACATTTTTTAAAAATCTTACCAACCCCAAACTTGGGAATGGTGCATAATAATGTCTCATCTCTCAATTAATAAAAATGTTTACCAGCTTTGCATAGTCATATTAAAATAGATTTTGAAAATTGAATACAACCTGTTACAAAGAAGATCCCAGTATTTTAAACACATAGTCTATAGTTTTTAAACAGTGTATTAAAACATTTATCCCCATGTAATGCTTTGCTTCCTGGACGTCTATTGGAATGGAACGAACAGAAATTGTTATATTCTCTTATTTTCGTTTTACATCATGGCAACTTGGTTTAAACTAAAATATTCCTTTAACATATATGACTCCCATTTGAATTTTAAGAGTAAAAAAAAGTATTGCCACAGCATAGTTCTGTTCTTACCATAGTGCAGTGCAGTCTGTCCTTCATCATCCTGTGAAAAAGAAAAAAAGAAGTTTAGAGCTATAAAAGATATCGACCATTACAACTATACATCTACTGTGAAACTCTTTAGACACTTTCTAATCTTTTTCCATAATGACTTCGATTCCAAAAAGAACCATAAAACAAACAAACATGTTCAAGTGTAAGGTCTGCCTGTTGAGTTCAACTAACGCCACATGATACAGCCTAAAACAGGTGATTTCGACTTGGAATAGATTAAGAGAACTGATTAAACATTGATTTCCTGTCAGATAAACAATTAGATCCTTTAACCTCCAAAACAGACTTTTGAACAAATAACCAAGATCAGAGGAGCTTGAGGACTTTGTTTAGATGGACATATAAACCAGTTTAATATGAACAAACCTTTGACCCGCGTGCTTAACGAGGCTATGAGGCCATCATGGTGTATGTGTATAAAGCTCTAGGATGATCTATTCATTGTCCCCTGCAGGGACCGTGTCCGATGCATTAGCCACGGGGACCAAGGGCATCACACAACAATAGATGCTTATACAATAGGCCCAATCTGCCTGGTGTGCTGGTGACAAATTGCCACAGCTTGTGGTATCAGAGGTGCAATGCAGAGAAAGCCATATTTAGGCCAAGGATTAAGGATCCTGCGTGTGTGTGGATATAAATCCAGTGGAATGCAACACTCAAGGGGCCGGGAAGTTCTGCGGATGACACGTGCCATCGGGCGAAATTCTATTTTAATTGCTACTTCAATGTGCCTTCTCACCCTAATAACGATGACAAACGGCATTATTGTTTTGGCTGGGTGGTTGGGGGAGATCATCAGAACCCAATGAGAACTACAGAGAGTTTTTATGTCTCACGTTTGCCCCTCTGACACAACATCAGCCTGCATTATCCTCCATAGACAATATCATTAGCCACTGTACAGACTCTTGCTCAGAGGATTTACTCTACAGGTCATGCATAGTGTTTAAATTGCATTTGACAATAGACTTGTTATCATGTTGAAAAGCTTACAGAGCAATACTCTAACAAGTAAAAAAAAATACTGAATTATTAAATAAAGTAGAGCAGTTTAATGCTTAATTTAACAAGTTACTTTTCAGTATTGAGTTAATAGAAGCATTTTAACATTTTTCAGAAAATAAGTCACACCTGACTATAAGTCGCATTAGGCTAAAAATGGCATTGTTGAAGTCGTTTACAAACATTATAAACACTACAAACTGGTATTTTATTTCTTACTACTCCAAAAAAATTTACAGTATTCAGAATAGAAAAGAATTTTGAAAATTAAGTATAAATTAGTATATTAGTGTAAAATTACATATATTAAGTGCCATTCTGTATAAATAACATTTATTATAGAACACCAACGTGAAATTTAAGCCACATAAAATGCGAAGGGCCACAAATTACCATTTGCTTCATCAGACTTTATTAAAGACAATATTTGCCGTTTTACTGATTTGGAAATGTAGTTTATTATTTATCTAAGTCTTGCTTGTCCTTATCCTATTTAAATTAATACTGAACATGAAAATAAAATAAAAATATCTGGAACAAAAAAATGGATTAAAAGTTTGTTTTTCTATATTAATGCAAAAAAATCCATTCATACTCAGAGTATTGAACAAACTCTACATTCAAGGAAAACATTCTTGAGCAAATATAGTTCACAAATTTCTTTAGAGAAAAGTATTTTTACTGTTTATGCCCAAAATAGGGCGGAGTGCACATCACTAAGCACTAAACACATGCAATCGGTTTCATACTGGACACCAAAGGGCACCCTCACGCAGAAACTACACGTATGCATTACAGACATAATAGAACTCATGACACTCCAGGACATCCCTAAAATGAGCAAAGGCATCTAGCTATAGCTATGACTGAATAAAAAGAAGATTTAAATGCTTAAACTGATCAAACAAGAATACAGTAAACACACAAATGACAATATATGGTTTATCTGTGTTCTTCAAGCCATCTCTGGTATTTTCATAAAATTAAAGTAGATTTATAATCCAATGCTAATCCAACGCTGGCCGTCTGTTGAGTACCCTTTAGGAATATAAGACACAGAATATTTATCAGATGATAAAAATAGTGTTTTATGTTCTGGAAAACATGGTATAGTAACATTTCTCTGTCCGCCATTTGAGCTTGTTGCAGTACATTCTGGGAAACATGCTGCAAAACAAGGTATTTTGCAGATTATATTTCGAAACAGGCTTCGCATCAGGAGAGCCTATAATGCCTTAAAATGTAGGTTTTGGAAGAGGCATTATCAATTACCCAAAAGTGATGCTATCGATCAGAACTTTGTTCTTTAAGCTGTAACCGATTGAAATTTCTTCTCCAAAGTAGTGAGCCAAGGTGGATGGCCTTGTCAGTCAGATGCTGCTAAAGTCTGATCCCACTGTTCCTAATACAAAAATCTTCATCATACCAGGGCCAGGGCTTTCAAACGATCCTAGAGTTAGATGCTATTGTTTATGGAGAGGCGAGAGAGCGACTCCAGGGGCTCTCTGATTGGATTAGCTAGTTAAAATCCCACTAGACGAACAGAATACTGATGCAGTCTCTCTCCTCACCTTCTTTGATACAGTTCTCTCTGAACAGGATACGGAGTACACGATTATCAGTTAACAATAAAATGCGACAACGCAGTTTTTTTTTTTTTTTTTAAGAATTTTTGTTTTAATTTTCACATTTTAGATGAAGAAAATAATTTTCATAAATGTGATACCTATATATAAAAACTCTTTATATTCACCATGATGACCATAGTTTTCAACAAAATTCTAGTTACAATAATTTTTGCAACCATGATAAAACTGGGGTAACTTTAAAACAACAAAAAATGGTTTGATTTTACAGTTGCAACAATAACTTTTAACTATGTTATTTTGACAGAACAAATCATGGTAAGGGAAACATTGCAACTTAAACTTATTTTTAAATATAGAAATTAGTCAATGACAATATTTATCATTGTCACATGCATTGTTAAAAAAAATCAGAAGAAAAAAAAAAGTGGCAGATGTTTATGAGAATGGTTGATACAGTGTATGGAGATTTAACATAAATACATATAGCCATAATTAAACAGTGTGGGCTTTACGTAACAATCTTCTTTCACTAATCTTGCATGCAGGCAACATCCGCATTGGCCCATAGCTTTAGAGCATGGACACAAGAGGCAATGTGTGGATGGAGACTGCAGACAAACAGGTTGGCTAGAACATAAACTGCTATGATTCATGGGAAATGGATACAGACATACACCTGTTAAAGTTAGTCTATTCACACCTAGTCTATACTACTTTTTTCTCTTTTTTAGAATAATAGCAGAATCATTTACAGTAATATTTTAAGTATACTGTTCAATCCTGGGATTCTTTTTAAACAGTACAGAAGAAATTCATAAGTATGCTGAACACTTATTAGATGCTTCTCCTTCACTATCGCCTTACTATTACTCAACTAACTCATTTCAACAAAACAAAACAAATTTTCTAATGTTGCAAATTAAAAACATGCAGCTCAAACATGCAGTTCTGTGTGTGAGTGCATGGGTTCATGTATGTGTGAGCGCATGCTTATATGTATTTATGTGTGTGCCTGTGTTAGGGGGTCAGAGACTAATGTCTCTAGAGCAGTCTGATGGAATCAGGCTTAAATTGGATTGTCCTCCATTTGGTTTTCAAGGGAGAAGCGGAAAAGTCAAGTAAGAAGCCAGCATAGCATTTTTCCCAAGCAAACTCCATCCTAATCAGGAAACTACATAGAAAGAAACTGCTAGACCTCTAGGTTTCCTTGCCTTGCAGAAAACACGAATATCCCTGTGACACGTGTGAGAGCATACATATACATATATACAGTATCTCACAGAAGTGAGTACACCCCTCACATTTTTGTAAATATTTTATTATATCTTTTCATGAGACAACACTGAAGAAATGACACTTTGCTACAATGTAAAAAAATAACTCAAAATAACTCAACACACAGCCATTAATGTCTAAACCGCTGGCCACAAAAGTGAGTACACCCCTAAGTGAAAATGTCCAAATTGAGCCCAATTAGCCATTTTCTCTCCCCGGTGTCATGTGACTCGTTAGTGTTACAAGGTCTCAGGTGTGAATGGGGAGCAGGTGTGTTAAATTTGGTGTTATCGCTCTCACTCTCTCATACTGGTCACTGGAAGTTTAACATGGCACCTCATGGCAAAGGACTCTCTGAGGATCTGAAAAAAATAATTGTTGCTCTACATAAAGATGGCGTAGGCTATATGAAGATTGCCAAGACCCTGAAACTGAGCTGCAGCACGGTGGTCAAGACCATACAGCGGTTTAATAGGACAGGTTCCACTCAGAACAGGCCTCGCCATGGTCGACCAAAGATGTTGAGTGCACGTGCTCAGCATCATATCCAGAGGTTGTGTTTGGGATATAGACGTATGAGTGCTGCCAGCATTGCTGCAGAGGTTAAAGGGGTGGTGGGTCAGCCTGTCAGTGCTCAGACCATACGCCGCACACTGCATCGAATTGGTCTGCATGGCTGTCATCCCAGAAGGAAGCCTCTTCTAAAGATGATGCACAAGAAAGCCCGAAAACAGTTTGCTGAAGACAAGCAGACTAAGGACATGGATTATTGGAACCATGTCCTGTGGTCTGATGAGACCAAGATAAACTTATTTGGTTCAGATGGTGTCAACCGTGTGTGGCGGCAACCAGGTGAGGAGTACAAAGACAAGTGTGTCTTGCCTACAGTCAAGCATGGTGGTGGGAGTGTCATGGTCTGGGGCTACATGAGTGCTGCCGGCACTGAGGAGCTACAGTTCATTGAGGGAACCATGAATGCCAACATGCACTGTGACATACTGAAGCAGAGACTGGGCTGGAGGGCAGTATTCCAACATCATAATGACCCCAATTATCATTACCCAGTGATGTCATCATGGAGGAGTGGAAGAGGACTCCAGTGGCAACCTGTGAAGCTCTGGTGAACTCCATGCCCAAGAGGGTTAAGGCAGTGCTGGAAAATAATGGTGGCCACACAAAATATTGACACTTTGGGCCCAATCTGGACATTTTCACTTTTGCGACCAGCGGTTTAGACATTAATGGCTGTGTGTTGAGTTATTTTGAGGGGATAGCAAATTTACACTGTTATACAAGCTGTACACTCACTACTTTACATTGTAGCAAAGTGTCATGTCTTCAGTGTTGTCACATGAAAAAAACAATCAAATATTAGCAAAAATTAGCAAACATGTGAAGGGTGTACTCACTTCTGTGAGATACTGTATATTTGTATACAAAAACCAATTCACATCCCAATGTGGATCATAGAAACTTATATTATTGAAAGACAGGAAAAAAAAGCAGTAGGGTTCAAAAGTCCACGATGAGAGCCTGTAATTCAAACTTTAAATTCATTTTTCTTCTCTTGTTTTAATGCTGACAATAGCAGTAAGTAAAATGCAGTGTACTTTTGTACAAAATACACTACCATTGAATCACAGGCACTTAGGGCACTTTTTCTTTCAAAAAAAATGATTGCTTTTATTCAGCAAGGATGCATTAAATTGATAAAAAGTGACAGTAAAGACATTTATGTTGTTTAACCTATGTTCTTTTGAACTTTCTATTCATCAAAGAATCCTGAAAATAGTAATGTTTCCTTAAAACTGTTATTTAACATTGATAATAACAAGAGAGTGCACCAAATCAGCATATTAGAATGAATTCCGAAGGATCATGTGACGTGATCCTAAATATTCAGCTATACCATTACAGGAATACATTATTTTTTTTAAATCGGTGGCCGAGAGAGCTCAACATGCTGCAAATAGAAAAAAACACCTGCAAATTAAGAAAACAACATCAATTTAACAACACGTGCTGCAAATGCTCACAACACAAACAAATAAAGAAATGCACTGCAAATAGAAAAAAAACACCTGCAAATTAAGAAACCAACATCAATTTAACAACACGTGCTGCAAATGCTCACAACACAACCAAACAAAGAAACGTGCTGCAAATAAAATTATTTTGCAGTATTTGCAGTACCTGCTGTCAAACTGATGAGGATGTTTTCTTGATTTGCTGGTGCTTTTTCTATTTGCATGCGTTTTCTGAAGTTGCAGCGCGTTGAGCTCTCCCGGCCACTGTAAACCCGTTTATATTGTACACTTATTCACTATTGACTACGACTTTTCCCTCAATAAATTCCTAATTTGCTGCTTATTAATAGTTAGTAAGGTATTTGTTAAGTTTAGGTATTGGGTAGGATTAGGGATGTAGAATATGGTCATGTAGAATAAGGCATTAATACGAGCTTAATTAGTACTAATAAATGGCTAATATTCTAGTAATATGAATGCTAATAAGCAACTAATTAAAAGACCCTAAAATAAGGTGTTCTCTTTATTTTTTTAGTTCAGCATCAGAATGATTAATTTTTATTTTAAATAATATTTCACCATACTACTGTTTTACTGGATTTTTGATTAAATAAATGCAGCCTTGCTGAGCATAAGAGGCTTCTTTAAAAAAACTTTCTTACCAACTCCAAACTTTTGACTGGTATGCAAGCTTATAAAATCTAAACTTTTCTATTCACACCAACAAGCCATCACAGATCGGCATCAATATACACTCAAAAGTGCACTGGAACATTTCTCTTTCCCATTACTGTCAATGTATTTCAAACCATTCAGGGAGCATCATCTAATGAGATTAACCCAAAGAGGAATACCTCAAAACAGCTCTCTGATGACAACACAAAGGGGAAGAAAGTGAAAACAACAATATAAAAGCGATTAGTGGAATAAGGGCAGTGTATCAGGGTAAAGTGGGAAAAAAAAGAGGAAGAAATGGAAGAGAAATAGCAAAGATGAGGTGAAATGTAATAGTAAAACGGATTAGACAATGTTTCTGCGGCATCTGTGGTAGAGACTGCAGTCGTACCATCTGTGTAGGCTTCAACGGGAGCTGGCATACATACGCTGCCCACCAGGTCACTAAAAGCTTTCATGTTTTCATACCAGCACAACCCGGCAGTTCCCTGCGGCATATGGTAGGTGTGCTGGGAGCCACCATCACAGCTTTATCTAGCACGACTAAATCTCTCACAGGAATACCCTTTCTCTTTTTATCTCCCTCTCTCACTTGCTTTCTTTCCCTCTGCTGTCCCGGACAGAAACATTAAACAAATGGGGGAAAAATGCACATGCAATTATGATTTATGATGACTGTATGCAGGGAGCACAGGGTTTTTTTAAATGACCCTGGCAGTAGACAGGAGGAGGAGAGAGGGATAGACAGAGGAGTGAATCGATATAACCACACGGCATTCATATGCAGATACGCTTATGATGAGCAGGTGCCATTAATCAGAGCATGCAGAAAATGCAGCCGTATGCATGATCATAACACCTATAGATATACTACAAGATTTATGAATATCTGGGTTCCTTCTTTACACTAAAGAAGTTCTTGTTCTTTTGCATATATTAAACGGAAGATATTCAAGTTGCAAAGAGGAAATGGTTGTATGTAAACATTTATGGTTATTGCTATTATGCAGTATCTTTAGTAATGTTCAAAAATGAATAAGCTGGCCTGTAATTTAAGGAGGTATTTTTATAAAAGGTATTTATGGTATAATAAATTGTGAGATTTTTTTTTTTTGTCAAATCAAGGCACTTAATTAACATTTCTTTTAAATATTCATAATTTAAACATTGATAACATTAAAAATAGTTTCTCAAGCACCAAATCAGCATATTAGAATGATTTCTAAAAGATTATGTGACACTGAAGAATGGAGTAATGGTTGCGGAAAATTCAGTTTTGACATCATAGGAATAAACTGCATTTATAAAATTTAAATTGTAATAACATTTCACAACATTACTGTTTTTTAACTTTATTTTTGATCAAATAATTGCAACCTTGGTGAGCATAAAAGACTTCTTTCAAAATGTTACAGAAAGTGAGAAACACTAATACCACAAAACAAAGAATTTGTTAACTTTAATTTTTTATATTTTCTGATGCTCGTGTTGTTTTCTTACCGAAAATTCTGTAATTTCCTGATGATATAATTAAGGACCTTAATACATTAGCAATTAAAACAATATGTGACCCTGGATCACAAAACCAGTCTTATGTAGCATGGGTATATTTGTAGCAATAGGCAAAAATACATTGTATAGGTCAAAATTATTGATTTTCTTTTATGCCAAAAATCATTAGGATATTAAGTAAAGATCGTGTTCAATTAAGATATTTTATAAATTTCCTACCGTAAATATATTCAAACTTAATTTGAGATTAGTAATATGCATTGCTAAGGACTTCATTTGGACAGCTTTAAAGGCAATTTTCTCAATATTTAAATTGTTTTGCATCCTCAGATTCCAGATTTTCAAATACTTGTATCTGGGCCAAATATTGTCCTATCCTAACAAACCATACGTCAACGGAAAGCTTATTTATCCAGCTTTCAGATGATTTATAAATCTGACTGGTTGATCATTGACCCTTATGACTGGTTTTGTGATCCAGGGTTACATATTCTCAAATGAACACGGCTTTGTTTGGACATTTTAATGAGAGAAAGGAAAAAATGAAATGTACCTGGAATGTGTCTTAATAAATTGCTGGTGTAAGTGTATAACACCTGTATAAATAAATAAAAAGTGAGTTTAATATTTTAACCGATATATTAAGACATATGAAGAAGACACGAAAATACTGCATAGTAGAACTGACCCATATGAGTGTGCACACAAGGATACTTTCTCGTTGGGAGAGCTGTGTTAAAAGGATCAGGCGGGTGGACCGCTCCTAATTGAATCTATTTCACCTCTGTGTGCAGTGTGTTAACCTTGCCAGCCAGTCTGTGTGTGTGAGTTTTAGCCTGTCAGTGCATATCACTCAATCCCAAAATGTCCTTGACAAACCCTCTGTAAAGATCAGGTCAGGCTTTTTCCCCTCACAGTACCATCTCAAAACACTCGAACATCTTCACTGAGGCCGTTCAACAGAGGGCATCCATCACACCACAATCAATTATAAACATAATGCAGATGGTGGATACTATATAATAAAACAGAATCTGAAATCTGATTGGATGGTTTGGAGCAGCTATTAAAATATACACCTGTGACTGCACATCAATTATTAAAGCAGTGAGTCTATACAGTATGAACAATACACAGTTTGGATAATGAAGTATATTATTTGATGGATGAAGTTATTATAATGTAAATTAGTTATTGAACACTGGTCAATTTTTATCATACTACTGTTGCTGCCATTGCATAAAATTTAAAAAATCATTCAAGTTACCAAAGGTTCTTGTGACGTAGGCCTATTATTTGACTAAATCCTTAATCCTGAGAATAAGTATGCTAAACTGAAAGTATAAACACAATGACATTATCTGCATGTAGATATCTTGCCTATCAGAGTTAAATCTGTGCCTTAGCATTAAAAAAAACACAAATCGAGAGAGATATAGAAAGACGTAGACACAATTGTCTACACTTATGGAAACACTTATAGAGGATGGGGCTGTTTAAGTTGGCTGTAATATTCAGAGGGAGATTGATTAGTAGCAGCACGACTGATTGATTTTTTTTTTCTTTTACAGTCAATCCTGGAGGCAGAGCACCTCTCTTCTCTCTAATGCACAACAGCATACGTATGTTAATCAGCTGCATAACCAGCACTCACGCCTTCCTACAACCGCATTAAATCATTGTCTGGGTTTTGTTTTTGTTCTTCTTCAATTAGTGACTCTCTTTTCCCATTGACAGTCCTTGGGTAAACGCAGAGCATTTAAAAAGAAGCGCAAATGAAAACAAAACACATTCGTGGAATTCAGTCCCGCCCCCCTCTTGCCCGTGTCTGCATCTCAGTGTCCACCCCAAGGGACGTCTTAGGATCCATTAAGCAATTTCACATGAGCCAAGAGTGGCGGAGAATTACCATGGGCAAGTCCAGGATCATCAGAGCAGTTCAAAAAGAAATACATAAAATAAATAAATGCATAAACCGCTCTAATATGAAAATCAATGTTGCAGGCGCAGCTAAATCGCTGTGGGGGAAAAACTAATAAACCACAGGGCAAGCTCTGCCCCTGCTGGGAAATATGCTCAATCTCTCTCTCTCTCTCAGCACACAGCTGTGGACAGCTTTAATGTCCTTCACAATTTATGTGGATGGTTTGAAAACAGGAAGAAAACTGTTGAGTGTACGTATTGTGGCAAGGCGGCAGGAAGAGGGAGAAACAGATGGTTCTGGAGAGGCTTTTCATCAGAGGAGTTTAGCTGCCTGCGGCTAGAATGAAACACTTCGCTGAGAATGAATTGAACCCGCTGATAGCGTCGTTTATTTTCACGTGCTTTCTGCATTTTTGTGCACGATTCACTGAAGGAATTATGCAAATCAGGAGATGACGCAAAAATATGTGCCGAATTGTGCGATTCTGGTGTACTTTAATGGGACTTGCAGCAATGTGTCATAGTTGCATGTGTATATTTCTCATGCTTTCTATGACCTTGGTGTCAAGTCACTTTTATTTATATAGTGCTTCATACAATACAGATTCTGCTGCTAGCACCTGCTTTCTACTTTTTGAGCTGTATTTTTAAAATAAAGGTTTACTTATTAATTTACAATGCGATATAAACATGGACCAGTTATGCTTTTCTCCATTCATGAATGATCGTAATTTGATAATTAATGCTGCTACAAACATTCAGTTTTTTTAAACAAAACTGCACTACTCCTTCAAACAATGTTAAAGGGATACTCCACCCAAAAATGAAAATTCTGTCATCGTTTACTCAACCATGTCATTCCAAACCTGACATTCTTTCTTCTGTGAAACATAGAAGATATTTTGAAGAACGTTGATAAACAGTTTTGGTTCCTATTGACTTCAATTGTATATTTGTCCATACAGTGAAAGTCAATGGGAACTGTCAGGTTACCAATAAGACGAAAGAAAGATATACAGGCATGGAAAGATACAAGGGTGAGCAAACGATGACAGAATTTTCATTTTTGGGTGGACTGTGCCTTTAAATGTGACAGGCAAAAAGTGGCCACTTTTGTGAATAATAATCCATATTTATAAAATAAATTCCATAATAAACCTAATTTACATAAAAAGGAGGTGAAAAGAATGATGATTATGCTAATGCTTACAGGATTCTTGTAGCTCAAAGAGCAAAGAATAGTACTGGCAACACTAAGATCATAAGTTTAGCTCCCAGGAAATGCATGAACTGGTGCCAATCATAAAAGTTAATAATTAGCCATTGATTTGCAAAGTGTTTGTAAATCACTTGTCTGCTAGGGAGAATGCTGGAAGTCAAACTAGAACCATAAACAAATATTTGATCGATTCTATTTCACCTACTTGGATAAACAAAGTGATGAACAGCAAAAACATGTTTCACTTACAAAAAAAAAATGCAGAGCAGGGACTTCTGGGAACACTCTTAAATAAGACACACAAATTGCTTTTTTTCTTTGCTTTTGCTAAAATGAATTGAACTAGCAATCAAAACTAGAGAAACCAAAATCACTGACTGCCCCGTAGTTCTGCTCTCAGCTTCAAATGTTACCCTACAATGATTGCAATTTGTATAGCAAAGCCAGCCTCAGATCAGAAGCAAAACTCTTCTGAATGAGCTGTAAGTGTGTGACTCTCAGGTGTTTCACCCCATGCGGCTAAACCCTCCCACCACTGAGCCCCATTCTCATGCAGCTGGCGATTGGATGCCTCTCCTCGCCAATCTTATGACAGATTGCTTTGGGTATTTGTTATGACGTGGAGGATTGAACCATTTGTTATAGTGGACCTGTGGCAGCAGCAGAAGGACCTGAATGTGTAAGAATGTTCTCAACAGGGAATTTTAAACAGTTGCTAGGATTAAGAATGTGTGTAGAAACACAACTATTTTTTTTTTCCCAAACCTACCTAATCTGTAGTCTTCCAACTACATAATTTCATGCATCATTTTAAAATAAAATTATGTAACGGGTGACATTTTGTAAAACCAATCAAACCCTTAAAACTGCTGGTCAGGAACATGCACGAATGCGAAATCTCAAATTAGCTTTCCATTTCCACAGCACCACTAAATTACCTGTAAATAAACAGCATCCTTTCTCTGTCCCAAACAATTCCTCACCATGAACTACTAGTAGCCCAGGCAGATATTTATCACTATTGATCTACCTGGTCCTCGCCAGGGCCTTTTGTTCTCTCGGCTCCAGGCTCTGACCTCAATTAAGTTATGAATTTCAATCTGATGGACTGAGAGCGTGTGGCCAGCGCAGCCGTGCAAGAAGGGGAGTGGATTAATTAGACACAGCGGCTCTGGGATTCACCCTCCACTGCTAGCGGCTCGTGTTGTTTTCATAAGAAAACGCACACAGAGAGGAAGGACAAAGATGAGAGAGAAGGACAGAGAATTAAAAATACAAAGAAAGAGGGAAAGCAGTGGCTCAAGCTAAATATTACAACTGCATTAAACTTGATGTTTCAAAAAAGGCCACAATACAGCTGACTGGCAAATGAGTTCAAATATCAAACTGACTATATAAAAATCTTGCTTGCATTTCCAAAACATAATGCACTTTTGAGGCAGCAAACAAAGTATAAATTATTAATTAATGACCAATCACAAATCATTATGCAAACAGAATTAAGGAAGACCAACTGTGAATATATCTTGCATCACTGTCTGTCACTGTCTGTTTTGAATGCTTAGATGAAACACATTCTATCAGATGCCAAGAATTTTGGATCTTCAGTCTCTAATTTCTAAAAAACTATAACGTTTACAATGAGAATACATTGGTGTAGAAACAACTTTCACTCAAAAATTGCTACATTTCACAATTACAAAAAAACGGCAAGTAACACATTGAATTAAAAGTGAATTTTTAAAGAAGAAAGTTCACAGTGAACCAAGTTTTATGTCAAAGGCTGAAATAATCTACAAAACAATGTTTGAACTTAGTCTGTACATAAAGCGATTCAAACTAAATTAATTGTGGAAGATTTATACTTGGGACAGAATATTTGTAGAAATTTTTTTTTAACTCTAATAATTGCTAATAAATTGAACGATTAATTAAAAAGAAACAGCAAGTAACACATTGAATTATACATGAAATTTTGAAGTCAAAATTGTTTCTTATACTCTAATAAATTTCATTTACAACTTTGAAAAATTACTTTTTTTTTTTTACAGCGTACTTAATCTGAATACTAAAGGAGTGTCACTACAATGCTGCCTTCCAAGCAATGCAAAAAATTGACATTATACAGAGTGTTAATCAATGACTACGTTTACATGCGCACGAATAATGCGGTTATTTCCAATAATCAGAGTAAGGACTTAATCGCATTATGATGTTTACATGTCAAGAGCAATGCTCTTCACTCCCGCTTACATGCAATTTACATATTCTTATTATTCGCTATGAATTGTGGTTAATTTTTTACTGCCATTATTCACATACCCCACTGCACAGCACAAATGATGGACTCAGAAAGAGCAGGTGTGTTTGGCCGCTGTTTTAATTTTTTTACGTCTAATGCATAATGATTTTGTATGGCTGTATTCCATGCTTTTTCGGCACCATAGAAATGTGATGGAATTAGTTTGCCTACGCTGCCGTCACGTTCTACACACCGTTTCTGGATGAGGGTAAGGAACAGAGACTGGTGGCAGCTAGTTGTGTTTTCCCCAGAAATGCAATGCTTTCTTCCCCGTCATCGTTTCTAATCTGCGTATTATTACAGGTGCGCATCACGTCATTCATGAATGACACAAGCGCATGCGCACTTTGGTCAGAGCGGCAATACTGTGACTAAGGCAGGGGCGTAGCCATCATTTCAAAAGTGGGAGGGACGGAATGTCTAGTGTTATACCTGTTTTTTTGTTGTTGTTTTTTTCAGTTAACCCTTGTCTAATTGACAGGTTTTATTTTTAATCATACCTTTTTGCTTAATATGCTTTAAGATTATATTATTATGTATGATTATAAAATAGAAGGAAAGAAAGATAGAAAAAAGAAAAAGAAAGAAATACAACAGCTTGTCACTGGGACAGTACCCTTAAAAGCACATCTTTGTACCTTATTTACCCCAAAAAGTTTCATAGTTGTACATATTGGTACTCTAATGTACGAATATGCACCTTTTTGAGTATAAGTTACAAAGATGTCCTTATAAGGGTACTATTGTTTACATATTTCAGATTGTATTTTGTGTGTGTTGTATGTAGAGTACATGACACACAGTAATGGATACTTGCACATTCACATACTCCTTTATTCTGTTCTGTTCTATTATACATTAGTCTGATTACTCTATGTTAAAAGAAATATCTTATCATAGACAATGCTGTAAATAATCTTTACCTCTGAAGCCTCACTGAAACTTTCTGCCTCATTCACTCTCAACTGTGAATTCACTTCTGCCTCCGTCTATAGCAAATAAAGTAGTGTTTGAAACATCTACATACAGGGAATAGTGACATACAGAAGAAAATGACACATTAAGTACACTGCTGGACAATAACCAATCATTTGTATCCTAAATTAATTTTTAACACTTTAGAATGATAAACACATTCACTATTAACTATGACTTTTGCCTCAATAAACTCTTCATTTACAGCTTATTAATAGCTTGTAAGGTAGTCGTTGTAGTTGTTAAATTTCATCAAAACTTGCTAATTATTCAACAAGAGCAATAGGCAGAGTCACTCAACATTGTGCAACACTATTCGGATCCCACATGCCAACTTACGCTGCTTGACTTCTTCGTAAAAAAGGAGTGAGAGTTGAACTCATCTCGACCTCTAATGAATGATGGATACAGCGCGGGACCGCGGGCGCGAGCCTGGGCATGTCGTGACGTCACAAACTGAGTGACTGATTGCCATGGAAACGTAAACGTCATGTATAAATTATCTTGTCTCTTTGAATTTTAAATCATTCTGCATTTATATACATTGCTCCATTAAAACCTCAACATGCCGAGAACACAACTGTCCAATGAAAAAGAGCGGGGGACGAATTTACTTTTTATAAAAAGTGGGGGGGACACGTCCCCCGCGTAATCTACGCCCCTGGACTAAGGTGTTTACATGCCTGTATATTTCGATTAAAATCGCGTATGTTAATACGATTATACTTGCTGCGATTGTGAGCTTAATAGCATTATTTAGATCGAAGTATTGCGTTTACATGAGGTAAAGTTTAATCTTGCCAAAATCTTATCATAATCGCATTAAGAGGGTGCATGTAAATGCACTCGACGTTTTATATTTTCACAGAAGTTTCATCAAAAGCATGTTTCTTTGTTTGAGAGAAGCGCTCATTAGTCAGGCCTTTGAGACTCAAAACATCCTTTGTGGTGTTAAGCTCATTAAGCTCTATGTGCCATGCTCTAATTGCTGATCATGCCACTAAAACTGTTTATACATTGTTTAACATGCAAATAACTTGCAAATCATCTGCCCCTGAAAGAATAAAGAACAGTTTAGAACTGTGTGTGTTTGTATACATCCATTTTGAGACCGAAGATACAGCTAGGACAGCATGAAATGGAAATGGAGGGTCTGACATCTTAATTTGTGTTCCGAAGATGAATGAAGGGCTTACGGGTTTGGAACGACATGAGGGTGAGTAATTAATGACAGAATTTTCATTTTGGGGGGAACTAACTCTTTAAAACTAACGATGAGAAGTTTTTTTTGTTTGTTTTTTAAAATAATGAATTAATTGATGCAAAACCATCAACACATGATATCTGTAAAAAAATAAAATAAACAAATCCAACTTATTTCAGAGTTCAGACATCAGAAATTTAAAAACATAAAAGCATGTCATGACGAAAACACATTGGATGCTTTCAATACACTCCGCTTCATTGATTTTAATGAGAATACTAAGGTTTTGATGCATCAGGCCTCTCATATAGACTCTCATACACAAGAACACATGCCCATAGTTGACTGTGTTCTACTTCCTCTGCAGTGCAGTTGAAAACAACAGATGCCTGAAATCATGAACCCAGACTTTAGAGTTCAAATCTGACTCTACCACACATGAACTACATTCTACGAGCATGGAAAACGAATCCCCCCCCCAAACTCTCCCATGTGTCCCAATTCTGTACAATTATGCAGAGAGAACTGAATATATGTTGTCGTTGTGATGTTGTCCAGGTGGCTGTTGACAGGTGGCATATGAGCTAATCTGAGAGAACAAGGGGACTTTTTGCTCCTATTGTGGTTCCCCTTGATCCAGGATTACACCAAAACACCACCATATTCAAACTCCACGACCACCGCATCCATCAGCTGATTAATTTCAATACAATTTTCATTGAAGACATAATAGCCTTTTTTCTCCCGTCCCCCTTTTTCAATCAACAAATTAAAAATATAAACCACTTTTATCTTTATTTAACACTAAGCAGAAATCAGATCACAGGACAGATGCGTGAAAATGCTGCCCTCGCTCACAGTTCATGGTTCACCCATTACTATTTTCATTTATAATGTTCTACCTTTAGTCTTAGATTTTATATAATCAAAGTCACTTGGAAAATATGAATGTATAAGTCTCAGAAAACATTTATGAATAAGAAAAGACATCTAAACTGAGCTATTGGTTTTTTCTTTGTGTGCTTTTCAAATGCAGTCATGGCTCACACTTGAACCTAATGAGTGGCTACGAAGTTTTATATTGCAATCAAATCACACTTCCTGAAAGTATTAACATAGGATAATAATTTTGGCAGGAGCAGTAGCATGATTTAATACGGCCATATTTTCTCTCATGCCACCTGAACGCTACTTAATAAATCTGCCCTCAATAATTCTCCTGCTGTGGTCCAGCAATATTCACCTTCTGCTGGTCAGTGCAGTAACCCACAAGAACTTTTGAAGGAATTCTGTAGATTCTACAGTAGTTGTAGTATATATTTATTTAATGCCATGTCAGCATCTTAGGCTATTTTCATGGCTAAAACTATAAAAAAAATACATGTATAACATACAATAAAAACCAGCAAACAAGTTATATTAAACAAGATTTTTTTACATTAACATAAGATAAAAATCCTAAAACTTTTCTATAGATTCTACAAGGCTGATCCAAAACGAACATCAACAAAAAACAGGCCAATTTATGTCCAAATTCAAGTAATGATTTTATTTCCAAGGAAATACAGTTCTTGGCTCCAAAATATATATGTATTATATATTTATTTATTTTCACATATTATAAAATATGAAATAATAGATTTTATTATATGTGACCCTGGACCACAAAACCAGTCTGGTTTTATTTTGGGTATATTTGTAGCAATAGCCAAAAATACATTGTATGGGTCAAAATAGATTTCTTTTATACCACAAATCATTAGGACAGTAAGTAAAGATCATGTTCCATGAAGATATTTGGTAAATTTCCTACTGTAAATACATCAAAACTTAATTTTTGATTAGTAAAGGCGATTTTCTCAATATTTCGATTTTTTTTTTGCCCCCATAGATTCCAGATTTTCAAATAATTGTCCTATCATAAACCATAAATCAATGGAAAGCTTATTTATTCAGCTTTCAGATGATGTATAAATCTCTATTTTGAAAAATTGACCCTTATGACTGGTTTTGTGGTCCAGGGTCACATATATTTATGCTATACAAGGCCGGTGATAAAATGTCTGTTACAAATAATATTACGTAATTTTATGTTGTCTGTTGCAGTTCTAGTGGAGATTTCACATTAGTCTAACTGTTAAAATACAACAATAGAACAGCATTGATTGTTGTCTAGGCCAAGCATTTTCTCTCCACCCACACAAATTAAGGTCCACAGCCACCAAAAAAATAAATAAATAATAAAAAAGAGAGTAATTTGCAAATGTTCTGATTATATGGGTTGTATAATGCAAACAATTTGGCTGATTACTTCCAATTGATTTGTCTTAGCGAGAATCAGATCAAGCCAGTGACCGCATAACTGTACTTCACCGTATTAATTTCCCAATGCAGTATTCAGCCAGCTTAAAACAAAGCCAAATCTGCCATTATGACCTGTAGTGTTTTTTTTAAATACAGCTACCTGCTTATAGTGTGTTGCTTAACGCCCACCGAGATGCTGATACGATATCTCTAAATGATTAAAATACAGCCGCTGCTAAGCTCAGGGATAGAGGATGGCCGCAGGACTTCCCATTTCACTGTTCTCCTAGACTAGTGATGAGGAGGGTCTATCAGCGCTGGGATCGAAAAGTTAAATATGTACTTCTATACAAAATATTCAGAAGTTCACACTATTTTGCTCAATTTTGAGAAAATTTAAAAAGTTACATTTAAGACATTATTAGGGTTTTTAAAGTTAAATTAACTTTAGTTGCATTATTTATCTGAATGTTAAAATATAGGAAATGGGCATGCACAATTAAATATTCATTATCAACTGATACAATAAATAAAATAAAACTCTTATATTGACCTATAACCAATATATTGTGCACCCAGAATACACAGTATATTTGTCACCATACTGGATCCAGTATTGGTCAAATATTAGGACTATCAAATAAATAAAAATATTCAATAAATTAATTGCATAATATGCAGATTAATTCATTAAATTTTAATTAAAAAACTTTTTTTTTGTATTCCATATCATTGAACCTAAACCCATTACTTGTCTAACAGTTCACAGCAATCCATTTTGCAATTGAATAAAAATGAATAAATGTTAATTTCCTTTTTTTTTTTCCTACACTAAACTTTAAAATGGTAGTCTATCACAGTTTCCATAAAACTATTAAGCAGCAAAAACTGTTTTCAACATTGATAATAAGAAGAAATGGTTCTTGAGCAATAAGCATAAGTGCATAAAAGAGACTTAATTATAATTGAATGTTTTTGCATTTCTGATCAAATAAATGCAGCCTTGGTGATCTTAAGAAACTTAAACACTAAACTTGTGAACAAAAAAATCTAAATCTAAATAAATAATTGCACATTTATATGTATAAAATCAGTAACCAAACTTTTTTACAGCATTTTTACAACATAACTGTAATTTAAATGATGGCAAAGGTAATCTAAAATGTAAACATATAGAAAATGAGCATGCACCATTAAATATTCAATACCAACCAATACCAATATATTGTTTGTTTTATACCATATCATTGAGCCTAAACCCATTACTTGTCTGTAGTTCACAGCAATCTATTTTGCAATTTAATTTGTCAATCTGTTTGTTGATGGACAAAATAACTATTTTGCCATCTCAGCTTTAGCATGAAAATGATCTTGTCATCATTGATTAGCCAGAATGTCTTAATGTGTGTTTACAGACTCACCTGGCTATTGATATCAGCGTTGTTCTGCAAGAGTAGAGACACCAGGTCTTTGTGGCCCCTGTCACATGCCCAGTGTAGGAGAGCCCGCCCCTGAAACACACAAATAATTCATTACCATGAAAATTTATAGAGTAAAAACTCATGGTTTAAATTTTTTCGGCTCGGTTTTGCTTCAGACAATGCACAATACATCTTTTAGTCACTCTAGGGCAGGGGTCGGCAAGTAAGTTTGGCATCGGGCCAAAAAGAATTTCACCACTAGATGGTGGGCCAGAATATAGTCAAAGGATAATTTAAGATATTAATTGATGAAAAGTGCAACCAGAATTGCCTATGACTGACTGTTACAGTGTATTTTGTAACTGGTAGTGAGCTGTTACTCTGTGTAAAATCCTGCACAGTCATTAACAAAAAGCCACATTTGTGTGGCGGTGTCCGATCAGCAGTGACGGCACTAGGGCGGGGCTTGCTTAGCTTGCTCATTACCATTGAAAAATAAACATTAAAAACCTAAAGAAAGTGCCTAATATGTGGCCTATAAACAATTGATATTATGGGGGAGGGGTCAAGCAACTCAAACAAGCAACGCGCAAACTGTACGCAAGAGTTATGCCGGTGAACATCAGTCAATTCACTATAGAGAAAGAGAAAGTTTAAAACAAAGAAACTGACGGCTAACACTACATTAACGGCGCATATTCTCTCTGAGACAACGAATCTACTCTAACATATGCTGATAACGGTATATAATTGTCTTAAATTATTCCCTTAATATTTCTCTTGTGGCTCGTATATAGTGAAAAACATGAGAAGAAACGTTTTTGAAAAATCATGAAATAAAGCTGCTCTGAATTTTCATTGATGACTGCAGTGTTAATAATAATAATTATAGGCCTATTAATAGAGTATTAGAGTAAATTAATAGAGTATAAGTTTCAATGAGGAGTGAGCTATAGCCTATTTTATTATCCTCACAGCGCATCATGCAGTGATGCGCTATAAAATTATTGCAATAATTTAATGTAATTTATTAATAAAAGTACTCTAATAATAATAATAATAATAATAATAGGCCTAATAATAATAAGAATCTAACAGGCCTACATTAATTGGAAATGCTAAATCCTTTTAATATTGTCAATTTTTGATGATATTGTAATTTTAATCAACACAAGGAGGATATCACCTGCAATGTGTGCCCGTGTGGAAATAGTTTATTGAATTGAAAAAGAAAAAAAAAACAACTTTCTCTCTTTTCTATATTCGTTCATAAATTATATTACTTTGTAAGTGTCATATTTGGCAGTTGGCATTAGTATATTACTAATAACAGTGGCAAATGAGAAGTTTAATACCACAGGAAAAAAGTAAAATATGCCTTTTTAGAAGCTGCTGTATATAAAAAACTGATAGCTAAAGTTTAGGTGTTCATTACTTTCAATTTAATAATTTTTTTTAGCACCCCTTCTGAACTGTTAAGCCCCCCCTTTAGCACCCCCAACAAAAAAATCCTGGAGTATGCCGATCAGAGTATGTGAGCGGAGTGGAGAGTCAACAATTTCCCCTCCGTGCTCCGCGTCTAAAGCATTTCAGTATGTTTCAAATATCACAGTCCCGTTTCCGCCACTGAATAAAAAATTTAAAAGTTTATTGCGACTTTTTACCTCGCAATTCTGACTTTTTTCTTCTTCTCAGAATTGTGAGATATAAACTCGTAATTGCGAGTTATAAAGTCAGAATTGCGAGTTAAAGTCCAGTTTTTTTGGGGGGGGGGGGGGGGGGGGGACTGATATGTTCTCAGAATTGCGTTTATATCTCAGAATCATTGACTTTTTAACTCGCAATTGCGAGACCAGATATTATTGCTGACGGGCCGCTTGTTGCCGACCACTGATCTAGGGCGTTCGATCCCATAATTCAATCCTTTACTCCGATTTAGATACAATTTTTTCATAATCTCTCTTTCTGGCTTTGATACGGTGCATAAAAATGAGCACCAGCCAAGAGGCGTGGAGAATATTCAATAACATCCCGTATTTGCAAAGGACCTTTGCTACCCAAAACCATAGATGTGTTCACAGACCACACAACCTACAGGTCGACTCCTTCAGATGGATGAATCCCTCTTCACCTCTAACACGTTCATTTATTCCCTTTTGTTATGTGGACCTCTATAAAGTTAACTTCACAATAGATTTCTCTCCTCCAGAAAAAATAAATTATGCACAACAATTTATAGCTCAGAGCCTTTAGACCCAACTATTTAACGACATGCTGACAGGATGAGTTCTTCTCTGGCCACCGTGCAGGCGAGAGAGAAGGGCATTGTGGGAGGGAAAGATCATGGGCGCTCCAAAAACAAATTGCAAAGGGACGGGAGACTCTTTAGCAGTGATTGATGCGGTTCTGGGGACAAAAAGAGAGCAGACCCTTGATCACCAGTGCTGCCCCCCAGGCCTGAAGCCGCTTGTCCCTATCAAGGCTGCAGAGTTCATTTTTCAGTGAAGGCCAATTAGATAAAGCCAAATCCTTAAGTCGTATTCCATGGCTGAAATTATATTGATCTCCACTGCTGCATGTTAAAATTGATATTTATGAGGGAGTCTGAAGCCTTACACCCTGAGTTTTTTTTTTTTTTTTTTTGAGAGTAGGGTATCCCCTGGACTGTTTGTCAAATTTTCATCAGAGATCTAGCCAAACATTTTTCTTTTCTCCTACTCTCCTCCCAAGACATATCATTCTCTGGATCCGTAGCCCTTGACTAACAAATTGTACTACATTGGCTTTTTGGACATGGCTCCATGATAATACCATGGCTTCTAGACATGGTATTTTTGAAGCACTGTGTAAATAGAAAAGAATCGCACATGAATATATACCATGGTATATAGTAGAGCACCATTGTATTACAACCCGAATTCCGGAAATGTTGGTACGCTTTTTAAATTTGAATAAAATGAAAACTAAAAGAGTTTCAAATCACATGAGCCAATATTTTATTCACAACAGAACATAGATAACAATTTAAACTGAGAAATTTTACAATTTTATGCACAAAATGTGCTCATTTCAAATTTGATGCCTGCTACAGGTGTCAAAATAGTTGGGATGGGGGCATGTTTACCATGGTGTAGCATCTCTTCTTCTCAAAACAGTTTGAAGACGTCTGGGCATCGAGGTTATGAGTTTCTGGAGTTTTGGTGTTGGAATTTGGTCCCATTCTTGCCTGATATAGGTTTCCAGCTGCTGAAGAGTTTGTGGTCGTCTTTGACGTATTTTTCGTTTAATGATGTGCCAAATGTTCTCTATAGGTGAAAGATCTGGATTGCAGGCAGGCCAATTCAGCACCCGGACTCTTCTACTACGAAAGCCATGCTGTTGTAATAGGGAAAGGGAAAAGGGAAAAGGGAAAGGGAAGTGGTGTGTGGCCAAGTATGGTGACCCATACTCGGAATTTGCGCTCTGCATTTAACCCATCCAAGTGTACACACAGTAGTGAACATACACCCGGAGCAGTGGGCAGCCATTGCTGCGGCGCCCGGGGAGCAGTTGGGGGTTCGGTGCCTTGCTCAAGGGTCTCACCTCAGTCGTGGTATTGAGGGTGGAGAGAGTGTTGGTTATTCACTCCCCCACCTACAATCTCTGCCAGACCTGAGACTCGAACCCACGACCTTCGTGTTACAAGTCCCAAGTCTCTATCCATTAGGCCACGACTCTCTATCCATTAGGCCACATAGCTGCCGTGTGTGGTTTTGCATTGTCCTGCTGAAATACACAAGGCCTTCCCTGAAATAGACATCGTCTGGAGGGGAGCATATGTTGCTCTAAAACCTTTATATACCTGTCAGCATTCATAGTGCCTTCCAAAACTTGCAAGCTGCCCATACCGTATGCACTTAGGCACCCCCATACCATCAGAGATGCTGGCTTTTGAACTGAAGGCTGATAACACGCTGGAAGGTCTCCTTCCTCTTTAGCCCGGAGGACACGGCGTCCGTGATTTCCAACAAGAATGTCAAATTTGGACTCGTCTGACCATAGAACACTTTTCCACTTTGAAACAGTCCATTTTAAATGAGCCTTGGCCCACATGACACAACGGACCATGTTCTGGACCATGTTCACATATGGCTTCCTTTTTGCATAATAGAGCTTTAATTGGCATCTGCAGATGGCACGGTGGATTGTGTTTACCGACAGTGGTTTCTGGAAGTATTCCTGGGCCCATTTAGTAATATCAATGACAGAATCATGTCGATGAGTGATCCAGTGTCATCTGAGGGCCCGAAGACCACGGTCATCCACAAAGGTCTTCGGCCTTGTCCCTTACGCACAGAGATTTCTCCAGTTTCTCTGAATCTTTTGGTGATGTTATGCACTGCAGATGATGAGATTTGCAAAGCCTTTGCAATTTGATGTTGGGGAACGTTGTTTTTAAAGTATTCCGCAATCTTTTTAAGCTCTCTTTCACAGATTGGAGAGCCTCTGCCTCTCTAAGACATCCCTTTTATAGCTAATCATGTTACAGACCTGATGTCAATTAACTTAATTAGTTGCTAGATGTTCTACCAGCTGATTTTTTTCAAAATTTCTTGCTTTTTCAGCCCTTTGTTGCCCCCATGCCAACTTTTTTGAGACCTGTAGCAGGCATCAAATTTGAAATGAGCTCATTTAGCGGATAAAAGTGTAAAATCTCTGCTTTTAAATATTTATGTTCTCTATATTCTATTGTGAATAAAATATTGGCTCATGTGATTTGAAAGTCTCTTAGTTTTAATTTTATTCAAATTTAAAAAACGTCCCAACATTTCCGGAATTCGGGTTGTATTATTACATAATTTGTATTATCACATAATTTTGGATTTACCAAAACTGAGTTACCAACTATGTTTTTGTCAAACTTGTAATTAGAAGATACAAATAACAAGCTAAATGATTTAAAAAGCGGTTTAAAAAGTAGTTAGGAAGTTGCTGCTACATCTTTTTCAATTTCATATGTCATTTTATCATAGCTTATTTCTGCCTTGGAGTAAAAAATTAAATGAGGTAATTGTAAGATTAGATATAAAATAAGTTGCCATTATGAGAAATAAAGTAAACTGCAACTGCAAAGTAAAAAGTCACTGTAAGTTATAAAGATAAGACTATAATAATAATTAGGTCAGTAATTTTATTTTTGTTTTTTCAAAGAAATTAGTCATTTTATCTAGCAAGTATCAGTTTCCACAAATATTATTTAGAAGCACAACTGTTCTAAATATTTCTTTAGCACCATATCAGCATAATGACATCTGGCAGCTGAAAATGAAGTTTTTCCCTCACAGGAATAAATTATATTTTAAAATGTTCAAATAGAATACAGT
The DNA here is from genome assembly GCF_936440315.1 of Barbus barbus. Classification (NCBI taxonomy): domain Eukaryota; kingdom Metazoa; phylum Chordata; class Actinopteri; order Cypriniformes; family Cyprinidae; genus Barbus; species Barbus barbus. Next base: position 23,051,236 of record NC_136757.1, read on the forward strand.
TATTTAAAATTGTAATAATATTCCACAATATTAGTTTTAACTGTATTTTTAATCAAATAAATGCAGCCTTGGTGAGCGTAAGACACTTCAGAAACAAAAAAAAATTTAACAAATGTATAGACTTGTGAACAGTATATATATATATATATATATATATATATATATATATATATATATATATATATATATATATATATATATATATGAATTTAAAGAAATTTTGAACAACTTCAGTATTTTGCTGTAAATAAAGACATGTACAAATCCATGTTATTATTGAAACAAATGATTTCCTAGGAAATGAAACACTCAGTAATTAAGAAATTCTACTAAGATGTGAATGCAGAAAGGGCTAAAATCATCCTTCCGGTGTAAGGGTGTGCGATATGACGATTTTTGATTGTGGACGATAAAAATGTCTCCACGTTCTGCTTTTAAAGAAATATCATAGTATCGTGCTACATCTCTATATGCTGTACAACGCCACATGCATTCATCAGTGTAGAGTTACTCTCACGGGATACTGCACTTATTCGCAATCACAAAATTATATTATTTGCGTGTATTATTAGCCTTGCTGGTTAGATTTTTCACTCACGTGCTGGTCTGACGTGCTCTTTTTCTGAGCCTGTACACCCGAAGCGCGTGAACTAAAAAGCCTGTCTAACAGTGCCTGATTACTCAACTAAGTTATCTTTTGAGCTAATACTGTCAAAACACAAAAGGTTTACATATAGACTCAGTTGGTTATATCTAAAATGAAAGTAAACAGTTGAGAGAAAAACGGATGCGTGCCTGTATATTAGATGCGTGCAGGTCTTAAAGGGACAGAACTAAACATTATTAATTTCTTTCATGTGGTGAACACAGAAGATATTTTGAAGAATGAGGGTAACTAAACAATTGCTGGTCCACATTGATTTTGATAGTAGGGAGGAAAAAAATACTATGGAAGTCACTGTGGACCAGCAACTGTTTGGTTTTCCACATTCTTCAAAATAGCATTTATGTTCAGCAGAAGAAAGAAACTCATTCAGGTTTAAAACTAATTTTGAGTAAATGATGGTATAAATATAAAACACTGACAGAATCGACAGACAGATGACAGAATTTTTATTCTTTAATGTTAAAACAACAAAACACAAAGAGAAAAAAAGTAACTACTCTTGACTGAAAATAAAAGTTACTTTAATTGGAATCAGATTTTCATCTCGCCCACTTTGGCCTAAATATCCACCATTCTTTTTTATATTTTGTTACCTTGAAAGGATTTGTCTTTATAATAGGGAAATTAGTTTGGCTGTACTGCTCAGAAAAAAATAGTAAAACCAACATGACAAAGAATTGTGATAAAATCGTGAAATTTCTCAAAAAAAAAATTGCGATATGATATTTTTGCCATATCGCCCACCCCCTGGTAACAATGTCTCAGCAAACATAACTAACACGCAGAAAAACCTATATCATCTTCCCTAATTTCCTTCCTGCGAAGCGGAAGAGCTGTAGAAACAGTAAAGAGATAGAAATCCCACTGATTACACCTTCCTGTCCCGGGAGAGAGCTGTGGATTAAGTGTGACAGGCATTTACTCTACTGCGGGGCGGTACATTGAGCAGGGCTCAGTGCAGATGAATAGGAAACCTCTTGCTTTACAATGTCCTTGCCAAAGAGGGTGGAGAGCTGCCGGCTCAATTGCCTGTAATTGATGGGGCTGTTCCAGCACAAACAGAGAGAGAAAAGGAAAGCAAGAAATTCTTGGGACATTTGCACAAATGAGTCCGGCCCTCTTTTGTTCAGGCGGAGGGGCTCGTGCCTATCAGAGGCGTGTGTAGACCTGTCGTCCTCAGGGCATTTAAGATATCACCATTATAAGACAGAAAAAACATGACACACAGTGCATGTCATAACAAAGCAGCAGAAAAAAAACACCTAAATTCACACTGACAATTTAAGAAAAGCTCTTCAATGTGTCAGATATAAGTGCATGAGTTAGAGCGCTGTTGTTTTCAGTTAACATGATCTAATTCAGAAATAATATACTTTAAAACATTATGTGGTGGTAGGGTGATGGTATGAGATTGTAATATCACAGTACTTTGAAATATACTGTTGAATTTAAAAAAAATATTTTAATATAGACAATGTCCTTAATTGTTTTAAATTCCTGTATAATATAATTACCGTTAATATAAAACGTTTGGATCCAACTGTATATTGACCCCCCCCCCCCCCCCCCACTATTTATTATCCTACTATTTATCATTTATAAATAAGATTAATATTATTATTATTATTATTATTCTAGCATCATCAAAAGTCTGAGTCCACTAGTAAAATACTTACATTTAGCATTTTTGTATTATTTTAATAGCATTTTTTTCCATTACACATTATATTGTTAGAAAAAAGTCTAATAAATAAATGAATAAATTTCCCTCATTAGAAGTAAATAAATGACCTTTTTTAATATATTTTTTTACAAACAAATGTAAGATAATTTATGTCTTTGTTTCAAATTCAAATAATATAATATATTATAATGTAATATAAAATAATATTTTCTCAAACATTTGAACCCCACTTTACATTCAAATTATTTATCATCTAAGCTGTCATTTATAAATAACATTAGTAGTAGTAGTTGTAGTATAATAATGATAAAAGTGAAGGATTAATATGAATAACTTTTCATATCATTGTGGAAATATTAGTGAGTGTAGATCAAACTAGTATTTTTAAGACAGAGCAGTTTTTCAGATTATAGTATCATGTGGAACTACAGCATAATCAGTCAGTGTGTCTCTCAGATTGCAAAACACAAGGGCAACCCTAAATAGTCACGTCCACCTTCAATGCGTGGCCATGGTTGTGCAATCCATTCCACCGTCTCTCCAGTAGTGAAGTGTAAAGCGCGTGGTATCCCCCAGGTCCCAGCACCCCTCTGGTCTCCATCCACTATCATCCCACATGGAATAAGTTTTCCAGTTTATCCTGATCTATTGTCATCATCATTGAGATTATTTCCTCGCTGCCCTGCACTCAGCTGCACTTGTACATTAAGGGTAATGTATTTCACCCCTGCAGAGTCGGGCCAAGCTCTAGGAGGTCAAATGGCAGCTATGAAGCTCATCTCAGCCCAAATTAAACCACTGGCAACAGCCTCTGCTGAAAACATCAAATGGCATTATGTTCAGAACAGAGCGCATACGTCACTTCTTAATGCTGCAGTGAGTTAGAGCCATGCGACGACGTTTAGGACTTCAGGTTGGAAGCAAGGCCTCATTCCTCACAGGTCTGACCTTGAGCATGCAGTGGAAGATGGGAAGATGGCAGAAACATACATATATACATCCACGTATAAATACATAAAGCAGATTTTAAAATTCAATAGTGCCCTCTAGAGGTTAATCTGTTGAACTGTACTAGCAGGACAAACAATGGTGGATTGACAATGGCTGCCATCTGGCCGACCCGATGGTGAGCCAACTGGTTCCCCACTTTCAGAATTGGAGTGCTGAAAGAAATGAAACGGGCCAGTTGGTCACGATGATACATGAATAAAAATGGGTTGAGCGGATGGATGGTGCATGCAGTGACCTTTGGAGTTTTAGTTGTGTGGGAAATGCACGGATAGACAGAGAAGTAGGGTGAAAGTGAGAATCTGCGCTTTGATTCACAGGGTCCCTACGCAGTGTTCAGTGTTCTCTTTCCTTGATTAAACTTCCCAACAAACACACTTGAGTCACACAGATTATAATTTTTGGGTATACTTGTGTAAATACATACATATTACATAAAATAATAATAAAAAAATACTTCTATATAAAATAATACTATCTGTAAGATGTTTTTGAAGATGTGATTTGTTTGACCAAAACGTATAGTAAAAACAGTAATATTTTGAAATATTTGTATAAAGTAACAGTTTTCTATTTTAATATATTTTAAAATGAAATGTATTTCTGTGATGGCAAAGCTGAATTCTCAGCAGCAATTACTCCAGTTTTCAGAGTCACATAATCCTTCAGAAATCATTCTAATGCTGTTAATTTTATTTTTATAATTTATAATAATGTATTATTGGCAAATTATATACACAATGTAAAAATACGTAAAAGTTTATTACATTTTAGAAATGTATCATTTCATTTATTTCATAAATTAAAAAAATTAAAAGCCTACCTCTTCATCCCTTGTATTCACGTCCAGTTTCTTGGAGCTGATGGCCTTGCTGACATGCTCGATGTTGTTCTCTCGGCAATAGTCAAAAATATTTTTGTCCTCTTCCCTAAAGTCAAACACAACAAGAGAGAAAATACTCTGAAAGAATGTAAAGCAATGATCACAACTTTTATGAGATTTCATAGAAATCAATTAAAGAACATTAAATCGTAGTAAGGAATTAAGAAACACATTAGTCTTATCTTAAATATTACATAACCAGGGTCAGGGCTGTTGCTAGAAATTCTGGGCCCAATAAATGTATATTGCTGAGTGATCACCCAAGAAGGAAGATAATGCCAGACTAAACTGATGTGCACAGGTGCCACAAAAATCATGTCACTGGCAGGCGTCTCACGGTCACACGCTCATCCACCTCTGTGGATGCGCATTCTCAGGAGTCTGGCGCTCACAGCAGCAGTTTTAATTATTTTCCCCTCTAATCACCTTGTGGCATTTGGGCCAAGCCAGGCAGAGCAGAGCGAGAGATCAAGAGAGAAAGAAAAGGGTTATAGGGGACGAGGTACAGTTGGTTGGAGAAATCTCATTAAGAGATTTACCCCTGCCCCTCTTGCCCATGCAGGATGGCAGATTAATTGCATTTGGAGCACTATTGTGTGGCCACCCCTCACTCTCATTACAGGGGCAGGGCAGATGAGACTGGCAGCAGACGGGACCTCCGTGCCTGAGAGATACAGGAAATAGACAGATTGCCCAACCTAAATGAACTGATTTCTGAGAGTGAATCAGTGCAGTACAGAGTATGTCAATGTTATAGAATCAATACACTGACACAAAATAAATAATAAATATAATATTAATAATATTAGTATATTTGAAATATACATACAACAGGGGAAAGGTATGTGACAAGCAAATTATTTTCATATTCTAAACAAAATACATCAATACATTAATCTAAAAATCTACAAAAATGCAATAAACTACTCACAGTAAGAAAATAAACATTTATAGCAGATTCCACAAATGTGACCCTGGACCACAAAACTAGTCTTAAGTCGCTGGGGTATATTTGTAGCAATAGCCAAAAATACATTGTATGGGTCAAAATTATAGATTTTTCTTTTATGCCAAAAATCATTAGGATATTAAGTAAAGATCATGTTCCATGAAGATATTTTGTAAATTTCCTACTGTAAATATATGAAAACTTAATTTTTGATTAGTAATATGCATGGCTAAGAACTTCATTTGAAAACTTTAGAGGCGATTTTCTCAATATTTAGATTTTTTTGCACCCTCAGATTCCAGATTTTCAAATAGTTGTATCTCAGCCAAATATTGTCCTATCATAACAAACCATACATCAATGAAAAGCTTATTTATTCATAAAAATGTACCCTTGTGACTGGTTTTGTGGTTCAGGGTCACAAATAAGGTACAAAAAATGGCCTGGATTTTATATAAAAATGTATCAAATAAATATGAATGGAAGAACTTAAAAACTTAAAAATATATTTACTTATTTTAATTTGGCTTAATACTTAATATTTAATACTTAATATTTAAGTTAAATATGCTAAATTTATAAAATTAAAAACAAAAAAAACCTACTATGTCAGAATGGATACTGGAGAAGGAAATTTAGTTTTTTTACTTTAAAACTACATCATACATGTAAGTAATAAAATAGTTTATCCAACATATCTGAACAAATTCAAAAACTAATGTGTTTTAAAAAGTAATGGTGGTACAACAAAGAGCACAGTTATCATGGAAATTGGCGTATCCCTATATATGCATGCAGTAAACCTGGCCTTATCTCCGTTGTAGTAAATAAGGCTGAATATGTGAGCGTGTGTGGTCTTTTACCGTGACCCAGTGTGTCTGTGCCATGTGGGCATCATTCGTCTCCCGGGGCAACTAATCAATAAAACTGCTCATTCGTCAGACTGATGCTGGCCTGTGCTCCTAAAGCCCTAGTACACACGCGCACACAAGCGCACGCTTACACCTGATTAATAGCCCACTGATAAACGACATGGCATCAGCAATGCCGCTGAGCATGCTGGGAAGGTCACTGGCTACTCTGTCATTCCACACAGCTTGATCAACATTTTCTGACTAGTGAGAGATCAAACAAAAGATCTATGTTGATGTTTTCACACACAGACTCCAAATGCAGATTATAGAGGTGAAACTGTGTGTAAATCTTCAAATATTAAAAAACAGATATTACAATATAACAAACAACTCTTTAATACACAGCATGAGTCTTTTAATACTCACCAGCCCATGCTTAAGAGATCCTAAAAATGAAAAATCTGTCATTTTTTACTCACCAAACATTTCCTATTGATTTCCATTGTATTTCTGTACATATAATGGAAGTCAGTGGGAACCTGAAACTTTTTTGGTTACCAAAATATCATGTTACATGAAGAAAGTCAAACAGGTTTAAACAACATTAGGGTGAGTAAATGATGACAGAATTTTCATTTAGGGGTGAACTATTCCTTTAACACCTTGTCCAAAAAAGCACTACCCTCAAAATAGCCTCAAACTATTCTGAAACTGACACCTCTGCTCCCATCAATCAGATCAGATCAATCTGATTCATTTCTCTCCAAGGCGTCCTCACAGAACAACTCATCCATCATGCATTCTTCAGAGGAGAAAGATTCCTCATTCTTGACTCCTCCAAAAGCACAGGGTTATGCAACTCATCAGCTGTTGTTTCCTAAGTGAGTTTAAGCTAAAAAATAAAACAATTAGATGGCCTTGGAGTTACAGGTCGTCTGGTTTAGCAATCGGGCAATGCAGAAGCCATTAAGACTCTCTAATCAAATGCTAACGAGAGGTTTGAAGGAGGGCTCTCAATCACCGAGCTTGGAAATTGGAAAGCAGCGAAGCAGTCTGCATGGCAGTCTGATTGGGTCACGCCCAAAATGGGCCGCTCAGCGAGCGACAAATGGGAGGAGAGGAGGGGGAACGGGATGTTAATTGCCTCTTTGCTTTTCCGTCCCCAATGAACGACTCACATTCTCCTGGGACACGTCAACTTGGGGAATGAACCCCTGTTGCATTGATACTTCCATATATTTCTTTTATTCATCCATGCCTGGATCCATTTTACATTCTTATCATCGATATAATCATAAAAAAAGTCATTAAACTCTACCGCTTCCTGAGGCCTCTTCACCCCCTATGCATGCATACTAATACTGTTAATTTAAGAGGTAAAACCATGTGAATTCAACCCTTAATTTGTCTTGTTAAACAGAAGAAGCAACGGGGCGTCTGGTATATGGGAGTTCCATGAGCAAGAAAATGAATTATGCCACACTGATGCAAGAGTGATCACTGGATCAAATAAAAAAACTGAAGGAAATTATAATACAATCATCATATTCATAAGCAGGATTTGTTACCTTATCTTTTCCTCTTGGTATAGAGAGCTAACCACTGGCCCGCCAAATCCAGTTCGCTTCTCTCCTCTTCGCTCTGACGACTGAAAGAAAGACACAAATTATGGCACACACAAAGAAGAAACAGGAAACTTTCATAATGCCCGCAAATGAAGCCAAGAGATCCATTTTAAGGTTTTAAAGGAGTAGTTCACCCAAAAATGAATATTTCATTGAAATGTACAATCAAAGATGTAGATGAGTTTGTTTCTTCATCTGAACAGGTTTGAAGAAGCACTTGCTCATCAGTGGATCATTTGCAGTGAATGGGTGCCGCCATGATGAGAGTTAAAACAGCTGATAAAAACATCACAAGTAATCCACACAACGCCAGTCCATCAATTAATGTCTTGTGAAGTGAAAAACTGCGTTTGTAAGAATCTCCTGATTCAAACAAAACAACTTGAGAATGCAATATTATGGATAGAGGACTCATATTTTAACTAAAGCAACAAATTATAGTTAAAAACATCTTAATATGTATTTGTTTATAACAAACACTTAACTGATTACCTACGTTAATTGTGGATAATGGTGATGTTTTTAAATCAGCTCTTTGGATCCATTTGGATGCAATAATGTGCAAGTGATGTAATGTTAAATTTCTTGATGAGGAAACAAACTCATCTGCATGTTTGGATGGCCTGAGGGTGAATAAATTTATAGTAGATTTTAAATGTCAAAAACATGACAGAAAACTGGCAGGACGCTGCACGTGTTACTAAACTTGTGCTAGACAGGTTTTGTATTTTTTACCTTGTTATATTCCCTTTTCTTCCCTTTTTCAGACACAACAGCATTGATTTGGCAACAGCAAGAGAGAGCGCACAAAGGAGGAATAGATTAATATTGCCTTGTGCAGCCAGCCAGCTCTATTATACAGCAATTTTAATTCAATGACTTAAAAATATTACCGTTTCGAGCAGAAAAGTGCTGCATCTGCACTTCTGTTTGAATAGTAGGCTTGTATTAAAATACCGTAAATTCGTGCACTTTTCTTTTGTTCCTCCACAGCAGGTGCACATAACAACAGAAGTGCACAGGAGGTCAGGAACAAGCTATTGTCTCTCCTCCCTCCCCGGCTCTTTCTCTCCATCTCATAATGGAGCTTCCTGCCCTCTTTTAACACACTAACGCAATCAGTTCATTCTGTAAGGTGGGGAATTTGTTTATGTGCTTTTGTGCCGGTCTGGATGGCAGTCAGATTGTGTTACCTGCAGCAGTATCAGTGAAAGGGATGTGTCCGCTTTGACATGGGGATTATGGGTAAAAAGCAATAAGGCAGAGGAAAGGGAGATATGGAAAGTATACAAAAGCAAAAGAGAAAGGAAGAGAGTAAAGCTAGAGAAAATTAAGCTTAAAAGGAAAGGATTTGAGTTAAACTTGACTCAAAATATATTTGGATATTATTTTATTTATAGCTGTATAATTAGTTTCTTTCTCTTTTATTACACAGACAGTAGAGAGTGACAGGAAATTTACACATTGCAGGTTGGTCTTAAACCTGCATCACTCACATAAGCACCATGACTCAATGGAGCTTTGCAATAGCAAGATAAAGGTTTTGCATAGGAACTGCATTATTCCTGAGGAATTTTATAACGAACATGAATCATCTACAGCTCCAATAGAAAAGTAGCAACTCTATTTCTGATATCTTTTGAGCATTATTCTCAACATCTATTTCAGAACAACTGCACAATCAGAGACTGCCCTCTTCTGGACATGTAATTCAGTAACATACAGAACAATGCCTATAGTTTACCAAAAGACAAATCCACTTACAATAAGTATAGTGTAATTGTAAAAACATACTAATTAATGTTACGCTTAATCTAAAAAGCAAAAAAAAAAAAAAAAGACAAGTGAAAATCTCTCCAAAACAATATAATTCACAACTGTTTTCAATCATTTGTCTGGGGGGACTGGAACTTGTGAATATCAACAGATAGTAAATCAAACTATTTAACTGCAAAAGAGAAAGAAAAATCTTGTTTTACATCCCATCATGCAATGGCCCCTACTGTAGGTTTAATCCTTACCTTCTGGCTGCCTTCTGGATCCAGGGCCCGTACACAGGACACATACTCCTGCATGGCCTGCTCCGCACTCATGTCCCCCATCTGTTTCCATGCTGACCTGTGAACAGGAAGCACTCTGTTGGATTTTAAAAACTTTTTTTTTCTTTGCTCCCAAAAAGCTCATGTTATTGGACACAAATTGAATTTACATTTACATTCATTTATTGAGCAGTCGATTTTATCCAAAGACTTACAGTTACGGAAAACCGCTAGCAATTTGTCATAAGAGCCAACAATTTTGATAGTACTAATCAAGAACTGATTAGAGTTCTGAAGACATCAGATGTCACCATCAACAATGCAATGTCCAAATCAAAATTCAAGATTTATCAAGAAATGCATGGCTTGTTAAGAGACTTACCATTTTCTCTGACCCTCGAAATCGAAGAAACCAGGTTTTGGTGTATTGCACTTTCCAACTTTGACCTGTCAAACATAAGTTTATTAATATATTTATGGTTTACTTAATAATAACAAATGTTCAAATAACTCAAATGTCAAATATTTTAGACTATAAACCAATCTAAACTTGACACAAAATAGATCTGGATATTTTGTTATTTATAGGCAGAGTGGATCTTTATTAATTACTTATAATTCATCTTTTTTTTTTTTATTAACACACAGCAGAGAGTGACAGAAAATGTATTGGAGAGAGAAAAAGGCAATACATCAGGGACATAAACCTGCATCACTCACATAAGCACCACAACTAATAACTAATATATTTAATACTTACTTAATAATAATTACTGTCCAGTCTTAAATAAATAAAAGTAAGTAAAATACCAGACAATCTCCAAGTTTAGTATCGTGTTTGCAGGTGATCTCCTATTAATATATCATCAGTCCAGTATAAGACGGCTGGGTTTACCTGTTTGAACCTGGCGTACAGATACAGCAGCTGCTCTCTACCGGCTGTCTGGACGAGATCTCTGACCCGGTCCGCTGCCGCCTCAAATTCATTCTCTAGACCGGCTCCTTCTAATCGAAGCGATGTATCCCCAGCACCACAATCAAATTTCCCTAATCCGAAATCTGAATCTGAATCGGATCCTCCACCGAGCGGCTCTCCGGTGTCAGGCCGGGCTGGATCAGTCCCGGAGCCCGTCGCTGAGTCGGGGGAGGAGGACGGAGATCTAGACGCCATTGAAGACAATTAAGATACCTTATAGGGGTAATCAACAGTATTTTACCTTAATTAATATTAAGTTATAATAAAAACAGCGCAGGCAGTTGACTGCTTCAGTACGTTATCCGTAATCCGATTCAGTCGGACTTGTTTTGAGAATTGGTCCGTGAATGGTACGCCACAATAATAAGCACGAGTGCGTCCTGCGACTACTGCTAACAGTTCCAGCGGTTTTAGGTCCTACCAGTTTTATAGTTGACGCATGACGTGTGGAATAGAATACTGCTACCGCACTAGAACTTTTATTCGCATTGTCTATTAAATCCATAGATACATATCTATGATTAAATCTCTCACTTTATATTCTGCTATATTATATTACCATACACTATATTACTACTATCATATTTAGCTATCGTTTCAAAACTTTGAAAGAATTTCAACTTAAAATGTAATTTACATGATATGGTTAGCAACAAATATTCTTATTTGCTCTTTTCTTGATATTATTTTATCATTTAACATTGATTTATGCGCATATTTTTGCAATGCAGACATTGGCCACGTGATGGCACACAACTCATATTTTCCTGAGCGAATCCCGATATAACGGTCCCACTTCTATTTTATTCCTGTTCAACAGCGTGCTATGCCCCTTTCTTATTTCCTCTCCCTTTTTCATATTTCTGACTAAATGCTCAGAGGGACTGAATTTGATTTTTTCTTACATTTCCTTGCTCATTTCTGGCTTGGAGTGTAGTAGTAGTCCAAAATGTTTTATTTACACCTCCCTGTGTTGCCCAGAAGCTGTAAGTGCCACCCTGGTGCTCTAAAATATACCAACATAAAGCAGGAATGCAGGCCTCTTAAATCAGGTCTCTATGGCCTTGAGTCAGCAAGCAATCTATCAGTTAAATGTAAGAAAGCAGATTCTACATAAACTAGAGTAAAGGGCTCAGATGGACTGCTGGATGGCTAAATAACTTTTTTTTTTTTTTTTTTTTTTTTATAAATAAACCACTGCCATTGGGCCTATGTGTATAAATTATATGATTTTTGCATATTGTATCTACATATTATGTCATAAGCATTCATTTTTTTTTATAACAAATAAAAATAATTAGTAATGTCTAACAATTACTTTTGCAATACTTCAACTAAAAGCTTTACTGTTAGCTAGCTACTTGTTTCCTTCTGGCCTGTAAAAATCATTCTAGACCAGATAGGCTACATACATTTGACGACACAGTAAAAATATCGAAATAGTAATAAATGGCGTCAAACATTATTACAGATTATATACAATATTATGCTTATTATAAAACATAATTGTTTTAAGAAAAATCAATAGAAAATGTACATTAATAACAAAAAGTATTATGTACTTTTAAATATTCTAAATATTAAGACAAAAAGCATGATAAGATTAATGACAAACAGCTATTTGGAAAAGCTCCTCACGGCGCGCTGTGACGCACTGATGCGCGCGGATGGAGGACAACAGCTACTTCTTCAGACGCACAGAGTCACTCCCAGAGACGCCCGACCGGGGCTGTAGCGCTGTCATTTAGGCACCTGTTTTGGGAAGTAGAAGGAGGTTACTTGTAGTCCCTTTTTGTTTCAGTTTGAACGGGGTAATATGTGGGACCGGGGAATAGTGGACTGTGAAAGACCGGACAGGATTTAGACAACGCGCGCGGCTCTGTAACTTAGTGACAGAAATAACAAAAGCCCCAAAAGAAGACGCTGCCCGACCCGAGGACATTATTATAGTCCGACTGTGGATATCTGCTCCGCCAGCATGAAGTTTGCGGAGCACCTGTCTGCCCATATTACTCCAGAATGGAGGAAACAGTATATTCAGTACGAGGTAAGAGATTTATGTATTTTACTTGATGCATGTAGTCCGTCGTTGCGTGCCAGAGACTGTGAAGCTACTCGGCGGTACCAGTAGGCTATGAGCAAAACTTCAGCGGGTTATTTGATTTGAACAGTTTGTAATTGTGCAGATTGTGCGAGCTATGCATTATTGTTTAAAGGCTTAAGTTAAATGATCTATTTTTTTTTTGTAAACCGGATCAGACCTAACTTGAAACAATAATGTGTCTGGAAAATAAATTGCTAAATGTTTTTTTATTTATTCATTTAGTTTAGTTAGTTATTTTATTTATTTATTCGTTTATTTTTTGCAGTTTTCCATTGAAGCATGCTATATGATAGCCTACTAATATAGTATGCATCATATACATAATTTGTTCTTTGACATTTATTAATGAGGGAAGCATTGGCAGCTTTTATATGCAGACTTTTTTATGTTTAAATGTATTTATTAGTATTTTCCTTTTTTATATTTCAGTTCATAGTGATTTTATTCTTGTTTCTTGACACTCACAATCAGTGCATCTGGAGCATTGTCAAACACCTGCCTGCACATTTGGGACAAAGAAGGAGAAATCACCTTAAAAATCTGTATATTATATTCTGTTTTAATATAACAGAATTATAAAGTTATATTACGTAAACTCACCTAAATTCTTTCTTAAGTTTTTTTTTCTTTTTTGGGATTAAGCCAGAAAGGTCATTTGATGTAATTAGTCTGCTCACCCACTTTATATCTGCAGCAATTAATTTGCTGAGGGTCGGAGTTCAAATGATTTCTGCAGTAAAATCTTTTTTTATTTTTTATTTTGAATGAACAAGGCTTGATACAACAGCATATAATATATACAATAGCCATGATTTCTTATTGTTCTTATTAAATATATAATATTGCATGAAAGCAATATCATGAAATATATTTATACATTTCCACTATATAAGGTAGGTTTAAAATGCACTTCCTTTTCTTCATTTATGAAAGGTTTAACAAAGCTGCAGTCCATGGCTTCCAAGGTTTTCATCCACCATTAGTTTTATGAATTATAAACAAAGGAAAGAGCTCTGAGAGATTCATGGTATATCCATCACTAAATATAACATGCACCACTATCAAGCCTCTGCTTCAGTAGAATGTAATTCAACTTAAAATAAAGTGTAATTAGGAAAACTTTCTCAGTTAAAATTAAGACCTTTAAGAATTACTTGTGTTAAGAAATTATTGTTATTATATAGAGTATGTTTAATTATTTTTTATGCTGTTTTATTGACCTCTAAACAGTAGATGGAAAAATGTTGGACTGCTCATTCAAACTGTTGAATAATGAATGTTTTTAAGAATGATTTTAATCGTATGTTGGTTTATTTATTGTTTCTGTGCTGTGAAATTATTGACTGCACCCTTAGACAATAAATCAATGTTATTTGTTGTGTGATGGTGGATGGACAGAGCTTCAGCGTCCGTCTTGGCGCAAAGGAGGAGAAATCCTTTGTCTGGAGCACTGAATCCGTAATCAGACGCAGAACCCAGACAAACATGAACTGTTGGAAAAACTGTAAACAAAACGTATTAATCCAAGAAAATTGCAGTGATTGCTTATAAAGAATCACGGCAGTAATCTTTTGTTTTTACATAGCTTGGCAGATTGATTAATATCAGACCATTTAATAGAAAATAGATGCATCTGTTGCAGATATTCTCAGGTGCTTTAGTGAATTCTGCCTCTATATCTGTTGCATCTAAGATTGATTGGGTGGACTTTCATTGTCAAACCTCAGTTACTAGCCGCATGTGCCAATTTGCATGTGCAAATGGACTGCAGTGAGATTCCAGCTTGATCTGTCAAGGACAAGACAAAGGACTCAAGGAAAATTTTTAATTCATAATGATCAACCTGCCATTTGATACTACCTGGGAATGTTATATGGCTCTGCGAGCTGTAGTTACACCGTTTACATGACAGAGATATGATTAGCAATATCCTTTCCAGCACTGTACAGCCTTATCAATGAACTGTCTGATTCTATTCTTTACATGCATTGATAGATTGTGCAGAAGTGGGAGTCTAGCTCTGATTTTCTCTTGACAAGATGAAGACGAACATCTTTTTTCAGCTACATTCAATATAATATGATCCATAGCAGCTCTGTCTTACGGAGTGTATTCCAAAGAAAAGCAGAATTTATTATTGTTTGGTCATTGAAGTCCCTCTGTGAGCAGTTAAGTCATGATTACTAGATGGACTCGGTCTCTGCTCATCTATTGCTTTGCTGCCTGTGGCTGACAGTGCCATAGAAAGTCAATGGGAAGCAGCCCCACAGGCTCTACGCAATAAAACTGAGTCCATAAACTGATTTTAGGAGGTTTAAAAAAAAAATTTCTTAAGAAAGCGACAAGCTTCTTTAATCCTTTCCTTAAAACTTTGAGCAATGCAACATGTGTATTGTTTAATATTTTAAATAACATCTTAACAACAAATGACCTTGAAAATATTATGACACATTGAGTGATTTACATGCTAAAATGGAAAGAAGATTGCAATAATAGAAGGGTGAAAGAAGATTTAGAGGAACATAATTATGATTGTCAATTGTACAATCATTATATATACTGTATTTAGCAGTATCATGTTATAGTTGAAACGACTTCATCAGGAGATTCATCTAATGTCAATACTGATTATTTTAATGTGCTCGTTCATTTTTTCTTAATTATAGAAAAGCAATACCACTCTCCACCAGAGAAAATATGAGTGGTGGAGGATGGTGAAGTATATTTAACACATGTTCACTTTTGTGTGAATGGTAAGGTGTTGTGGGTGGTTGCTAGGGTGTTGATATGCATTTCCTAAGTGTTCTAAAAGTACTTGTTATTAGGGTTTTCTGGGAGGTTGCTACATGGGTGATTCTATCCAGTTGCTAAAGTCTTCTGAGTGGTTTTCTGTGTGGTTGCTATGTTGTTCTTGGCAGTTTCTTAGTTGTTGCTGTGCAGTTACTAAATTTTCTGAGAGGTTCTTAGTGTTTTGCTATGTGGTTGCTACTCTGCTCTAGGCATTGGAAATGTTAGGCTTTTGCAGAGTGCAAAATGAGAAGAGTCAACCAAGTATTTGTGATCCCTAATAAGGGCTTGGATCCTTCCTTTTAGGGGTGGGTGACATGACCAAACTCTTATATGAGTAATTATGAGTAATTTTACTTCACCATAACAATATATATAATAATATAGTTATTTTTGCTTTAAACACAGTCTTTAAATAAGGATATGACCAAAATCTTATTTCACAATAGGAGTAAATTTATTTCACAGTAACAATATATTTCACAATATAGTTATTTTTGCTTTAAATAAGGTCTTTATTATATCACAATTTTTGATACCATTAACATTTTATAATTCTTGTCACCAGTGACAATATCACAAATGCAAGTAAACTGAAGACAACTGTTTGCGATTAAATAAGAATAAGAAACTAGTTACAAGCAATAGGACAAAAAATTACAGTAGAACAAATAAGAAATGCTACATACACTGCATAATCAAATGTATAACAACACTGTATATTCTTCACTGTGTAAATTAAATATATATATTATCCTTACTAGAGTTACAAAAGAGATATAGTCGAGAGCAGTGACAGATTTTCTCTTTTGTTGTTTGATTAACATGAATGACAGACAGCAGGAATATTCGACTGCTGTAACTTTAAGAGCTGCCCGGATCCAATACAGTGTTAAATGTTTGTTTTTCTTTTTTCAGCTGTTTGCTTTCACTTAAGACCTAAATTACTGTGTTAATGATGATGCTTTGAAAGAGCCATTTTGACATAAAATTGTGTGTATTTAACCGTTTAAGGCCTATAAAGCAGCAAAAATAAAAATCTTTTCAATACTCCCACGTCCTATGAGCACCATCTTCATGTGCGCGTGCCTCTCAGACAGCACGTGCATATAGCGAATTGAGTTATCATTCACTGTTGATTGCATTTCAACTGCTTAAAATCACTTGTTTTTAAACCAGAATGCTAAAAATCGTGCTGTTTCACATCACGTGAGTGTGAAACAGCAATAAGAACGATAGTCCAAAATCTCTACCAGTTGATAAATTTCTACTGGTTAATTATGTTTACCGCTATATCACCCACCCCTACTTCCTTTAATGTACATCTGTAAGATTAATTTAACCTCTTTTATTGTCATCTGGGTGAAAATATTATTCCAATCATTTGAAGTAAAATTCATGTGTGTAGCACAACAGAACGAATCAGGTTTTGGGGGGCAATTTTTTTTAACTTGAAGGATTGATAGGAATAAATCACTAAAACTAACAATGTAACCTTGAGCGATAGTTCTAGTGATACTTGCCTTACCAAATATATAATATATGTTGTTTTGAGCATGCATACAGTATATTTCTTCAAAGCAGCCGGTCTGCTTACTGGCTGGGATGTATGGATCTTGCTGGCTGACTTCACAACCTGCTGTTCACACATGCACTGACACACACTTACACACACAAACACATATACACACAGGGACTTGTGCTCCCTCTCCCACTGGGATGACATCTGCTGTCAGGCTCGCTGGATGCAAAGATCTGCCCAAACCTCACAGAGACGCATGCACATATTTCTGGAGGATGGGCAGATGTATAGTGTAAATGTATCCTGGTTACAGTCTTTGCTTGTATAACTTGAATACTCTATAGAGCACATCTAACCTTTGTGTCATCATCATCATTGCCATGGCAATGCCGCCATCTTGACGATTCTCTTATTTCATTTATTGATTGACACACCGACCAGGCTTTGACCTTGAGTGTGAGATTTGTTTATAGTGGAAAGAAGTGTTCACAGCATCTGGACAGCCCCATGTTAATTGGCTTTGGTTGGTGTTTAGCTTGAACGAAGGATGTCTGCTTAGCAAATAAATGTTCTTGATTGTGATTTTGTCTTTTTTTGTGTCTAGATATGCATTTCAATCTATGTATATTGACTGAGCACTTCCCTGCACTGACAGCAGCTTGTGTAGTAAATTGCCAGATAATGTTTCATCCCCTGTGTGCTAAATGTTTATGTTGACTACATCCGATAGATCTCATTTTATTATATAGAGAAGTGAGTCTGTAATCTTCCACTGTAGAAGTGTGTTTTGTCAGGTAAATAAAAAATGAGCTTGATAGACTAAATTAACTCATTGCATTCATGTAAAATATATTACATTCATTTCAATATATCAAATGATTTATTTTACATGACTAAAACCAGTTAATTTAATCCAAGCTAATTTTCATTTACCTGACAAAATTGGTCTATATTTTATGTATAATGTATTTTTTAATTTACATGCAGAATTTATAATGTATATTACTATGAATAATTTCAGGTCAGGTAGAAATGGATTTAATTGTCCTTAATATTGCAATTGCACTTTTTTAGCAAACATTTTGATATTTTAAAGGATACTTGTCAACTTTATAAAAAAAGTGAAAAGCATCTTAAAATGATGCATTATCTTCAAAACCTCCCTGAGTTTAAAAAAGTCAGTTTTGTTCTCGAATGAATGAAACTACACCAATTACTGAGATTAACCTTGCTGTCATGAAATCAAATGCATTCAAATTACTGAGACAGCCCTATAGGAGAATCTATCAAAGACCTTTGGGATGAAGTTATATGTTTCACAGCCAGAAGTATCTGGAAACAGACAATGCTGAATTGTCCGATGTTTTTCATTATCTGCAAGGTTAATGACATGCTAAGAGAAGTAGGTAACCATATTCCCAAAGAACTGAAAGTCACCATTTCACACAGAGTTTAATATTCATGTTTAAAGAAACAACATGGCCCTCATAACATGCTAGATGAATGTTTGAAGTAACCTCAATTAGTCTACATATTCAGCCAAGTCAACTCTCTTTGCCATGACAAGTTGCCTTAATAGGCTGTGTAAGACTTCGGTACATCATTGCCCTATTGACCTGCACCATAAGACTGTGATCTCATCATTACCGTATCTATTTTTCTGACACAGGCTTTCAAGGAGATGCTCTATGCGGCCCAGGACCAGGCCCCATCCATAGAAGGTAAGGAAACTCCCTTCTGAACACGTAACCAACCAAACCCTCTTTCCATTCTTTACTCGTTTCCACCACCATAGAATGAACTCCTACTATAAATAGAAGAAATTTCAGCACTGCTGCATCTCTCGCAAGACAGTGGGTCAGCTCGGCATAGCTATAATTAATACAGTACGTCAGATGTCCGCCGAGGCGTGAGGGTGACAGGGGAAATATTTTATCTGAGGCACTGTTGCAAAGAAGTAAACAGAGTTCTTGGATTTCAAGTCATTGAGTCTCAAAGTGACGCAGCGTTGATGTTGTTCTAGTGCTTTTAAATTAGTCTGTTACCTCTGATTTTCTATATGGTGATTGTTTCAAGGTGAATGTTTGGTTGGAGACATCAGTGATGAAGTTTTATGTCTTGGTTTCATGTGGCGTTTAATTACATGACAAAGCATAACACAACATGCTTTGCCGTGACATGAAATGATATGGTGCGACTATGAATTATAGTTTAAAGTGTCCTATGAGACAGTTGGATCATGAGCGACTGGACGTATGTTTTGCCAGAAACAAGACTGAGCAAGCCATTCATAACAGTGCCAGACACCTGAAGAAGGTCCACACAGTTTGGCATCCATCTCTTGGAGAACTAACAACAAACAGCCCTCAGGAGATTGTGTGTGTGTGTGTGTGTGTGTGTGTGTATAAGGTCCTGTCAAACTAAAGAAGAGATGTTCTTTCCAGTCAGTGCTTCTGTATGTCTCTGTCAGACTTTGTGTGTGCGTCTGGCAGGCCACTTTGACCTTGTTTTTGGAATTCAGGGTTTCGTTGAAGTGGGAAATGAAAGCAAAGTTGGCATGTCTGTTCCTCAGTATAACAGATTTATTGTGTTTAAAACGTTTTGGGTGGAAAAGAGGAAAATGCCTGAGCTGCATTTTAACTGGGTTTTGCTTACTGGCATACAAATACTTTTTCCTGTATGTAGTCACCCTGGTTTAACATTACTTCAATCCACAGGTTGCTTGTAACTGTGATTTACTCAATACAAACACATGAATTGTTGTTATTAGAGGTGATTTCTGTGGCAGGAACCTTATACTTAGGGTTAGACATTTGAACTTAAACTTAGTGATATAATTCATCCCACATATTTGCTCATGCAGCCTATTGCAGAGAGTGTGCTGTTACTTTTGTCAAATGGGTGAATAATTAGGCATGCGATAATCACCATATCGGTTACAGGCCAATATTACAGATTTTATTTAGTTTTTATTTTAGCGATATTGTATTTTTTAGTCAATATTGGTTATTGAAATATTAATGCTTATTTCACAATTTTTTATGTTTAGATTACCTTTGTTGTCATCTAACACTCACTTAAAGTTAATATTTAAAAACACCCATTATTTAATATCACCGTTAAATGTAATATTTATCATATCTCAAAATATATATTATATATTATTATACTGTACATTATAATATAATGTTGTAATGCATAAATACTCTTCTATTATTTAAAATGGCTGATTTTAGTTTTTTAGTATTTATTGAATTTTTTTTTTTATACAACATTTATAAAATTTTTAAAAGCAGTAATTTATCTGAAAATAATTACTGGCTTGTCGTATAAACCAGAATTTTTATATTGGTTCATCTCAAGACAAAAATACCGTAGACCTACACATAAGGTAAAGTATACTTTTAATTACTCAAGTTACATCCTAGGATCTGAATACTTTGGATGCAAGCGGTGATCCATTGAACAACAGTTGTGATATCATGTAACTACTGGATTAAGCTAGTTTAAGTCTTAATGATAATGTGGCCAGTATATGGTATTATAATCAATGCCAGTGTCTAGATCCAGCAGATAAGAATTAATCCATTAAGATCAATGGCTTTCTCGCTTTCCCAGCATTCAGTTGAAGCCCCACACAGTTTCCAGTATCAGTGCAGCTGTGGTGCCGTGGTCTCTTCTTTCTTTCAAAACCGCTTTGATGTCCCTCTGCAGGGAAAGTGGATTGATGGAAAATGAAAGGGAGGAAAATAGAGTAAAGGAATAGGCAGACTTATTGAAGCACCTGTCATGTGGTTTCTTGTCTATCAAAACTCTTAACATGATTTGTGAGGATTAACGCAGTAGTTTTTCACATATAGGTTTGCAATGTCAGAGTCTGTTGAAATCAAGTGATGATTTTATTAAATAAACCTCCAATGAAACGCTAATTACCACAGCTAGATTTATGAGGGAGTTTTTTTCCTTCACAGTCTGCGGAGTAAAAAAAAGAGGAGTTTTGATATTCTGTGAACACACTGGTGCCCCAGGGAGGCAATTTATTGGGTTATTACGGCCCTCTTTCTCTCTCTCTTTCTCTCTGGCCTGATCTGATATAGTCATATTGAAAGCTCAATATTGAGAGAGGGGCAGTTCAAAGTGTCAGCATTCCCTTACGCTGTCAGGAACACAGATTGGCTCAGTATGCTAACGTGTTCAGGCACGGAAATAAGCAGTTGAGGTCCCTAATGGGTCTGAGGTACGTGAGAGTTTTTATAAATTCTTTGAAAGACAGAGGATGAAAGATCACTGTAAACTTGCTGTAGACCCTTATGCAAGACCCTTTTTTTGTGCAAACCTAGTGTACCAACACTTAAATGCACTTTAAAAGGGAACCATGAAGAAACTCAGAATGTAAAGCAAGTTCAGTGATATACAAAAACAATACAAAAAATTATTTGGCTAATATTGTTGTTTATTTTCATTTTTCGGTTATTTGAGAAATGGTTCATTAGCTTAGCAGCATGCTAACATAATCAACTGTGAGCAGATTTGTGGCAAACAAAGCTCATTAGCATGTGTAAATATGAACTTGAGCCAGAGGGGTTTGCCAGGACTTTTTTTTTTTTTTTTTTTTTGTTGTAAGGGACAGGAATGGTTCGCACATGGTTACCTAAAGGTCATCTGACTCCCACTACAACATGATTCATAACATTGTAGTCCTGCCTCTCAGCCTAGCTTGCCAGTTTAACACTCTTCAGTTTAGATGTAATTGAGGTGAGTGCATTCAAATTGCCTTCGTGTGCGCTTTCCAAGACTTTTATGGATTTGGAGTCTCATGCGTTATTTAACCTGCACTGCGGACCTTTTGTCTGAGCCTAGAGATTTTAATTAAAGACGAGACAGCAGTGAAGGAAATATGAGCGCTAGCTTTCTTTTTTTGCTTGCTTAATTTCTTGCTTGCATGTATCTGTTTTGGCCAATTGAGATCTAGATGTAGATGCATCTTTATTGATCTTCATAGGAGGAATTGAATTGGACACAGCAGCAACACAAAAAACCACAGAAAATAAAATAAATTCTAAGAGTACCAACAAATATTAATATAAAACTTAAAATATGATATTAAGGCACGCATATGAAAGCTGGAAAATGCTTCCTCAACAGGCAGCATACGGAGGAAGGCAACATTGCACATCCGAATCCAATGACTGCAGCATAGATGCGTCCTTCGCTGTATATGATACACTATCCTGTGCAGTCAATTCTGTTACATTCAAGATAAAAAAATAAAAATGGCATATGAAAGTTGAGGTCAGTTTGATGTCATTTCTAGTGAGAAATTAGTAACCAAATCACCAAGGTTTTCTTGTAAATCACTAAGCTGCCTTAGGGCTAGTTCACACCGAACACGTTTTTTCATTCCACTGCACTACTTTTCCATTATTTTTCTATGTAAGCAAGGTAGATGGATGTGTTTGACTATGTCATGTCAATCTAAAAGCGCAGCACTCAAGTTAAAAGGAGTTCAATTTATTTTGGACACAGAGGGGCTGTGCGATATGACGATATATATCGGATGAACGAAATAAAGTCTATCGTTTCATATCATGTTCTATCGTTTATTTTGTGGTGTTCTAAAAATACATCGTTTACGGTAATACTTTTTCATAATTTGGATGACTGTGATCTTTACATGCCACCATGGGGCGTGAAGGGAAGACAGAACCAGGTGGAGAACGACCAGAACAAAACGAGGAGCTTGTTCCTAAACGAGGGACTACATCTGTAGCATGGACATGCGTTTTTAAGCACTGCAGTTTTAAAACAACCGATTTTAAGCCATTGAAACACAAACAACAGTAATATAAAACTGCGTGCGCAGTCTCCGTTTCTGTGTGAGAGGAGCGCGTTTTGTTTTTTTTGCCGCTTTATTGGCTTTGAACGTTTACATAAACACACTTATATGCTTCAGAATCCCCGTCTTTGCAAGTATCCTCATAAGCACAGTGATTTAGGTCTTAAGAGAGAGTAAACAGCTGAAAGAGAAAATGCATATGTAACAGTATATTGGATCCGGACTTCGGTCTTAAAGGGGAAGCTGTCCAGTATTCGTTCTGTCTGCCATTCATATTAATCATAGCACATTGCTAGAAAATCTCTCACTGCTCTTGACTAAATCACTTTTGTAACTTTAATAAGAAGAAATAAAAAAAATTATAATAATGATATATGTATATATATGTATAGATCTATACATAATACACGTGTTAATTATATCTATCATAGATAGATAGATAGATAGATAGATAGATAGATAGATATAATTAACACAGTGAAGACTGAATGTATGTAGCTTTTCTTATTTATTGTAGTTTTTTGTCCTATTGCTTGCAGTTAGTTTCTTATCCTTATTTCATCACTGACTGTTTATTTATCTTGAGTGAGCTTTTTTGTTTTTGTTTTTTTGGTCTCTTTTAAGGCTTGTATTAGTTTGATATTGACATTGGTGACAAGGATTATGAAAATTCTATGGTATCAAATATTTTAATATCTTAATCTTTTTAAAAGAAAAAAAATTACTATATCATGATATATATTGTTATCGTGATATAAAATTAGTTATATCGTGATATAAGATTTTGGTCCTATCGCCCACCCCTAAGACAATGTATATTAAGTCATGATATGAGATCAAGTGACAGTAAATTAAATTGATCATTACTTCAGATTTACAAACAATAACCACAGTAATAGACAAAAGTGAGTGCAATTTGTTCTTGTGAAAGTCAGGGGCATAGCAAGCCACCAGTGTAGAAATTTCTACATTCAATGATACTTGATTATATTTTATTACGGAGTGTTATTGTGTATGACCACACTGAAAATTGTGGAAAACTGTGGCAGTCTGGTACAGCTGCTCAGCCACTTATTTTGGTTAGGAACTGTGTACTTAAACAGTATGACGCTGTACGACTGACATAACATTACCATCCACAGTTTTTTCTCTTTTATATACTGACGTTATTTCAGCTTGTCATATAGAAATCACTTTTCACAATACAGGCAGTTCCAGAATCAAATAAATAAAATCAAGTCTGTATATTTCTCATGAGTCTCTTCATGCATTTTGAAATCTCTCTTTTTTTATGTTTCTGTCTTTGTATGGACAGATTCAGGACCCATTCCCATTGACTCCTCCAGCCTTTCAAGGTTTAATGATGCTGAATCAATACCGGCAGAAAAGCAATCGTGTGCATCATCTTCTACTCTATAGGTTAAGCTCCTGGTTGGCTGGCTGCTCGGGCACACCTCCAGTAATCCAATAGAGCGAGAGAGATGAGATGGAATGATCTTCCTTGTTGGAATGAACACAGGGACATAAGAAAGCATCTAGTATAGAGTCCTGCTCTGTATAGAACAAGAAACAGGGGAACTGGGTGACCTTGAAACTTGTATCTGTAGGTCACACACTCCTTGCAAAGTTTTGTTAGAGACAACTGCATTTAAATGATCTTTCTACAGTGTAAAAAATGCTAGTCATTTTTACAGAACAAAAACTTAAAATGCTACTGTAAAATATTTAACTGGTATATTACCGTACCATATCCACCTTAGTTTTAACGTAAGGTGAGTGCGGCCATTTGGAACTTGACCGTGCTAAGTTCCCAGTGTCGTTGACTTCCAGTTGTTTTACCTGAACAAAAACAGTCTGTTATGCTGCTTGATATTTCTGTTATTTAATTCTTAATTATAAACCCACTGCTTCATAGCACAAATAATGTTTAATGTTTTTAATGTTTACTGCACTCTAATGAATAGGATGTCTCGCACAAAATAGCTTACTTCCATGGTGCAAAATAAGGTGAATATTGTGAAAAAATGTAAATGGTCGAACAATGTATTATATATACAATATATATTATTTTTTTTACTGATTATAGCAGGATGTATTTGACTGTTTTGTATGTGTGTGTTGTACATTACGCTCCCACAGCTCATTTAAAGCTGAGTATGGCTCTTGTCATGGGGAGCTGTGAACAGCTTGTTGCCCACTGAGAGAGCAGCCAGCGTAATTAGTGTTTGGGGCTCGTTCTGATCAAAGAGCAGCAAACGGTATCATTCTCTTACTTCCACTTTGAGTCTGGACACTGTTCACACGCACACACACAAGTTATGATAAACCTTGGTTGTCTGGTTCATAGTTTTTTTTAAATTATCCATTTATATTATTCAGGCACACTTTATTCACAAATGATTCCGTGCACATTTATTAAAACAGATCAGACCATATTTACCTTTCATTCTGCTTTTTGTTTGCTAATTAATCAGGTTTGAATCAGCCGTTTTAGAGACCATCTGGACTACCTACGATTCCTAAAAGAACATTTGAATACAAGGTTCATGTAACCCAATTAATTAAAGCCATTGCATAAATAATAATGGCATTTTCATTCTCTCAGCTCTTCTGCAGTGGAAGTTTATTTTCAGTTTTGTGTCCCTCCATCCTGTTTTAGACTGCTGTTTTGACAGACATGTGGTGGCTCATTTTAAGTGTAGGAGGTCTTGTTGTTGTTGTTGTTATTCGGCACACGTGTGGAGGTGCCGAGTCTCTCATTAGCACAGATTCCGATCGGGGAGCTTTGGGAGTGCGCTGTTCCTGGTTGTGCTGGCCCAAGGACACGAGGCCAGGCAGGGGCCATGTTCAAGGGGGCCGCTAGCTTGGCAGAATCAGCACGGCGCCAACCCCCCCAGTACTCTGCATTATTGATGGGCTTCTTCACAAGCTGCCACTCAGATGTGGAGCTCGATGCTAATTGTGCACTAGCTAGGTTGTTTTTACTTCCTTCTTGGTGGAGAAACAAAAACACTGTGATGAATAAATAAAAAAACATTTTTAATTGTTATAAATATCAATACAAAAGTATATTTGTTATAATAAATGTAGTGAATTTGTTCTGTTTGTGAAAAGCATTTATGCTAGGGATATTTGTAAGGTGGATAAACATATATTAGTGCAGATCAAATGTTATGTGCGTAAATTAACTTGCATTTTCAATGTGTTTAACTTCAATGGAAATTCAGTGGGAATTTCAGAATATTCAGTGGGAAATAATGTAGAGCAGTACATGATTTATTTATCTGGATTTGATTTGATAAATCAAATTTATTTTTATATTTTATTTTATTTTAGAGAAATTCAGGGGGATAAAGGTGCATTTTTCAGAGAAATTCAGTAGGAAATTCAGTTTATTTATTTTATTTTAGTTGTCTCTTTGTTTTTGTCTTGTTTATTTTATCTTGTTTATAATATTTTTCTTTATTTATGTGCACTGATAAATCTTGTGCAATAAAACCATGAACACTTAAGGAAATGTAGGCATGCAGGAAAGTGAAATTTAGACGTAGGAAAGTGAATAGTCAATTTTGATTTCATGTTGCCTTTTAATAATGCCATGAGCTTTTAAACTAAAAGCATTGAGATGAGCAAAAAATGGGTGCATTTAAGTGAAATGAAAGCTTGCAAAAACGGTTGCTGAGGGACAGGTATTTTAAGGAAAAAACAGAGTCAGCAAAAAGAGTACAGTAAGATATTACAAATCTCTTCCTCCTGTACTGGAGTGAAACATTTCAGAACAGGACAGGATGGTTTGAAATCTGCTATTGACAGCCTAAACTAGCGCACAGACTGACAGCCAACAGAGATAGAGTCAGGTGGACTGTAGGAGAATCCCACATCTCATGTTAAATGCAGTTGCCTCAGCTACAGTAGCTTAGAGCAGTGAACCCCAAATCCAGGAGAGATGAAAGTCTATCCATTATTCATCTGTGAATTACATCTAGGCCGAACAGTGTGGGGGATTGTCAGGAGTAGAGGAAGAACAGGGGGAGGGGAGGACAGGAGGTTATGGGAGGCAGTGGGAGTCAAGGTCTTATTTGACAATGTGCACTTAAGCTTTTATGGGGAAGTCATGGCCTAATGGTTAGAGAGTCGGACTCGTAATCCAAAGGTTGTGGGTTCGAGTCTTGGGCCGGCAGGGATTGTAGGTGGGGGGAGTGAATGTCCAGCGCTCTCTCCACCCTCAATACCACGACTGAGGTGCCCTTGAGCAAGGCACCGAACCCCCAACTGCTCCCTGGGCGCTGCAGCATAAAAAATGTCTGCTCCGGGTGTATGTTCACGGTGTGTGTGTGTTCACTGCTGTGTGTGTGCACGCGTGATGGGTTAAATGCAGAGCACAAATTCCGGGCATGGGTCACCATACTTGGCAGTATGTCACTTCACTTTTTTTCACTTCACTTACACATCTAAGACAGCACATGATGGATGCACATATGACTCGCTGTTTCAATATCCAGAAGCCGCAGAATGTTAGCCATAAAGATAAATGGAAAAATATGTTATTAAAAGAGTTAGCACATACTTATTCTTACAGTAAATGCAGTGTAAACAGTAAATGATTTGAGACATTGCTTGATGTGTAGCGTAAAAACGATAGATTCACTGCAGTATCTTGAAAAGCAAAGAATAGAATTGTAACTTGTATTATCAAACATTTTCATTTTGGCCACTATGACACATTGACATTTAGCAGGTTATGTCTTCCCTTTGTAAATGAGCCGTGGAATATATACTTTAGTTTTTTTTTAAACAGACAGTTGAGTTTATTAATTTTCTATTGATGTCATATGGGAATAGAGACATAAGCTGCTCTGTAATGTTTGTTTTGTCAAACACATTCCCTTTCATTTATATGCACAAACACATGCGGGTACAGTGTCTAAGGGAGGAGGTCGAAAGGAAACTATAGGAGGCGGCTGTGATACCATATGCTCAGGTATTTCAAATTTCTGCCACGCATTCAAAAGCACGTTTTCCTCTTGTTTTGGTGTCTTAGCCTTGTGATCTCTTGTTTTATACACTACTGTTCAAATGTTTGGGGTCAGTAAGATTTTTTTTGAAAGAAGTCTCGTACATTTGTTTTTGACCACTAATACCATAAGTAAAATAAAATATTATTACAATTTAAAATGAGTTTTTTTCTGTCTCAATATATTTTAAAATCTAATTATTTCTGTGATGACACAACTGAATTTTCCAGTTTTTAGTGTCACATGATCCTTCAGAAATCATTCTAATATGCTGATTTGCTGCTCAAGAAACAATTCTTGTTATTAATGTTGAGAACGTTTGTGCTGCCTATGTTTTTGTGGAATTAAAAAAATATATTTTAAATAAAAAATAAATATAATACATTTTTCAGTATTCTTTGATTAATAGGAAGTTCAAAAAAATAGCATTTTAGCATTTATTTAAAATGGAAATCTTTCAGAACCTTATAAATATATTTACTGTAATCTTTGATCAGTTTAATGCATCCTTGCGAAATAAAAGCATTTTTTTTTCTTTTGAATTGTAGTGTCTGTTCACAAAAAATATAAGGAAACTAAAATTGTTTTAACATACCTTGGAGCTGTTCACACAGGTTAGTTGGTAAAGTTACATAAAAGGTATATATACATATGACCTTGCTTAGGAACTTTCCATTTGATAGGAATAATCGATTGTAGTTTGTTGAGCTATATTTCAAAAAGCAAACTTAATATACAGACTGTTTCCATCCCTTTAAGGTCATCCTGGGACATCCTTACTCCTTCATGCTACCAAAAAAAACAGACCATATCCATCAGCATCTCCACTTACACTTTGATAGCTGCAATCTGACTGGTTGATCTGTGTCTCTCTAGTGTGTCTCTGCAGAACAGATTGTGTTGCTGAGAGGTCTGCTGTCTTCAACACGCTCATCTTTAATCTATATTCTAATGGACTTTCTCTCTGGGGAGTTTACAGGTGCCAACACCCCCATAGCAATGTGAGAAAATTGAGCAGATCTATACAGGACGTTCTGCAAGTGCTGAAATACGAGGGTAGTTTTACATTTTGATGGGATGTTGTGGCTAACATTAGATTTAAAAAAATCTTTTGTAGTCTAATTGTGTTTCTCAGAGGATTACTGGTTTCCTGTTAGTCATCGTGTTTATGCAATTTTGTCACCTTGGCCTATTTGCCTTTTTTATCATGAACCCATTTTTTTTTTTATAGGGGCTAAATTTATCCTAGTGCCTTTGTGTGCCAAAGCAGGTGGGTTTATTTTGAGTGTGGCCCCTCTGGGTCATTGTGTGTGTGTATTGTGATTGTGTGTGTGTGTGTGTGTGTATATTCCCATGTTGACTTGGATCCTTTTATGCCGTACTGTAGCCCAGAGCAAAGTACAGACTGGAGATACTCTGTTGACATTGACAGGCATTGGTTGACATTATAGGAAGAAGGAAGAGTCCTGGAGCCCATTTCTTTACACTTGAACAACCACCATGCACTTCTCGTTAGCCAAGTCTATGACATGAAGATCACAAAAACAGCCCTCCCATTTAATTGACATGAAATGATCATCATTGTATTTAAGCACTGAAATAAACAGGGTATTATCTTTAAAGAAATGTTTTTTCTCCAGGAGCCTTCAGATATAAATCATATAGGAGCTCTCTGAAAAGCCAGACACTCTGAGGGAAATGGTTATATGAATTATTGATAGTTATTGTTCCCGGTCTGCTTGATTTATATTAAATGATAAATTATTCACAAAGGAGAAGATGTGAGATGCAAGCCCACCTCAGCATTTTAACCCTGATTTTATTGGATTGGAAATTAAATAAAAACTACACAACTGTCATATTAAGTAAATGAAGCTTTTTATTATCTTATTTTATTACGATTTATATAATGATTATGATGAATAGTCAAGTCAAGTCACCTTTATTTATATAGTGCTTTTTACATTGCAAATTGTGTCAAAGCACTGCACAATATCAAAAAGGAAAATAATGTGTCAATAAGTTTAAATAGTGTCTTTGCAATCAGGTCGACGATATCGCTGGAAATGAAGCGTCCCCAACTAAGCAAGCCAGAGGCGACAGCGGCAAGGAACCAAAACTCCATCGGTGACAGAATGGAGAAAAAATAAATAAATAAATAAATAGCTCTGATGAATGTATGTAAATCACCTACAGCTCAACAGACCAGGATTATTTTTTTTAGGGCACGAGTTATATTGTTCATATATATTATTGATAGATCACCTCAACATCTGCTGGTAAAGCTTTTAGAGAGTGACTGTGTAATTCTTTGAGCGAGAATGCAGTGATTATCCACAATTTACGTTCTCGCCTGAGGATGCATGCATATTTCAGCACATCCACGTCTTGCGGGTAATGTATTCGAGATGAGTATTAATAATCACCAATTACCACTGTAACCTAATTGTAATCCAACACTAGAGTCTCTCACGCTTCGTACAGATGGCCCACGTAAGCCCTGGGGAAGAAATGATGGAGACAGAGGGAGGAAGTAGACGGGAGTTGGAGAAGTAGATAAAAGGAGAGATTTGATGATAAGACGAGTGGAGGCGAGGTTAGCGATATGAAGAGATTCATGTAATATACTTTCATTAGCAACATACGCTCAGCTTCATTGTGTTTACCACATAACCAGCCTGTAGCTTCCCAGTGTCTTTATTAGACAAGATTTCATAGATTATATTTTTTAGATGATTGGGGGTGAACTACTGAATAAATCATCTACCTGCTTACTTACCTATGGAAGCATATGTGTAGCTAAATTCAATTTGAAATGTAATATGCAAAATGGCAATGCAATTTGTAAAATGGCAATGTATTTATGTATTTAAATATACATTTTCCCATTCATATGCAACATTTAGTGCAAAATGAAAATTCAGTTATATCATTTAAATTTGCCATTTTCTACACTAGTTTTAATATGCAAATTAAAAACATATTTTAAAGCTTTATAAGTTGCAAAATTAAAATGTATTACCCAAATTGATTAGATATGTTTAACATGTCCAAGCAAAAACTGTAGCAAAATTATCATTTGAATGCTGTTTTACCTAAATGCATTTAGACTTAAGGGTAGGACACATGGGATTGCATTTTCATTGTGATACCGCAGGATAATTGAAAATGCATTCTGAGCTAAAGGTGCAGCAAAAGAGTAGCAAAATGGTGATTTAAATGTCTTCTTAAATGCATTAACACTTACATACATGACATTTCAATTGCATTTTCATGAAATACCCTGCAATGAATATAGTTTAAGTCATTGTGGATTTAAAAATGCATTCTGAGCCAAGCACGCCCCCGAGCTGTCAATCATTACATCAAGGCGGGGCTCGGCAACAGGACGCACGATAGGTCAATATTCACCATTAACCAAACACTTTTCACCTACCTCAACATCTCTCACCGTTTACACTCGGATTGATGCACATAACCAAACAGACAGTGCTTTTCTACACTTATTTACTACCTTACATTATATTTCATTACTCTTTATTACTCTTTTCTATTTTTAATCCGTAAAATAGTGCGTGTTCCATGGCACCTAAAGAGGGACGTGCAGAGAGTTCCTCAGGGGCAGAGACTCAAATGTAAAAAAAAGAAAAGAAAAAGGGGCAATGTAAAAAAAAAAAAAAAAATGATAGATCAAAAGTTTGGATACATTACTATTTTATATTTTTGCAATAAGTCACAAAATTTTAATATACTTTAAAATACATTTTATGCAATGCTGATTTATTAGCAATGTTGGCAACCAGTCATACTTTTTTCAGGATTCTTTGAATAAAAAGTTAAATAAGAACAACATTTAATTAAAATATAACTTTTGTAACAATATACACTACCGTTCAAAAACCTGGGTCAGTATTTTTTTTGTTTGTTTGTTTTTAAGAAATTAGTTTTTATTCAGCAAGGATTTGTTAAATTGATAGAAAAAGTGATAGTAAAGATCGATATTGTTAGAAAACATCTCTATTTTGAATAAATGCTGTTCTTTTTAACTTTTTATTTATCAATGAACCCCCAAAAAGTATCACAGGTTCCAAAATAAATAAATTAAATAAAAATAAAAAGCAAAAAATTAAGCAGCACAACTTTTTCCAACATTGATAATAAATCAGCATATTAGAATGATTTCTGAAGGACCATGCGTTGAAGACTGGAGTAATGATGCTGAAAATTCAGCTTTAAATCACATAAATTATATTTTAAAGTATATTAAAATAGAAGAACATTCTTTTAAATTGTAATATTTCACAATATTACAGTTTTTCTGTATTTGTGATCAAATAAATGTAGGCTTGATGTGCATAAGACACTTTCATAATGCTGCATAATGATCGAAAATGGTAATATAATAAAGTCCTTTCACGTCACCATTTCGCCAGCCTACATTTCACATAATAGGCCTGTAGGTGGCACTTGGGCTTCATTAAATAAGAGAGTTTCATGAAATAGTAAATGGTGTAGGATATCATACATAAATATAAGTGAATTGAATAGCCTACAGATTACCGTTATTGCACTTTTGTTTTGTGCAGTGCTTTTGTAGTCATTCAGCATCTATTTTCTCAGCGATATAGGCTAATTTGATTTATAAAATGAGACAAACCGCAGATCCAGATCGCTCCACAAATAAGCTTGTCTATCCCATGTCATTTTCTACCGATTTATGAATAAGAATGAAAAACGACCACTCCACTTCACATTATTGTCCAATGAAATTTGAACTTGAGCCAGATCATGATTGCTTGGTGTATTATACATGACAAATGGGCATTGATGGATTATGTAGCCTAATATTCTAAAATATATAATATAGGCCCATGGATTTTTTATTAATTTCTCATATTATTATGAGATTTTTCATATTAAATTAAATGAAAAAAAGTTTAAAATATCTTTAAAATAGCACTCACTGAAAGAACCATAGGCTATATGGCTTGAGAGCCTATGGTTTCCGAACAGACTGTGGAATATCAATCAGTCAAGCAAAACGCACGCAACCCATAGCAATACCTCAGATTTGACAGATATGTAAAAATAAACAGGAATTTTCTGACTTTTGAGCGATTAGTTACCGTTTTGTTACCGTTAGAATTCAGATGCATTTTGTTTTATTGACCACAATATCATTGATATTTGTCTGAGAGGGGCACTTTTGAATCATTTTGAAAAAAGGGCAGGGGCTTGAGCCCCCAAAGCCCCTGCCCCTGAGGAACTCTCTGCACATCCCTGTTTAGGTGCCACGGAACACACGCTATTTTACAGATTAAAAATAAAATCGTAATAAAATATAATGTAAGGTAGTAAATGAGTGTAGAAAAGCACTGTCTGTTTGCTTATGTGCATCAATCCGAGTGTAAACGGTGAGAGATGTTGAGGTAGGTGAAAAGCGTTTGGTTAATGGTGAATATTGACCTATCGTGCGTCCTGTTGCCGAGCCCCGCCTTGATGTAATGATTGACAGCTCGGGGGCGTGCTTGGCTCAGAATGCATTTTCAAATCCACAAAGACTTAAGCTATATTCAAGGGGTAATTAATGAAAATGCAATTGAAACGTCATATATGTAAGTGTCAATGCATTTAAGAAAAATAAGACATTTAAATCACCATTTTGCTACCCTTTTGCTGCACCTTTGGCTCAGAATGCGTTTTGAAACTCTCATTGCATTTTGCTACAATTATCCTGCGGTATCACGATGAAAATGCAATCCCAAGTGTCCTACCCCTAAGTCTAAATGCATTTAGGAAAAACAGCATTCAAATGATAATTTTGCTACAGTTTTTGCTTGGACATGTCATTTTGGGTAATACATTTTAATTTTAATTTTGCAACTTATAAAGCTTTAAAATATGTTTTTAATTTGCATATTAAAACTAGTGTAGACAATGGCAAATTTAAATGATATAACTGAGTTTATGTGACATTCATACTGCTTATGAAAATTAAGCTCCTGTCATCAGAGTAAATCATGTTAATGACTTGTGTTTAATAAATAGAATTATAAGAGAACGAATATGCATTCTGCATGCAAATGAAATGTTAATTTAGTCAGGGCAACTGTCATGATTAATAGAGCCACTGTATTTTGCAAATATATTTGTGAAGTGACCTTTTCAGTGTGGCTAAAACGATAGTAATTTCCATTTAATATGGGTAATGTGTAATGCATTTTTTAATATGAAATGACTAATTTGATGAAAAATCAGTTTAAATTGGCATAACCAATGCACTAAAAACAATCAGAGCAGCGTAGCAACAACATAACACCCTGGCAACTACTCAGTTTTGATAATGTTTACTTTTCTTTGGCAAAGGTCTGGAAAATGGTTTGCTAAATATATTTGAATGATTTTACCATCCAACACGTGTCATATGTGAAGAAAATAAATGAAACCGCCAAGGTCAATGTTGTATTATTCAATCAAGCATGGAAATTGCTCATAATCAAATCAAGCCGAGTAAAGCATTCCCGTATATAGGGCCCTGCGTCAGGATGATGGAAGAGGAACTCTTAAGGGCATTAGCAGTGGGATTCAAACCACCAGGCAGTGAGGATGTCTCTGTACTGTCAAAACAAGCACAGGAATGACACAGGACAAGAGCTTTCCACCTCTGCTCATGTGCTGTTTACAGCTCACCTATAACGTCTTGTTAGGAAACATGGGGAAGTGAACATGGGTTAAAAATAATATATGGGATAAAAATGTTAGTTAGAAGTGTTTTAGAGATGACTTCCTGGAATCATGGAACATGGTTAACAAGATTCATATTAGTTCCCAGAGAGAGAGGCGACTGGCAAAACAGGCATGCTGATTAAGAATGCTAAAATTAGCTGCCTCCTCTAGCACAGCAATCCGCTTCACATCTAATAGGATTATTCTCCTCTGTACAATAACAGTAATCAAATGTTAACTTATCAGAAGGTATTGGATGCTACAGCATTGTTTCCTAAATCTATTATTATTTTATTATTGTTATTATTTTAGTCTTACTAAAAAATATTGCACTTTAATGATGGCTGTTTAATTTAAACAATTTGTCTGCCACATTGGCTGGCCTGTCAATTTGTTTTACTGGCCCATCCATCCCTTATCCCTAAGTCATGTCCTGCGTCCCACCTCATGTTGATGCTGTTTTGGATAATGAGTGCTTTTTATTGGATGGCGCTTTTATTGCATGTCAAGACACAGTTGGATTTGTGCCAAAGAGGATCTGTCGTTTCTCACCCCCGGCTGGAGCTTCCACATGTCTGTGTGATATGACAGGATTATAATCACTGGGAAGCTCATTTTATTTAAGGAGAGACTTATTCTTGGTTATTGTGTCAGGATACATATATAAACTCTCAGAATCTCAAAAGTGGGTGCATTTCAACTTGAAGACAATGCTGTACAGTATATAGCAAATGTATGTCAGTACAGGTTTACAGGATATGTTTGTGCTTGATTCGTTGTGCATCATTAATGCCACCTTCTTCCCTAGAGGGTACACTTCTTTTTAGGCATAGAGCCGCAAATACCTTGTTTTTTGTTATTATATAACATTGAATAAACATGGCATAAAAATTAACTTGTTTAAAATGCATTAAAACCCCTGTAAAGTGGTGATTTTGACCTGTTCCACCTCTGATGTACTGTATGTGGATTTAAACTATCTTGAGACGTGTCCCAATTTTTTAGGGGGGGGGGGGGGGGGGGAGCAAACCTCATATAAAATAAAAGAGGTCATATAATATTTAGTTTGACCTGCTGAGGACCCATCAACATGTTCTGAATGTTTCTACTAAACATTTGATGAAAAAGAAAGAAAGATGACTTCTTTCTTTAATAGTATCAGGTTGTATTTTCACCCTATTTTTTTTTTTTTTAAAGTTCCCAATATTTCAGGTTAAATATTACAAGAAAAAGCAAATAATTATGTTTTTAAAGTTGGCATTTCATGCCTTTTTAATCCATTGTTGTGAACAGCATACTCTCCTATCTGTTTGTCACACAAAGAGCTCAGACAGGCCTGTGTGAGTGTGTCCGTTACTCACTTTATTACTGTCCTCAAAGAAAAGCCCTGGGTTTCACTCCTTATCAACAGCCTGCAGCTGGCAATAGGCGAGACGCTAGCAATGCAAACATCTCCAGAGTTACGGGCTGAAGTCCAGAAACTTGAGGAAATTTAGATTTTTATATATATTTAGCAAATGATCAAACTGGTCCATCAGAGAAAAGTTTGCTTCAATATGTCTGTTAGTTTGAAGGTTTTTACAGTGACCTCAGTCTCATACGCTCAAATAAAGTCTATAATTGCCAGCTGTAATCATATTGGCTGGCTCATGTGAAATTTTCAGGAGTCAGGGTGCACAAGTGATTATTACTGCCCTGTGAAAAAAGTTTCTACATGCTTACAAGAATCTCTGGATTCTTACTTAGATTCACGGTTTATTGCAAGTTTAAACCTTAAACTTAAACTCAAAGCTATTAATTAGTGCTGTCAAATGATTAATTACGATTAATCGCATCCAAAATAAGTTTTTATTTACATAATATACAGTTGAAGTCAAAAGTCAAAATGTTATTTTAACGCTCACTGATGCTCCAGAAGGAAAAGCCATGCATTAAGAGCCTTTTGAAAACTTTTTGAATTTGAAGATCAAGGTAAATTTAACTTAAAAAAAGAAAACATGGAAGTATCTTCTGTAGCTTCTGAAGGGCAGTACTAAATGAAAAAATATGATATTTAGGCAAAACAAGAAAAATGTACACATCTTAATGCATGGCTTTTCCTTCTGGAGCATCCGTGAGTGTTTTAACCTTCTGTAATAGTTGCATATGAGTCCCTCAGTTGTCCTCAATGTGAAAAGATGGATCTCAAAATCATACAGTCATTGTTGGAAAGGGTTCAAATGCACAAAAATGCTGGAAAACCAAAGAATTTGTGGGACCTGAAGGATTTTTCTGAAGAACAGCAGGCAGTTTAACTGTTCAGGACAAACAAGGGACTCATGAACAACTATCACTGAACAAAAAAATCACAGCTGTAGATCATTCAGGTAACAACACAGAATCAGAATCAGAATTAGCTTTATTGCCAGGTATGTTTGCACATATGAGGAATTTGTTTTAGTGACAGTAGCTCCACAGTGTGACAGAATGACAGCGACAGGACAAGACACAGATAAAAATAAAAAATGTACAATATACAAAATGGACAATATGCAAAATAGCACAAACACAATATACAAAATAGACAATTCAGTATGTACGGGTATGTTAGGTGCAAATTTGAAATGTAATAAGTATGTGTGTTAAATAAATAAATAAAAAGTATGATAGTATTGTGTGTTTCATGTTTATTGTTAAGAGTTCAAATGTTCATGAGAGATGAAACTGTTCCTGTGTCTGGTCGTTCTGGTGCTCAGAGCTCTGTAGCGTCGACCAGACTGTAACAGTTCAAGGAGGGAGTGTGCTGGATGTGAGGGGTCCAGAGTGATTACAGGATTTGGTAGCAGAGCTGAACCAGACAGTTATAGAAGTGCAGAGGACGGATTCAGTGATGGCAGAGTAGAACTGTTTCAGCAGCTCCTGTGGCAGGTTGAACTTCCTCAGCTGGCGAAGGAAGTACAACCTCTGCTGGGCCTTTTTCACAATAGAGTCAATGTGAATGTCCCACTTCAGGTCCTGAGAGATGGTGCTGCCCAGGATTCTGAATGACTCCACTGCAGTCACAGTGCTGTTCATGATGGTGAGTGGGGGGAGAGCAGTGGGGTTTCTCCTGAAGTCCACGATCATCTCCACTGTTTTGAGCGTGTTGAGCTCCAGGTTGTTAAGACTGCACCAGACAGCCAGCTCCTTAACCTCCTGTCTGTAAGCAAACACGTCACCTTCCTGGATGAGGCCGATCAGTGTGGTGTCATCTGCAAACTTCAGGAGCTTGACAGAGGGGTCTTTAGCTGTGCAGTCGTTGGTGTAGAGGGAGAAGAGCAGTGGGGAGAGAACGCAGCCCTGATCAGCGAGCTCCAGTGCTGATCGTACGGGTGCTGGATGTGTATTTTCCCAGCCTCACTAGCTGCTGCCTGTCTGTCAGGAAGCTGTTGATCCACTGACAGACAGAGGTGGGGCCGGAGAGCTGAGTTAGTTTGGGCAGGAGGAGGTTTGGAATGATAGTGTTAAAGGCCGAGCTGAAGTCCAGTAAGGGGGTCCAGTAAGGGTCCAATGATGTCATTCAGATAAGCCAAAACAGTTTTTCAAATGACTTGATGACCACAGATGTTAAAGCGACAGGTCTGTAGTCGTTAAGTCCTGTTATCCTGGGTTTCTTTGGGACGGGGATGATGGTGGAGCATTTGAAGCATGAGGGGACTTCACACAGCTCCAGTGATTTGTTGAAGATCTGTGTGAAGATGGGGGCTAGCTGGTCAGCAAAGGATTTCAGACAGGCTGGTGTCACACCTTTTGGGCCTGGTGCCTTCCTTCTCTTATTCTTTTTGAAGACCTGGCGCACGTCGCCATCTCTTATCTGCAGTTCAGGTGTGGGGGAGAGGGGGGTTGCAGGAGGTGTAAATCCTCCTGCAAACCTGCAATAGAACTCATTCAGACCGTCTGCCAGTTCTTGATTCTCCACAGTGATGGGGGATGGTGTCTTGTAATTGGTGATGTCTTTCAGACCTTTCTACACTGAGAAGGTCTGGAAGAGAATACACAGTGTCACTGGAAGAGAATTGGATCCTTAGCTTATCGGAATAATTCCTCTTTGCCACTCTGATGTCCTTTTCCATTGTGTATTTGGCCTGTTTATACAAGACACTGTCCCCATTCCTGTAAGCATCTTCTTTGGCCTGACTGAGCTGTCTGAGTTTTGCAGTGAACCATGGTTTGTCGTTGTTATAAGTTAGATGAGTCCTGGAAGGAATGCACATATCCTCACAGAAACTGATATAAGATGTTACAGTCTCTGTGAGCTCATCCAGATCGTTTGCAGCAGCTTCAAAAAAAAACCCCGCTCTGTCTCATTAGTCCATCTCTTTACAGTCCTTAATACAGGTTCAACTGATTTCAGTTTCTGCCTGTAGGTCAGAATAAGATGAACCAAACAGTGATCAGAAAGTCATAAAGCTGGCCGTGGGACAGAGTGATATGCATCCTTTATTGCTGTGTAACAGTGATCCAGTATATTACTCTCTCCGGTGGGACATGTAACATGCTGTCTGTATTTTGGCAGTTCATGGGAGAGATTTGCTTTATTAAAGTCCTCTAGAATGATTAGAACAGAGTCCGGATGTTGTTGTTCTGTGTCTGTGATCTGATCAGTGAGTTTCTGTAAAGCTGAGCTCACGTGCGCTTGCGGTGGAATGTAGACATTCATGAGAATGAACGAGCAGAACTACAGTTGATGAAAAGCGTTTCTAGATCTGAACAGCACATCTTCTTTAACAGTGTTACATCTGTACACCACCTTTCATTGATGTAGAAGCATGTCCCGCCGCCGTGCGATTTCCCCGTTGATTTCGCGTCGCGATCTGCTCTGATCAGCCGGAAATTAGGCAGATGTAACACGCTGTCTGGAATGGAGCCGTTCAGCCAGGTTTCGGTGAAACACAGAGCAGCAGAGTTTGAAAAGTCCTTGTTTAACCGGGAAAGCAGAAGGAGTTTGTCCATTTTGTTGGGTAGAGAGCGGAGATTAGCCAGATGGATGCTAGGCAACGGCATTCGAAATCCGTGCTGTCTGAGCTTCACGAGCGCGCCGGCTCGCTTCCCCCATCTGCGTGTCCTAAAGCGTCTAAACAGCGTCATAGCTCCGCCGACTACTATGTTCAGCAAAATGTCCGAGTAATCGAAAACTGGTTGAAGATTTTGTGGTGTGTTCTGCCGAATGTTCAGCAGTTCTTCCCTGGTGAAACTGATCATGTTTGACAAACAAAAAACAGGAAAAACTAACAAAAACACTAAAACAACTGGAGATCCCAGCACAATGGCCTTTTTTCTGTATTAATAATTAAGCGTATGTAAACTTTTGAACGGGGGCATTTTTATAAATTCAACTATTATTTTCTCTTCTGGACTACATGTAAACATCTTTTATGTGAAATATCTTATTCAGGTCAGTACTAAATAAACAATAGCATGCATTGTGTATGATCCCTCTTACAGATTCTGCAAGGTGTATAACTTTTGACTTCAACTGTTTGTGTGTGTACTGTGTCTATTTATTATGTATATATAAATACACACGCATGCATGTATATATTTAAGAAAACTTTTATATTTATATATTAACTATATTTATATATAACATCATTATATATACAGAATATAAATATAAACATGTAAATGCATGTAAATATTTCCAAAATATATACTGTATGTGTGTGTCTTTTATATATACAAATTAAATATACACAGTACACACACACATATTGTGTAAACAAAAACTTTTATTTTGGATGCGTTTAATCATTTGACAGCACTACTATTAATACATTTTCCAAAAAAGGATGCATTAAATTGATTAAATTGAAAAGTGGCAGCAAAGACTATTACATTATTACAAAACATTTCTATTTCAATTAAATGCTGTTCTTTTGAGCTTCCTGTTAGTCAAAGAATCAAAGTTTCCACAAAAATATTAAGCAGCACAGATGTTTTCAACATTAATGCAATTTTTCTTGAGCACCAAAATCAGCATATTAGAATGATTTATGAAGGATGATGTCATGTGACACTGAAGACTGGAGTATTGACTAATGAAACTTTTTTTAATCACGGGAATAAATTACATTCTAATTTACGTTAAAATTGAAAACAGTTGTTTTAAACCCTATTAATATTTCACTGTATTACTGTTTTTAATTTATTTTTGCAGCCTGGGTACTTGGTAGCATAAGAGACTTTCAAAGGCATTAAAAATCTCGTACTGACTTTTGAACAGTTATATACAGTGGTGTGAAAAAGTGTTGGCCCCCTTCCTGATTTTTTATTTTTTTGCATGTTTGTCACACTTTAATGTTTCAGATCATCAAACAAATTTAAATATTAATCAAAGATAACACAAGTAAACACAACATGCAGTTTTTAAATGAAGTTTTTTATTATGAAGGGAAAACAAAATCCAAACCCACATGGCCCTGTGTGAAAAAGTGCTTGCCCCCTAAACCTAATAACTGGTTGGGCCACCCTTAGCAGCAACAACTGCAATCAAGCGTTTGATGATCTGAAACATTAAAGTGTGACACACCACTTTTTCACACCACTGTATGTATTCTTCTTCTACCTGGTGCGCTTTACTGAGTGTACTGTCATTCTCTCTTATTGTTGGCGGTGGTTGTGTATTTTACTTCGCTGAACTGTGGCCAAGACACTTTGGTTGAGATTAATGTCCTCTGGCCAGGCTATTGACACAACACTTAGTGTAGCGTTTATGACCCCTGAGCTGCATGGGGTAGTCATATCTCCTCATAAAACCCTGGCAGCAGGTGGCAGGTCTCTATGTTTCACCTGCTATACTGGGCTGATGCGTTGCATTATTGATGCCCTTCTTAGTGCTAATGGCTGTCTGAACTTCACACCAGCATCTCTGTTAATGTTCCGGATATCGTACTGCTTACTAATAGAATGAGATTTTCTCTGGAGCTATGATTTTCTTTTTTTACCTGCAGGATCAAATGCACACTGAAGCTCACATCACAGAGGATGTCACAGGCTGTTTAGAGAACCGTTTACTCTGCAAAAATTGTGGAGCAGAGGGCTGTCAACGTGAAAGTACAAAGATGAGCGGTGACAGGCCTGTTTCTGTTCTTTTGTCAGTGAGAGAGTATCAGAGACCTCTCCCTGTGTTTACTTGTTGAAACAACGCTCCTCGTGGCAAGATGAAGAGCCGATGAGATGAAAAAATGAAATAATCTGAGGCATATGCCAGAAAAGTATGGTGCCTCAAAGTATGATTGCACAGATTGCTTTTGAAAGGCTCACCTGATCTACTGAGATAATGCCTTTTTTGTGAATTTTAAACCGAATAGGATTTGTTTGAAAGATTAGTTTATAATTACATTTTTATGTGTATATTTTTCATTCCTTTAAATGAAGATGCAATCAATTGTCTTCATGTTCGAGATTGAGTTCAACTGCAAGGGATGCATGATATCCCTTGGCATCTGTAATCATATCAGTCTTTGCTATTTCTTCTTAAATTGTTTTTGTTTTGTATATTTAATACCTATATCAATTTTCTCCAGTATATTTTGATATTTTGCCTACATTTTATATTCTATACAGTGTGAATGCTGATAATAAAATAAAATAATAATAAAAATGTACAGTTTTTTAATACAAAGACAAACTTTATTTTGGAATATAATATGCACTGATGAAATGTGCAAAGGAACTGGAATGTACATTAAATAAAATTTTAAGTTCTGAATTCATTTCAACTATAAAATGTACCTAAATAGAAATATACATAAAATATCTAATATCTGTCTGAATCTTTGTTTAAAATGTTATATATTTATACATTACCATTCAAAAGTTTGGGGTCAACACATTTTTTTTTAAAGAAAGTAATATTTTTATTCAACAACTGCATTAAATTGCTCTAGAAATTACTTTTACATGGTTAAAAAATATTTAACTTTAAAATAAATGCTGAAATGCTTTATAACATTTAAAGAATCCTCAAAAAGAAATGTTGGTTTTTACAAAAATATAATAGAAAATATGAAGCGACGCAAATTAAAATGATAACTGTTCACAAAGCTGTGATTAGCATCCCATGCAAACCTGTCAATTTGTTTTAATCTGTCGAAATGCTGTTGTGTTTTGGTTGATGGATGGATGACTTGGCAGGTAGATGTACTGACTGAGTGATGGATGGATAGAACGTATATGGGATATTTAGATGGATGCTAGTTAGATAAACTTTCTGCACAGGTAGGGCTGTCGTATGCGGATCGATAGGTAGCAGTGCAGCAGAGACGCTTTGAAAGGTCAGTGGGTCCGTTGGGACTGCGGATGTCGGCATTGATTGCTGATTGGCTGATGGATGAGAGCTACTGTAAGTATCCAGGCACTCAGGAGCGTTGCTTGGTAACAGCAGTTTCACATATTGTGAGAGTGGCCTTGAAAGTGATTGACATTGTAAGTGCTCTAAAAAAAAAAAGCAACCCACCTCCCCCTGTCTTCACCTGACTCTTTCTTTATTTTCTTCTCTTTTTCTCTCTAGCACTTTTTATTTACATTCAAACTCTAAGCCTTTAGATGTAATCTTGATACCATCACTTTTATACTCTCATAGCAAAGCATGAAGGACTTTTAGCACAGGAACTATATATTTTTAAGTTCAGATAGAATTGTTACGTTTCATAAAGTTACTCACCAGATTGTCATTAAAGCTCTTTTTCTATTTTTTTGCACTGTGATTTAGTATAATAAAATATTACCTTTTTATTTTATTTTTTTATTTTACACCAGCTTTTTTTCATGGTTTTTTTACACTAATTTATTTTTAAAAAATTGTTTTGCGATGGTTGGACAATTGGTAAACCTAGCAAAAGTTTCATTGTGTTTTCTAACCTGCAGGGATGTTCTTGTGTTTAAATTGATATATGAATGATTTGATGGGTGGATGTACAGATTAATTGATTAACAAAAAGGACTTCAGACTTTCTGCTGATTTTAAGTCAAAGTGTATCAATGGTATAATGTATCAAATATTTTCTCTTATCCCAGTTGAATACAGAGAGACAGCTATAAGCTATTCATAGACTGATTGAAATGTTAAATAGCATTATAGTAGTATTTTTTTGTTGTTGCTTTTCTAGCATTCAGAACATTTTGTCCATAGGCTTTGAAATTTGAGGAACGAGGAGCACACATCTCGAAACAGCCTGTAATTATATTTTTTTAGTAGTATTGTTCTGTTTGTCAGTGTAAACCATGGC
Source organism: Barbus barbus (assembly GCF_936440315.1). Classification (NCBI taxonomy): domain Eukaryota; kingdom Metazoa; phylum Chordata; class Actinopteri; order Cypriniformes; family Cyprinidae; genus Barbus; species Barbus barbus. Next base: position 23,095,159 of record NC_136757.1, read on the forward strand.
TTCTCCTCTGTGTGTGTTCATGTACTTTATGGTCTGTTTTTATGGGGTGTTTTGGCATCGGTTATGAAGGCAGTGTGCGCTGATACAGAGGCCCAGAATCTGCTCTCTGATTCACGGTCTGGATGGATGAATCACCTCGCTGCAGTCTTGAGAAAGTAAATTGAGATTTAGGGGTCCGCTATAAATTATGTTTATACTTTCTCAGAAAGAACTCTGGGTGAAATACAGGTCACAGCCACTGCCCAACCTTTTAACAGGAATAGATGTCTGTGATATTTTGGACTTGGAAGATATACTAGACTTATTATTAGCATTAAAGGGGTAGTTCACCCAAAAAAAAAAAAAATGTTGTCAATTACTCACCCTCATGTCGTTCCCAAACCTGTATGAGTTTCTTTCTTCTGTTGAGCACAAAAGATGTTTTGAAGAATGTGGGTATCCAAACAGTTGACTGTAGCCGTTGACTGCTTTCAACTGTCTTCAAAATAATATCTTGTACTGAAGAAGAAAGAAATGCATACCTTTTAGGAAACTTCATCTAAAATGGAAGTTTACTCACTTTCATGTCATGAATTTATTTCTTCTGTCGAGAACAAAATAAATAATTTTGAAGAATGTTTGGTAACAAACTATTTTGGTTACCATTAATTTCCATTGTATTTTTTGCCCATACAGTGGAAGTCAGTGGAACCCAAGACTATTTGGATACCATCATTCTTCAAAATCAAAATATCATCTTTAATGTTGTTGTTTAAGAACAAGGTTATCTATACCTGGAAAACGCTATCCACTAGCATTCTCTTTCATTTCATTTGGCATTTTCTGGTGTAGAGACAATGAAGGTATGAGATTTGAAATGATTTGGAAAAGATTTGTGATCATCATCAGCTGGTCAGTAGTCTTTTAATAGTCAGCCATTTTCACAACTAAAAATATTCATTCCTAAAAAAAACCCACTATAAAAGCCGTCTTTTCATTTGTTTTGGTAGTCTTTCATTCTCTTGAAATCACCGCTGATATCGCACAACCACACCTCAGAGTTTTGTTTTGCGTGTCCCTTAACAAGTAATCTGGTGATCTCCACCCCTTTCTCCACCTCCCTCGCCAAGGACTGATCATGTCCCTGCTGAACTCTTGCCTCTGTTGCCATGCCGACAGTCCTTTCTGGGCGAAACTGTTCACTCTCTGTGTGATGGCGTGATAAGTGCAGTAATTATGCAAATTCCAGCCAAAGCAAAGAGCTTTTGTAAAATTAGCCATCACTGTCACTCTCCAGCTTTCAGTTGCTAAACGTGAAAACTATCTGCTGTGTTGTTATGCTGATTGGACTCAAAATCAGTCTTGTAAAAAGTAACTAATATGAACAAACCCCTAATCATCAATATTAAACTTTGGTGCGCAACTCTTTCCACGCTGTTTTTCTGCTCCAGACATGAATGACCTCAAATCAGCGTGACACCTTATTTATTTATTTATTTTATTTATTCATTTAGCTGACGCTTTTATCCAAAGCGACTTACAATTGCTATATATGTCAGAGGTCGCACGCCTCTGGAGCAACTAGGGGTTAAGTGTCTTGCTCAGGGACACATTGGTGTCTCACAGTGGATTCGAACCCGGGTCTCTCACACCAAAGGCATGTGTCTTATCCACTGCGCCATCACCACACCTGTAGCATTATTCAAATCAGCGTGACACCTGTAGCATTATTATGCATGTAAATTTATGCATTCTACACTCCCTCCTGGCCAATCATTTTTAGCATAATTAGTATGCCTACACGGTACTCTTGTTGAACTTAAAGCAAATCTCTCTGCGCATTCTGAAATTCAGTGCAATGAAATGCACTGCCAAGCAGTCTCCACCTTATTTGGGACGAGAACATAGAGAGCAGACTTTGCTTTAATGTTGGCTCTTGTTTTGCAAGGGTTGTGGCTGGGATTTGGTGTGTTAATTTAATGCAAAAGGCTGGGCTTGATGCCAGCAGAGGAGAGCGCTGAGATGCCGGGCTGGAGAGAGCGGAGAGTGGTTTTTGCCGATAACTCTTGTGATCCGTCCACAGCGCAGCGCGTGGCAGCAAATCCGTGACCCAGAGGAGAGTAAACTACTCACTGATTCAGCTTGTGTGACATTAAGAAAATTGTTTACCAAAAGGAAGTCTCACTACAGCTCTCAAAGCACCTGGAAGTGAGAATTGTTTCATTTCTTTAAATTATAATCCATTTTCAAAGGAAAATCCATTGGGACTTGTTTAATGTTTCTACTGATAATTGAGAGAGAGTTTGCTGCTACTTTGTTTTTGCTGGTTGTGGGTGTAATTTATTTTTTTCCCACATGGCCTAATATCATTAAAATTGTTTCATTCTGTCATGCATCATCTTTTATTACCATCATCCAAAATTTCTTTGTTAGCAAAATATTTTAGTCCTGGGGGAGCTTAAGTATGAGATGGATACATAGGTGAATGAATGGATTGATAAATAAATCAATTCTAGAATGTGATCATGTCAGTTGTCAGTCAAAAAGGTGATATTAATTCTTGCTCTAATTGAGTGTATGGAGTGGAGAGCTTGAGAGATACTGGCATTATGATCAAGAACAGCTCTTAAAACACAAGGAGTCAAGGGTTTCACTATAAATAGTGAAGGAACACTCAAGAAGCACTCCACCGGTGTTTGTGGAAACAGATATGAGTTGAGTCCACACTTCTCGCGCGCACACTTGCAGTGAAAAGAAAGTCTTTGGCTATGATTGGAATGACATTTTGCTATATTACTACTACTAATAATATTTTCGTAGTGCAATAAAGGTCTGTTGCCCAACTGGAGCCTGATGGGACCCACAAAATGGGTTTGTGTCAGGTTTGTTTTTATTGTAATAAAGTATTATACTTACTAGTATTTTATATTTTGGTCACACTCTATTTTAAGGTCCAATTTTTGCTATTAACAAGCCATTAACTACGACTTTTGTCTCAATAAACTCCTAATTTGCTGCTTATTAATAGTCAGTAAGGTAGTTGATAAGTTTAGGAATTGGGTAGGATTAGGGATGTAGAATATGATCCTGCAGAATATGTACTTTATTAGTACTAATAAACAGCCAATATGTTAATAATAGGCATGCTAATAAGCAACTAGTTAATAGTGAAAATTGGTCCCTATATTAAAGTGTTACCCATATTTTATTATATAGAATGTTTGTATATTTTAAAAAATTTGTATTCCTAAATAAATATTTAATAAAATTAATTTTTAATTGCATTATACTGCAGAGCACACTTAATGAAATCGTGACTCCCTTAATGCAATGCACTTGTCCTAACTTTTCATTTCTACTGTGAAAATTCTAGAAGCATCTACTGTAGTCATCTTCTTGAACTGACAAGTTCTCATACTGACAAGTGTTTTTTTTGCATTATTTCAAAGATCTAAACTCTGACTTCTCTATTAAACATGCAGCATAATGAGGTCATGTGACAACAGTGTAGTATATTACTACTTTATTGCTTTTTAAAAAATTATCGTTATCATGCTGTTACTACTTCATTGTGCTGTATAAAAAAAACGAAATCAAATAGAAAGCAGTATGCTAGTGTTTTAGGCTCTGTTACATGGGTTCCGTTTATAGAGGATGTTTGCTGTGTATTGCAGATCCATTGCAGATCTTGCAGGAAGAGCTTGAAGCTTGTAGGCCTGCAGTAAATTATTCTGTTTAATCAACGAACCAGCTTTAAACTGTTTATGCACGACCAGTGCCTGTATGTTTCATGTGTAAATATGTATGTGCATGCATTGTGTGTTTAAAAGAGAGAGAGTACATGAAAGTAAGAGAGAAATGGGGATTTATTGATAGATTTGTAGCTGAAACAATAGTGCTTGAGCTCAGTGTGTTTTTTTTGGTCTCTCTCAGTTTCTCTCGCTTTCTTTTTCTTTCTCTCAGGACCTCTCATTGTTCGCAGTGATGTGTTTATTTCCTCCCTTATTGCTTATTTTCTCCTACAGCCATACACACACAGAACTGACCTTCTGACCTTTCAACACAGGAGCAGTTCACATCATGATTGCATGTATCATATGTTGATGGCAAATGTGCCGCCCACATCAGGATGATTCACTGCTGACTGCTCTTATTAATGCAGGTGAACTGAGCCACCAGACAGAGGAGATAATTGAAATCACTCATCTCCATTACACACCTTATGTTTTTCAAAAATGGTACAGATTTAAAAGGGAAGTTTAGATGATCACTAATTGATTCAAAATTAATCTTTTTTTTAGAATTGGATAGATCATGATCTGATATCTATAATAGACTAGACTTACATTTTCAGAGTAAAATGTGAGCTGTGTTCGATGTGGGTGAATATTATAGAAAATATTATATATAAATATTGTATTATATAAAATTTTATAGAAACATGAGCATCAGCATGTTGGTATGTGACACTGAAGTCTGGAGTAATGGCTGCTGAAAATGACAAAAATTACATTTTAAAATATTAAAATAAAAAAAGGTTATTTTAAATTGTAACATTTCTCAATATAACTGCTTTTACTGTGTTTTGACTAACCTCAAACTTTTGAGCAATAGTGTGTTTGACCAGAGTTTAGTATGAGAAGGGAGCATTTTTTTTTCATTCTTCTGTTCTTGATATAAACCGACTTCCTTCAGTTTCTCTCTCTTGTTTCTCCGTCTAACTATCTTATACTCTTTAGTTCCGCATTGATCTAATTAACGTCAGATTGTCTCAAGAACTTCCTGATTGCGCTCAGTCCAGTGGGGACATAACAAAAATAATTGAATCGCTGTGATAGCTAAAGCACACACACATACTCACAATGGTTTTACTGTCTCTCTGACCCCATTCTGAGCGTGCCCATACGTACCCACTACACCCAAATCTACCGATTTATGAGCCAAATTTATCCCTGTCTGGACAGCAGACAATCTCCATTTGGGCCCTGCCAATAAGTGGGCGGAGGAGGGGGGTTGCGGTCTCCGCTCATTTTAAATCACTCCAGAGAGTAAGGCTTTTATCAAGTGTGTGTGTGTCGGCATTACAAGCAGAGCAATCAATACCTAAGTTCATGACATTAGCATTATACCATAGCTGTGGGGCAAGAGCCAATCAGTGCTATCATTCTCTAAGGCCACATCACACATTACTGAAATCACAAGGGGTTTCTTAGTCATTCTTAGTCAAATAGGGTTGTTTGCTAGGTGCTTACCTAGGTACATCTGTTTTTTTTAGAGATTTTATATATGTACAGTAGAATATATATATATTAGGAATGTGCATCAGATACAAGTTGGCATTTGTATCGCGATGCATCGTTTCTAACATATTTGCATTGGTAAAAAACTATTTATTTTTATATATTTACTAGTGGATGCGCTACACTTTTATTGTTTAGAAAGTCTGTGACCAGTATTTTATATGTAGATTGATTTCTCCTCTTCTCAAGCGCGTTCTCTCATGAACGCTGCGCATGAATATGACGAATCACAACAACACTAAGGAGACCAGAAGAAAAGCGGGGATTAAAGTCCAAAACCTGACTTGAAATAACCTAACAAATCAATCGGGGCTAAAGCGGTTATAAACGACAATGTAAGTTCACACTATCTAACTAATTTGTGCACGCTTATTCTTAAGCAGCCCTTAATGTCGATCATGGATCACCATGGCAAACAGCGAATATATTTGTGCTCTTTTATACATTTGAGACATTTTATTTTCCTCAGTGCATAACTGACATGTCACGAGTATATTTTTCATCTGTAAATGTTAGAAAGTCATGCAAATATATCCATTATGCTGTCAGGAGTGGGCTTACGCGAGTGAACGAGCGCTGCTGCACGCATGCGCACTAAACAGATGGAGCGCAAGAATTCTGAGTCAAACATGCATTTTATGATAGCAGTGACTGTAAAGGGACTATTGTAATGGGTAAATAAAATGTAAACTAATACAGTCCTAATTACTAAGCTCAGATGAGTTAATGTGTGTTTCTTATAGCAGTTTCTTTAGTGATTTTAACCTTTAGTTTAGTGATTGTTAATGCTTTAAAGAGCATTGTTAGATTGTAATGTTCTAATGCTATCTGTTCTAACTATAAAAGGTACAGCTGTTATAAAGCCAGAGAGAAAGGCTGCATGGCTATGATAGTATGTGAGAGAGTCAGTGGTAATATCATTGCATTCCTATTGGTCAGTGAGCTCAGCTTAGCCTGACAGTTTGCCTGCCCTGGACCAGGTTAGCTTTCCAGCCTAAGTAGCCACAGTGACTGAGGTTGATCTTTGTTAAATTTGCTTTATGGAACCAAATCATTTGACAGTGAGTCAGACTAACTGAAATAAGCCTGGCCTAACTTGTTTTATGAAACAGGCCTGGAGGCGTTAGACGTCAGAAGACACATAAGTTAATTTATGATTTGCTGTCTGTCTGAACCAAAGAAATAAAAGCGTTCCTATTTTTTCCATTGCATCATATTGCATCGAATCGCATTGTATCGAATTGAATCGAAATATATATGTTTCTTCAATGTATCGAATCGTTGGCTATGCATCGAGATGCGTATTGCATCGGCTTCAGTTATGGAGATGCACATCAATAATGTGTATATGTACTGCAGAATATATATATATTGTAATATAATATTTAGTGTTACTACTGTACTACTCTGTTCAAAATAAATGAAAAGAAACCGAGCAAAGTAGATTTGTTGTTTTTTTCCCTGTTGTATAAATGTTGGGATCGTTCTGACTAATATACACACATGTTGTTCTGATGTAAGTGTTTCTTAGTATTCCTTTTAATTCCACTATATTTTCATAGTGAAATATCTCTTTTAACTTAAAACAAGGTTAAAAAATATTTTATATGGAGAAAGCACTTATCTAAAATTGTTTTTTTTCTTTATTCATGTCTAAGAATGTGCTCTGTACTGGAAGATTGGGTTGTTTAATAGTGGTAATGGATGTGAACACCTGTAATGCAGACAACTGAAGGTTATGGCATTTAAAAACAGCTTTATAGGAGCTTGTTTGCGTAGGAGCTGTTAAATGAGCAGTCTGCTGTGATTTCACTGTGTTCACAGCACAATTAAATGCAAAGTTGTTGATGTAAATTGGGGTCTCCCTCTCTAGTTCCCTGTGTCTCTGTGTTATTCATTAATGGTATAAGAGTAATTGAGGGGGACTGTGTGTGTCTCTGTTAATGTTTCTTCCCCGATGTAGCTGATTATCTGGGATCTGTGGGTGACTTAGTTTCAGGTGCTGTCTGTTCCTCTTCTCTAACAACATAGTTTAGACTTTGAAAAAGTCTGATCCACATTGCAACCTATTGTGGCCTCAGCAGAAAGAGGTTTTATGATCAATATGTAAAGCGAGTAACTACGGTTTGTTTTGTTTTCACATTCTATTTAGGGGCAGATTAAGGTGATCAATAAATATTGGTCAAAACATATCCAGTACTGACCCATATGGGTCGTGACGCCTAAATTTTCTGTCCGATTGCATTGTTTCAGTTAAAAATAGGTTTAAATGCATAAAAAGATGCCATATATATGAAGGGTCTCTCCCCTGTATGAAATTGGCCTGTCGAAAATCCATCAATGACCCATAAGTATATGTATGTGTGTATATATATATATATATATGTGTGTGTGTGTGTAAATACACGTTGGACACAATTATTGGCACCCCTAGAAATTCTTATGAGTAAAATATGTCTGAAATATATTCCCATTCATATTCACAGTTTTGAGCACTCCAGGGTGATTATGAACATGAAATTATCAAAACAGCACCTACTTCTTTGATCATATTTACCAAGGGTGCCGATATTTTTGGCCATGACTGTATATATGTGTGTATATATATAAATATATATAAATAAGTGTGTGTGTGTGCATACATATATCGGAGCATATATATACTCTAGTATATATATGCTCCGATCAGGACTTTTGCAGTCGATACCGAGTGCCGATTTCTTGTCATGCTGATCGAACGATGCCAAGTCTGATGCTTCAAGCTTTATATAACATATGTAATAATGTTATATAAATAATTACAAAAATTATTCCTTATACAGTGAACATTTTAATATTCCTTTAAAATGGTGTTTATGCATAACATGTGTATCAGGATACTTAATGTAAGACAAAAATAAATGCAAACAAAATGTGTCTGATGCAACCCAAGGCAGAGATGGGCTCGGACTCGAGTCGGATTTTTATAGCCTTCAGACTTGACTTGACCTGAAATGACTCCAGACTTTACTCGACTCGAGGAAAAGGACTTGTGAATATTTTGAAAGCAACTCGAGTCTTTTATCCTTGTGTGTGTGTATGTATGTATGTGTGTGTGTTTTATTTTTGTAGTGTTTTTTAAATAGAATTTGATATGCATGTGGTTTTAATATGGGCTATTTATACCATAATATGAAAATGGTTTTTGACTTCTTATATCGATATCTGTGCATCCCAAGGGAAGATACATTATTTGATATCACAATATTACACAGAAAAAAATAGAAGAAATGTGTCCAAAAAAAAAAAATGTTTTTGTTCTGAAAATAAAAAAAAATTAATTATGCAGTTCGGCTTGTGGATGTCAAATGCCTGTTCAAATCTTTAGAAGATCCAGTAATTAGTATTTCCTAAAAATGTATATGTAAATCAAGCAAATAATTGCTGTGCTGCAGTTAATATTTTTAGCATCAGGTTAGTGCTTCTTTTTTCCAACACATTGTTGAGATTTAGTGTCTAATAAGGCTTGTTGGTGATTATTTTGAGAACGTGGTGTTGAATTTGTGACAGGATCCCAGGCTCAACAGAGCGCTTTCATTCATGCAGTGAGGGGTAAGGTTGGGGGTGGGGCTAAATGAGGGGGTGGGGCTGACCGGGGCGGGGTGAATCTCTGGAGGATACATGGCCCATCATCACTCTTAAGAGCTTTTACAAGGATGAATAAATATTCAGATCCACACACACGTGTGTATATATATATATATATATATATATATCCCACTGGTCCTCATACATGCAGTTCACACCCTTCCAGCTCGTCACATGACCTGGTATCCATGGTAACAGTAGACAAAGGCCTTCTGGTAATTACCAGTGTGAAAAACACAACCAATTACAGATGAGCCCAATACAATGAAAGAAACACAGACAACAGGTTTTACCCACAATCCCTTTCTTTTTACAGCTGACCGCCAGTAAGTGAGTGTCACACACATGTCCCTGTTTCAACACCATCAGAAAATCTAGCATTGACTGTCATTAACAACGATTGAAAGTAAAATCATAAATAAGATCAGTTGTTTCTCCACAGCAGCATTTAAAATAATTTTATATTTTATTCATTAAAGATACATTACACTGATCAAAAGTGTCAGTAAAGACTTTTACATTGTTACAAATAATTTTTTAAGTAAATTCAAGTAAATGTTGCTTATCAACTTTCTATTCATCAAAGATTACTGAAAACAAGTTTGTTTTCACAAAAATATTAAGCGGCATAACTTTTTTCAACATTGATGATAATGAGAAATGTTTTTGAGGAGCAAATCAACATATCAGTATGATTTCTGAAGGATCATGTGACACTAAAGGCTAAAGAGTAATTATAGCATTACAAGAATAAATACATTGTAAAATATGTACAAATGGAAAACAGTTATTTTAAATTGTAATAACATTTCATTATATTACTGTTCTTATTGTATTTTTGATCAGATAAATGCAGTCTTGGTGAGCATAAATGTTTTTTTAAGACCATTTAAAAATCTTCAAAACTTTCAAAAGGTAGTGTATAAAATAATATACTTATTTGTTTCTAATTGTAAATAGTACAAATAATTTGTGTTGCCTGGTCACTGGTATTATCACATACATTGTGATGGAGATTTTGTCTGATCTCATTATGCGCTGCTGTGTAATGGTGCTGTGAACGGTAATAGTTGTGTGTATTATTGATTACGGCATATGCATAATCAATAGGCGGGTGGATGTCAGGAAGCACAACGGCAGGAGGCCTCCCCAATCAAAGCTACATTGATTAGTTTGCCTGCTGATTGCTTGCAACAAGCTCTAGCTTAAGGAAAATCTGAAATTTATGCCTTTTGTGTATGCGGATAAATGTTAGCTATGCTTCGTCGCCTATGGAAAATTGAAAAATGAAAACAACATTGCACGCACAAAAGAAACAAGTGCCACACAGCCGCAATGCTGTGGCTCCAACTCCCACACACACATGCTGGAATGCATGTACACACACACAGCAAACACCTGCTCATTCGCATGCATGCACACACACTCGTGTGAAAGCAATTGGCTGGGCGGTTGAAAGGCCGTTCTCCTGGTGGCGGTTGCTAATGGCTACAAGGTAACGGCGGGAGCCTAGTGACGGGTCGATAACAGCGATGTCAGTCCCACAAACACAGATGACATAAAATTGCTCTTTGGTAGGCTATGTCATTATTTCAGACGAAAGCAGATGAGAAATTGAAAAAGACAGAGAAAAACAGTAGAATGTGTTTTAGAAGTGTTTTTTTAGAATGTTTTTAGTAGAAACATCGGTGTTTGAAACTTTGTGCTTGTTGGCTTTTCAGATAGATGCAGTAGTATGTATAAGTAGGTATTTTAAAAAGCACAATTTTATTGTATACAACTATTTTGTGTGCAACTATTTATTCTAAACACTTGTGTGTGTGTGTGTGTGTGTGTGTGTGTGTGTAATACAAATTATATAATTCTATTTATGTACAGTAGTTTAAAATTTGAAATGATTAATAATATTATTATATTTAATAAATGTATATAATAATGTAAGACGAATAATGTAAAATTCTACTTTGCCATCAAGTTATTTAAAATTGTAATTTTTATAAAGTATATATATTACATATTCATTTCAATAAATGGAAAATTATGGGGATCACGTGACGCTTTCATGAGCCAAGACGCACATTAGCTGAGCTCCGTGTATATAACCCGTCTTTTACTGTTGTTCGTCGTCTTTTCTTACATTTGGGGTAGTTTTTTCGTTTGCCGGTTATCTGGAGATGTCACACAGTCGGAAACTTGCTTATCTTTCACCATCATCCTCGCCAAGCAGCCACGGCGGGCCGAGACATGGAAGACAATATGGCGATCACTATAAAGAGATTTGAGGACATTTTGAAGGCTGAATTAGCAGCAGTGCGCACCGAATTCGCTTCTCACATGACTACAATCCAGAATATATGTTCTAAAGTTGACTTTTTAATCGGGGAACAGAGAGAGCAGAAAAAAGTGATCAGCGAATACACTATGCATCTGGATGCCCTCGAGCAACAAGTGACTGATTTACAAGACCGCAACAGACGCAGTAATCTCCACCTGCTGGGACTACCTGAAGGGGCCAAGAAGGATTACCCGATTGGCTTTCTGAAACGGTCGCTGCCGATCTGGATCCCATCACTTATGAGCAGACATATCGAGATCAAACGTGCGCATCGAGTTTACTCCAGAGCTTCAACTGATCACTCCAAACCACGAGTGTTTCTCTTCAAACTGTTATGCTACAACGACAGGAATTTGATTCTAAAAGAAGCAAGACTGTGAAAGCAAATGACGGTGTGATGTTGAGCTTTTTCCCTGACTTCTCTCCCACGACGGCAAAGAAGCGGAGTTCCTTCAGTCCAAACGGAAGGAATTGAAAGAGGCAGGTCTGCAGACCTTTCTTCAGTATCCAGCTACTCTGAAGATCGTCATGAAACACGGCGAGATCAAACTAATGCACTCACCGGACGAAGCGCGTCAATTCCTGAGCTCCATTCCTGCTCCTCATTCTCCCGGGATGGACGTGGCATAAAGGTTTGATAATACCGAGTGACTCGACTTCTGATTTACAGATCTAGAACTACATGTGACAATCGGCTACTGGCAGTTCTTCATGTAAGCTAGGAAACTAGCACTAATGTACAGTTTTCAGTTTACATGATGCAATTATTTATGTTTGTTTCCTTGTAACAGAGAGTATACTGGCTGTCATGTTACTGTCACTGATTAAGACAGGGGAGGGCAGCAGCCTGGGGTTTTCACCCCAGTCTGTAAAGTTTTATGGGGTGGGTTTTCTTTGTTAATGGGTTTTTAAAGGCAGACTTAAGTTAATTAATTTGCAGTGGTATAACTTTCTCTCATTTGTTCAGTTCACTTATTTGATAATAATGACTCAAATTAATATACTAAGTTGTAATGTCAATGGTTTAAATGGCCCCCATAAACGTTCAAGTTTTTTAGAACTATTGTGGCGAAAGAGGGTTGACATTGCTTTGATCCAGGAGGCCCATTTGTGGAAGGATGGTGTCCATGTATGCAATGGTAAATATTGTGAGATGGTCTCTTTTGCTGCGACTGATAGTGGATCTAGGGGTGTTTTGATAACTGTTTGAAGAGATTTGAATGTTTTCATTTTGGACAGAAATGGTGATAATGCTTACAGAATTGCCAGTACATCCCTTGTGAAAAGTAATTCTCCCCACTGATAATTCTGTTGTTTCTGCTTCAGTTGTTTGCTCTTCTCTCCTCGAACAATCATGCAGACCATTGTCCATAACAACTATCTGGTCTTCTATCGTATTTCTTCTCTTTGATGTGTAGTTTTTGTATTCATGTGTTTTTTGGTTTTTCTTTTCAAGTATTTGAGTTTGCCTTTAAATAAAATAAAAAAAAATTGTTCACAAAAAAAAAAAGGAAAATAATAAAATAATATAAAAATATATATATTATTATAATGTTATTAAAACAATTTTAATAATAAATGAAAAATATAATATAAAATTGCAATTATTTTCTAACATTTTATATAATTAAAGTAATAAATATATACACACACATACTCATACACATACACACACACACACAGATACATACATACATAAAATTAATACAAGTTATATAATTATGTACGTACAGTAGTTTATCATTTAAAATGATTAATATTTTCATGTATTATTACTTGTTAATTGTTGCCTCTTTGCCACCTTTGCAGTGTAACCTGACATTAGGTTTGTACATCTCATGCGACAAAATAAAAAAACACATAACCACATGTCTCTCTCTCTTCCACACATGTTTGGAGAGTCTTCAGAAAGCAGGGAGCAGCTGCTGTGTGTCTTGTGCTGGTCTCAAGAGGGCCTGAGGAGACAGAAATGCGAGACATCTCATTAACCGCTATTTGAATGTGTCGTTGAAGTGCCCTGTAGACGTGAGACAGCAACAAGACTAAAATATGGAGCATGGTGCACTTTCCTGTTTTACAAATGACTACAGAGGTTACCTCAACATGTCTATTCTACAATATAAAAGACAAATTAATATTATTACAGCTATTGCTGAACAAGGCATATGATGTCGATGGATTGGGCAGGTGGGGGAGTGGTGACATGGAACAAAAATGAAAAAGAGTGTGTTTAACACCCTATAAAAATGTCATTGCTCCCATTAAAATCAGTGAAGCTGTCTAGATAAGGCTTTGATTATGGTGAGAGCAATGTAATTGTGTCATGTCATGATACTCACTTGTAGTGTAGATTAAATGGAACAGGTGTGTTGACATTGCTTTACTTGTTGTTGTGCATTGTTATAACTTGCTTTAATATAAATCAATGTATAAATATTTATATTAATTATTTCACTAGTAAGAAAGATTCTCCCAAAGATGGACTGGATTAATCAAAATTGGTGATTTGTAGCTTTTAGTCCATATCAGAGTATATTTATGCCAGGATACATCAAAATTATGTACTGTCTTTCTGTTCCGGGAAATAGACCAAACATATTGATCACTGACTCTAAATTCCTTTCAGAGGCATAAGAGGTAGGATATCCGCTAAAAATCTGGATCCAATTCTGGGGGGCACTGTATCCGGCTCCAAGCATTATCAGAGTCCTCTGTATCTTGAGATCCTGTCAAAATGCTTCCACCCGGCTCTTGTTCTTCCTCGGCAGCTGTAATAGAGCTGTATGGGCACCTGTGTGTGTGTGTGTGTGTGTAATGGGCCTGAAAGAGCAGTGGAATGTATCCATAAACTGGTTACTGTCTTTGCAAAGATACTTAAGGGAGGAGGTGATAATGAGCCGTGTTATTTAGGTTTGAATAGGAGAGAGAGAGAATAGAGAGTAGTGTAAAGGATTAGCCCTTATTTTAATTTAGCTTTTAGGGAATCTATTCTTAAGATTCGATATTGATATTTACATGATTAATCGATATTAATCAAAACGTCCAACTTATACCTTGTTAACGATACCTCATTAACGACTTGTCCAGCAAGCGTTAAAATCAGTACGTTATCGCTTAACAATTCGGTTTTATTCCCGTGGCCACGATAATAACACAGAATTGATTAGGTAATTTTGAGCATAGGTAACGCAATCTTTGGCAGATAGTTTAAGACTTGAAAATCACACAGCACCAGGCAAAGATTCCTTTATAAAATCAAAGTTTATTTTACTACTCTGCCATACTACTAAGCTAAATAACACAAAACAGAATACGTAAACACACACAAACACACACATTGCAGGCAATGAACTTGAAGAAAGCTTAAACCAGCACTCTTTTGCTAGTTACTGAAAACTTTGCCCTGAGGGAATTTCAAACAGAAAACTTGTCTGTCTTTGTTCTTAAATTACTTCAACCAGTTTCCAGCAGAATCAAGGAGATTTGTTTGATATTACTTGCTTCAAGTTGAGTTTCCGTTCCTTTCCTGGTCGAGGGAACCCCGGGTGCGGATTGGCTGCTGATGTGTCGTCATAGCATGATGTCACGGGGAATGCCCTCTTGCAATTGGTTGGTTTCTCTGTGGAGTGATGACGCTCTTAGGAAGTTTGTTTCAGTTCTTACGGCTTCAGATGATAAAGTTCTTTAGAAGTTTGACCAAGTCTTGATAGTTGTTCAATGCTCGGCCAGATGTTAATGGATGTTAATGGCAGTTTTCTGTGCGTAAATGAAGAATATGTCCTAGCAGATCCCTATAAGTGTTTTAATCATACATTATGATGAGAAAAGTCAACTTTCATCCACACCAAATTATTGCTGACGCAACTAGCTTTCATTCAAAATCAAACAACAGGTGTTTAGCATACAGAAAGTACATACATTAATTCTATATACTACATGGCTTAATGCATCGATTAACATGCTACCTTCTAAATAATCACACCAAGTATATGAAAGGCATAAGATACAACGTTAGTATGTATTGTTTATTGAGTATATTGTTTTAATAGAAATAGGAATAAAGGAATATCTGTTGGCAGAGTCAATAAAAGTTTGGGTGGTCTTTGCACAAGAAAAAAAAAAAACGAGGGAGGACGAAAGGGGGAGCTGTCCGAGGGTCATGAGTGTCCCGTTGGGCATGTATCTTTGAGACTTCAACGCCCAGTGTCATCATAAAAACGTCTCTCCTGGTTGATACAATCATTGAATTACATGTTAAGCAGTCAGGAGGTCATGTCCAGATCCAGAGGTCTTTGTCCTGTTTCTGGTTGAATTATGTTTAAGTGATAAGAAAGCCACAGTAAAGTCCTGTTCTGGAATACGTCCAGATGCTCCCTCAAATTTATCCTGGTTTTAGAGGTCTCCTGAGATAAGGAGATTTAGGGCAGGAAATCGGCCAGCCAATCAAATGCAGATGCTGGGAGTGGAAGTCTTAACTTCTGCTAAGGAATGTGTCTGTCTTGAAATAATTTTGTGTGTGTGTTCTTGTTCCGACAAAGTTCTACAGTAGTAATGCCATATGATTTAAACCACCCACTCATGTTCGTTCTGCCTAAAGCATTTAAATCAGCTCATTATTCATTTGAGTAATCTCTGAATTAGCAATCTTATTAAGGTAATAGCTGTGCCTTAATTGGTTGTAAAACTTAAGATGAAGATTATATTTTAGTACCTTGTATATGGCTGTTAAAAATATGAACTCTTGTGTTATTAGAATCAGGGTGAAAAGAGACTTACCTGAAGATCGATTGCTTTATTCCGAAACAGGGATTAAAATGATTACAATGTTGCTTTCTATTCTTGGTGCGGTTCGCTTTCACACGGCAAAGTTTCTAAACGTACCAAAATTGTTAATACAAGTCACGTGCGAGTAAACTGTCCTCTCATTGGTCAAAGTTCCACGGAGCTGGAATGACAATTAATGATTCATTTGGAAAGAGAGGCAAACAAACTCTCTCTCTCACACATACACACACACGTCAGGATGGAACGACAACAGCTTTGAGGGCTTATTGTTGTTTTTGTTTTTTGTAGCTATCAATATATTAACTTATCATTTTGAGCAGGAGTCCAGGATTCGTTGACAAAACATTGTTAAAACGCACCTATACGAAGAGCATTACGATGGCATTATAAAATGAAAAGGCGCACTTTGATTTTGAATGGCGAAAACGTGCACACCCACTGCTTTTCACGGAACTAATGTAATTACCCATTATCCAGTGTGATGTAGCCTGGTCCGTTGGATCGGATTGCTTTCTCACTACAACCGAACCGCTCCAGAGTTCGTTTTTAGTCGAGCTGAGATCACCTCGTTCAAGCGGTCTCAGACCAATTGTTTTGGCGTGGATCCGAGCGCGATTGCCGTGTTCACATATGCCCAAACGAACCGAGCTAAGGGGGGAAACGTGCCAGGTTCCGGAACCACGGGCCAGGTGTGAAAACACCCTTACATAGTATATAACAAGATTTTTGAGTATCAGCATAAAATATGCTCCATTTTCTGTCCAAATGCTACCTGCTTGGACAGGAATGGGCCCGTATTGTAATTTAAAACTGAAATCAGATGTAGAAGATTTTTTTAATTATATTTTTATTTAGCAAGGATGAATTAAATTGATCAAAAGTGACAGTAAAGACAATTAAAATGGCAAAAAAAAAATCTATTTCAAATAAATGATGTTCTTTTTTAACTTTGTATTCATCAGTGAATTTTAAAAAAATTCATTACATTTTCCACAAAAATGTTGTTTTCAACATTGATAACAATAAGAAATGTTTCTTGAGCACCAAATCAGTAGGCATATGTTAGTTAATTCTTAAGGATCATGTGATAAGCTAGAGTAGTCTTGCTTTACAATCACTGAAATATGTTTTAAAACATATTAATATAGAGAGCAATACTGATATTTCACAATATTACTGTTTTTACTGTATCAAATAAATGCAGCCTGGATGACCATAAGAGACTTTAAAAAACATACTGAACCCAAACTTTTAAACGGTAGCTAGTTCATATAAATGTGTTCTTTTTAGATCTCTGTTCTCTGACATTTAGCGGAGATGAGATGCAGCACTTGTGCACAGAGGTGTTAAAATATGCACCCCTGCTAATTCAGAGGACAGAGCTCACCGCTGGGGATGAGATTAATAAGTCTTTTGTTTCATAAGCCTCTTGGCCTGCAGACATGCTGCCTGAAGATAATTGAAAGCTCCGTTCTGCCATTCTCAGAGGTGACATTACCTCTGTGGCGTCACAGTGGAATCCTACCATTGTAACAAACTTTGCTTTTGACGAAAACCAGGAGAAACAAGTTTTAAAGTGTCGTGCTTACTCCATTTTGGTTCAGGTATAGGGCAGTGAAATGTCTCTGCTGTAAATGCATGCTGAGGTAGACAGTGTTTTCACATCATGATTAATTCAAGAGACCTATTACTTTTAAAGAGGACTAAATCTAGATGTGCTGCATGACCAGAAAGTATTTAAAATGAACATTTTGTACGGGCTTAGATTTTAATTAAACGTGATAAAATAAAGAACATACTGTGGTTTAGGTCTTTTTTTTAGGTCTTTTTTCTATATACTTTACTATTTAATGTTATAAAATATCAGATATCTATTATTCTGAAAAGTTAAATTGTATTTTAATATTTTTCCCTGTGTATTTTATTTAATTTATTTATTTTTATTAGAAATGTTCCCAGACAGCTTTCTTATTCATATGCAGTTCATACATTATTATTATACCTGTATATTGAATAAATCTGTCAGACAGACATTTCCTCTTATTGTGAACCTAAACTCATGGCATTTAAAATAAGTATCTGAGTTAAACAAAGGAGACAAATCTTCAGTGGAGGTTTTATCAGTGACCTTTCTAGCTTCCTGTGAGTCAGAGAGAGAGTGAAATCTTCACAGGGCCATGATGGGGCTGTTTTTAAGGCAGAGCTTGCAGACGTCTGGCCTGTGTCTGACTGTGAGCTGGACTGATAACACTTCACAGCTGAAATGCTCAGTGGGGTTGGCACACTGCCAATCTCAGCGTCAGCTTTGCATTCCCACATCAGCTAAAGACAGAGATATTTTAAGACAGAACTCAGAATAAAACAGATCTCTGGCTGAGCCTCTGAATATCTTTTTGTGTGTGTTATGAGAGATTATGTGGAGATAAGCAGACAATCCTTTTTTTAAGAGATGCATTTGTAGTTATACTAAGGGCTGTTCTCATATTAAACATTTCTTATTATTTCCACTCAGATTCTCTGTTAATGTGTCCTTAAATCTGTTCAGTCAGTAAGAATAAGAATAAGCTGTCCAGTCTTTAATGTTTCCCGATTTATTCTAATGCGATGTTTCCACCCCAGGAACCTCTAACACTATTACAGGAGAATATCCTGTCTGTACTGTAGAGTCACCTAAATCAACCAAATTATGTTTGCTTGTTTACAAGCATTTACTGTCAAGTCACATTCTTGGTGAATGGAATCACTGTGTTGATCTGTCAGTATGAAGAGCAGTACGGAGCAGATCTTTCCATCTGATATCATGAGAATAACGGTCAGGAGGATGAGAACAAAGTTTACACTGAAGTAGTTATACACTTTGAAGTTTATTATTTTGAGGACTCCTGTGATGCAGTTTGAAAGATTTAGGTCAAACTGTGGAATCACGAATGCCTTCTTAATTGTAGCTTTTCTCTCAGTGCTTTGAGAATGAATTGGAATGTCTCATTACAGAGATTTAAAAGTGGATTGTTCTAAATAAACAGTTTAAAATAGTTTTTGGGATTGTTCTACAGTTGGAAGACAATTTCAGAACCACGGACAGCTCATGTACTTGAGTGGAGCTGCTTTCAAATGAGGCCAGGAAAAATATATTTGTTAAATTCACTAGACATTCTTGAACTCTGAAATGTAGAATTAATTCAATGATTTTTCCAAGGTATAATATTAACACTCACCAAGAACAAAGAAGTTACATTTCTTTCTTTTTTCTTTCTCTTTTTTTCCTGAATTAACTAACCTTTTGAAATGTTAAAATATTTTTAACCTTGGATTCATTCATTCATTTTTTTTTAAACAGTGGAACCCCCTTCTTTTTCAATTTGGCTTTTTGTTAAGACACATCAATTGTCTTTTTGTCTATTGTTGTTTTTTCCATTTTTAATTTTATTTATATTTGAGAAACTTTTGGAAAATATGTACTACTATTTTAAAAACATAACAGTTTTAAATAGTACTATGTGAATGTAATGCCCACTGATCTGTATTATTAAACGTCCCAGTTGAACATAGGGCTGGGCGATGAAACAATTATTACAATATCATTTTCCTTGATTAAAATAGAAATAATTAAAATAATAGTAATGCAGTAAAACAATAACAATAATTATCACAATATAATTTTCCTCAATTAAAATTAAAACACAAGTTTGATAAATGTTCGATTTAATGTTTATGCATGATGATGTCTCACGTAGCTAGACCTTCAGACTGATGGCAGAAGGTCTGGGAACCTTGGCCGCTTTGAATGGCTAAGACGTGCCCAAGAGACCAAATGACGGACAGGTAAAGCAACCAATCAGCAACCAAGTCGTGTCCTGTTTAGGGGCGTGGAAATGTCCTCACAATAACAGATCGTTGTGTACAACTCTTGTACATATTTTAAAGATTCTTTGTCGCAAACTTTCAATATTTCACATACTTTTACAAATCCAGCATTTACTTGATCCTGATAAGCGCTCATTGGCCCTTTTTACGCTGTCAGTTAAATGTGACCCAATTCCGATTTTTTGCTCATATGTGACACAGATCTATGACAGTGTAAACAGGAAAATTGGTTTCAGGCCTCATTCATATGTGGAAATAAATGTGATATGTGCCAATGCTGTCATGTAAACAGGCAGACCGGATTTTCTGAAGCATTGCATTCTGTACGTCATTAAAGCTGTGACAATTTAGTACTTCGCCACGGTTTAATGACGTCATATGGGACCCATGCTGGCAAAATGAGTGTAAATGCACACGGGCTATTTTCAGCTACAGGCAAAAAGAAAAAAAAAAAGTGAAAAATATCTAATTTGAGTTTTTCACAAAAAATTGTTCATTAAGCCCTCGTTTGAGGAGCGTCTCGCTGCAGCCCACAAGATCCAGGGGGCGTGGTTGGATCCAGATCCAGCTCCTCCCACCTTACATATACCTAAACCTACCCATCTCCACCCCCTGATCCCGATACCCACTCATCTCCACCCCTAAACCTACCAATCTCCACCCCCTAGATGTGGATCCAACGACGCCCCCTGGATCTTGTGGACTGCAGCGAGCCCTACTTGCCTCGTTTAGCTATCCCAATGCTCCAAATAGTAATTAAACATCTAAAAGTATCTTTAATTGCATATTTTCTGAGAGGATTACCTTTTCTCCGCTCGCTTCGATTGTGGGGAAGTTGTGGCCTAATGGTTAGAGAGTCGGACTCGTAACCTAAAGGTTACAAGGTCTCAGGTCTGGCAGGAATTGTAGGTGGGCAATATGGCTGCCCACTGCTCCAATTGTGTGTTCACTGCTGTGTGTGTGCACTTTGGATGGGTTAATTGCATAGCACAAATTCCGAGTATGGAATACTTGACCATACTTGGCCACACATCACTATCACTTTCACTTCTCACGCTGTGAAGATGCTTACTTTTAGATGTAAAATGATAAAGGTAATACATTATATGTTTCTTTCTAGGCTATTTGTTCCTCTACTGTATTTTTTGTTTGTTTTGTTTTGTTTTTTGCATCTGTTCTTATTTATAATAGGAAAGATAAAATAAAAAACAGCTATATTGTAATTATTGATATAGTAGCCTAATTATTAATAAGAAAAGAACTGTAGGAAAACTTTAATCTTTCTCATAATCAACCTTGCTGACTCTATATCGGCTTTAAACGGGTGTAGCAGTCATTTTTTGTCCGATTCCAAAAAATCATACATCATTTTGAAGGTCTTTTAATGGAGAATGTGAAAATAAAAATTAAAAAATTTTCTAATTTTCTCGAGTCGTTTTGTCAGCACAAGTCACATTATTCTCGGGAGGAAGCATGTGTGGAGGCACTAAATGACAACAACGCATGTGGGATGTTTCAGATGGTATGGCAAGTGTAAACACATGAATCGGATATGTGTCACGATTGAAAGAACGTGTAAACGGACAGCCAAAAAAAATCGAATATAGGCAACAAATCGGAATTGAGCATCAAGACAGTGTAAACTAGGCCATTGTCACAGTTGTAAATACAACAGCTTTCTTCTTCCATGAGGGGGTTTGGCATCACAACATTTTTGTTTCCAGGCGGAATGCAACACACATCTCCTGAAAATCCTATATAATTCAACCAATCCGATTACAGCAAGTATTTCCAATTTTTTGTGCGATATGGGCGGTCAGCGGTCAGTGGGCGTGACGTTTGAGGCTGACACATTTACATTTACATTTATTCATTTAGCTGACGCTTTTATCCAAAGCGACTTACAATTGCTATATATGTCAGAGGTTGCACACCTCTGGAGCAACTAGGGGTTAAGTGTCTTGCTCAGGGACACATTGGTGTCTCACAGTGGATTCGAACCCGGGTCTCTCACACCAAAGGCATGTGTCTTATCCACTGCGCCATCACCACCCTAAACAACATCACCACCACCCTACTGTGCATGATGCAAATTAGTGATGTACAGAAATTTCAACAACTAAACATTTTTGGCCAAAACAGCAATTTTGGATTTCAGCAGAAATAATTTTAGATTGCTGAAATCATTGACCATTAATAAGAGTTTCTCTGGTTCATTTTGTCTGTGTCAGTGTCTATTTAATGCACATGACATGGATAGCATGTAGGGGTGTGCGATATGACTATTTTTGATCGTGGACGATAAAATGTCTCCACGATCTGCTTTTGAAGAAATATCGTAGTATCGTGCTACAGAAAACATTGTCAACATTGTACAGTTCTGGCGCCTCCGTCTATATATACTGTACAACATGACATACAGCAGTAGAGTTACTCTGACAGGACACTGCACTTATTCGCGATCGCAGAAGTACATTATTTGCATATAAGCCTTGATGGTTAAATGTTTAATTCGTGCGCTTTTTCTGAGCGGATACACCAGAAGCGTGCGCACTAAAAAGCCTGTCTAACAGGGCCTGATTATCAACTAAGTTATCTTTTGTGCTAATACTGTCAAAATACACAAGGTTTACATACAGACTCAGTTGGTTATCTCTAAAATGAAAGTAAATAGTTTAGAGAGAAACGGATGCGTGCCTGTATATTAGATGCGTGCAGCTCTTAAAGGGACAGGACACTAAACATGCTGTCGACTGTCATTAAAGGGATAGTTCACCCTAAAATTTAATTTCTGATTTCAAAATTGTGAATCGAATATGATATTTTTTCTATATCGCCCACCCCTAATAGCATGTAAAGATGCCAGCTCTATGGATGCTAGGAGCAAAACTCTGCCTTTAAACTTGAAAGAACTAATAAAGATTTGACATTTGTTGGGATAATTATTGATACTGACTGATATATTAAATATATTTAAAAAAATGTGATAATGTTTTTGGCCATATCGCCCAGTCTTAGTTTAACTTAGTTGAACATCACATTTTTATTTATTTATTAGCATGTAATATATGAAAAATATATATATATATTGTGATAATATTTTTAATATATTTAATTTTAAGTTTTGATAATGACTGGTGGCTGATTTTATGCCTTGCATATCCCTGATTAATTTACATTTTAAATAAAGAATTGTTGATGATAACAGTTTTAATTTTAACTATTTAAAAAATATTTAGTTAATTTACTGTATATATTAAATGAAAATAGCCCAAATCTCTTACTTTGACTAAATCTAGAAGTGAACAGGAACTATCAGGCACTTGCTAAAAGTATCTTGTCAGAATGATATGTTCAGCTGAATATTTCATTGTGTCATTTTTGTGAACCAACTCAGTGGCAGCGTCATGTCTCTGACCTGCTCACATTTCATACCCCACCATCCATTTCACATCCCATCTGTGTCATCCACCCCGCTTCCTAATGCATTCGCCTGGTCTGGATGCTGCCGGGAATCCCTCCCCACCCCCGCCCCCTACCCTACAGAAACCAAGATTTACACTCTCAACGTGCTGAACAGCTCTCTGATGAATGAGTCTAGACTGAGACCTCAGAGAGCTTCTCCCTCATGCTTACTTTGCTTTTATACAGTACACGTTATTTACACGGACACTTAATGTGCATTGCTAATCATCTCCCGACTCTAGAAGCTTCCTGATTGGTTGGGCTAATTGTGGCTTGAGGGACGAAAGCACTGGTGGAGAGACTGGGGCGGCTTCGAGGCTTTTCCTTCATCTCAGAGGATCTGGTTGAACTTAGCAAGGGGGTAGGGGGGCGAACGGATGGTTGGAAGAGGCTTTTATGTGCTGCTTTTCATGTATTCACTTTGTTTCTCTTTCCCAGCATGCATCATTCCTGCTTAACGGGTTCTGCCGCTCGGCTGTCCTCCTGCAATCCCACCCACACCCTTTTTAATAGAGCGTGCCAGCGAGAGCGAATAGTCACCCTCTCTAATTTACTCAGGATGATAGGTCCTCGTAAAAAATCCAACAACAGAGCATTTCCCGTGCCTCTTTATTGCCGCCAGGCGACCGTTTAATTCAACTGTGATGATTGTGATCTCCGTGTAGAGGCGAGATAAGGGACT
This sequence comes from Barbus barbus, assembly GCF_936440315.1. NCBI lineage: Eukaryota > Metazoa > Chordata > Actinopteri > Cypriniformes > Cyprinidae > Barbus > Barbus barbus. The sequence continues at coordinate 23,119,196 of NC_136757.1, forward strand.
CGCACCCATGTTTGGCAGCGGCGCGACAATGCAAACAGCAAGACGAGGGCGATAAATAGCATTGAGGCGGTTAAATGGATTGTAAAATGAGAGGTCATACAGCTGTCGGTCGAGGAATCGCTGCTCGCCACCAGTAACCCACTAATGAGAGATGATTATCACTAACTCTGGATAATACATGCAATGCTCTCTCTATCTCGCTCTCTGCTGTAAAATCATGTACTTTCTCAATTGAAATTATCAGTCCTGCATTGTAATCCTGGTGGTGAAGAATTGGGAATGAAAAAAAAAGCTTTTAGCTTTTTATTCCGAAAGACTAGACAGATGAATCCTCTTCCTGCAGGGCTTTTTGGGTAAAACAATGCACAGTTTTGATCCCTTGATCCATGGGCACAGTTCGGTCTGGTAAATCTAGGCACCCAGAGGGAAAATGTTATATTCGTGTGAGCCTATCAGGAGAGAGTATGATAGAGAGAGAAATAACCCCAGATAAGCAAAAGATTGTTAGTTGCAGCTTTATAGGATTTATGTGCAGGATTTAACAGATAGCAAGCTCCTTAGTCTGGAAAACTGTGCTGTGTCAGGGTTCTGTGCTTCATTTTCTAAATTAAAGCATAAACTTAGTTTTGTACAAATACAATACAGTATCAGTTTGAGATTTAACCCTGTAAAGACTGGCATATGAAATATTAGGCCAGAAAATCTTTTTTTTTTTTAAGATTAGTTCAGCTTTAGACTGAAAGAAATCTAAAAGACATTTTTGAGTATCATATCTGAAACATCGGGATTGTTAATTTTTTATTTTTAGTATGATGTAGGAGAATATGGAGCTCTTACTCGAAGGAAAAAAAACTTATTCAGTATGCATTTTGTGCAGTTGCTGATATTAAATGGTAAGATGTAATTCTGATAGCTTGTATTGTAAACCGAGATCTTTATTATAACTGTATAACAGACCACATGCATAAAATGCACATAAATATCGTAGTTTATTGATTAAAGCTGTGTGGATAATATTGTTGGGGGCAAAACATAATGCAGCGCAATACATGAATGATTGAGATATGTTAAAATAACCGTTCCAAAAGCCTGATGTATCATTTAATGCTCACATTTTAACATTTTTCTCAAAAATGCTGTATGGATAATCATGTAAGTGTATGCAAGTGTTTATCTTGAAATATTACTAACAATATAAAAGTTAATCTTGTGTTGTTTTTTTTAAATAAACATCACAGCAAAAAAGACACATTGACATTTTTAGAATTATAATGAAAGAGCTTTTACTTGCTGAAAAATATAAATATCAGACAACAGAAGGCATGTAGAAAATTGTGTATAACAGGTAATTTTGAGGCTTTTGAAAGTTGTGTATCAAATATGATACAGTATGCCTTATAGGGTTGACATTCATCAACAAAACTGAATTATATTAAAGTGATTGTTCACCCAAAAATGACAATTCTGTCATTAATTAACGTTACTCACCCTTGTCGTTCCAAACCCGTAAGGCCTTCGTTCATCTTCAGAACACAAATTAAGATATTCTTGATGAAATCCGAGAGCTTTCTGAACCCTCCATAGATAGCAAGGCAACTGACACATTCAAGGATCAGAAAGGTAGTAAGGTCATTGTTAAAATAGTCCATGTGACATCAGTGGTTCAACCATAATTTTCAAATGTTTGATTTCTTTTAATATTGATATGCACACACTGCACCTTTAGTGTGTTTCCATGCAGTTTTTTTGTTTGTTTGTTTGTTTTTTGTCTGGTCTCTCATTTCTCTCTGAAGTGAGTCTCTTGCTGAAATCATGTTCCTTTGTGTCAGGGTCATGACAACTTTGCCATAAAGCTAACGGGGGCTCTCACAGTGAACAGCAGGAAGACACCACTTAAGACATTACACAGGGCTTCCTCTGTTACCGTGACAACCCAGACCTAATGAGTATACATGCTTTTCTTGTAACAAGCTGTGCTATTTGTTTAAATTGTCTTGCCATGGTGACATGAAATTGTATTTAAGACTTACTTGATGTATGTAAGTAGACATATTTGTAGCTTTCAGTGGGAAATGGATCTTTATCCATATGGATTTGATTGGATTGTGGATGCTATGTGATATTATTTATCCCTGCCCACACTCTTTCTCTCATCACTATACATTACACAGAGAGTTTTGCTATAAGTTTGATACATAATAATAAATTCTTTGAGCTCCATTTGTTAATGATAAGTTGAAAATTAAGCCAGTGATATTTTAAGTTCAGTGTTCTTATGGAAATAAACTGTTTATTATATTTTCCAATTTTTGTATATTCAATGCTTTGTTGGGCCATAATAGTAATGTCAATTTCTTTATTCAACAAACCATACTGATGGATTAAATCCACTGAACTGATGTGTAACCACAGAACCCACAGACTCAGACATGTTTGTTAATGAATCTGACTTTTCTAGTTTATATTCAAAGGCAATATTTGATGCATGGTCTATATAACCTTAAGTAGATGTGAGCAGTTATATCTGATTAATATCTTCTTGTAATAGATGCTAAAAGCTTTTTACCTGACTCTGGCTTATTTACAGAGAGAGACAACTTGGGCAGCCAAATGCCTCAGGCATCCTTCCTTTACTAAAGTCAGCTGAGCGGAAGAGACCGACAGCTGCACTGTAAAACATGGTTAAATGTCAGACATTTATCTTAACTTTTACGGTCTACATTTTAACATAAATACGTATATTACATTCAAAATCTGAGATTTTAAATTTGTCGTTTGAAGCTCAAAGCACTGGTTTTATAACTCCCTCTGGCTTTGAGGAGTGAGTATAAAGGATGGAGGCTGTGAATGTTGATGTGGATTTTGGAGTGGATTAGTGGCCAATACTTAATATGAAAATGAACACAGATTTACATCTTTGTGCTTTGTTTCTTTCAGTCACAGATGAAGACACTGTCAAACGGTACTATGCCAAGTTTGAAGAGAAGTTCTTTCAGACGTGTGAAAAGGAGCTATCCAAGATCAACACATTCTATTCAGGTATTGTTTTCCCTGCATGCCTTCAAAAATGCTGAAGAAAAAAATAAAAAGGGTAGTAACTGGCAGTGGTGGAAAGAGTATTGAAAAAATATACTCAAGTAAAAGTACCATTACCTTCCAAAAAATGTAGTGTGAGTAGAGTAAAAGTACTTATCCAAAAAACTACTTGAGTAAGAGTAAAAGAGTAGCCTATTTAAAAGTACTCATGAGTATTGAGTAGTGAGTACTGAGCTGTGGATTCTACCCCCTCATAATAAACGCTGTACACTGCAATTTATACATTTAAAAAATGTTGTGCATTCTGTAATTCACATTATCTTGTTTGTCACAAAGAATGAAGAATATCTATCATCCAACAGTTTTAATTTTGACTGCCAACTCTTTAAAACACATCAAAATAGCACGGAAACCGTATTCAGTTGAAGAAAAGATGAAAGTTATTCTAATTACAATCATCCCTTTTTAAAATCATAAAGTTTGAAAAATAATTTAAAATCACGTGTAAGGCCACTGAGACAGCATGCTGTTGTTGCACATAAAATATTAATGTTTAGAATAGTGCAAATACAAACACCATTAGAAACTCATAGTTCAGCATCACACACCATGATATGGGTTAAAATGAGAGCCCATATTTCTCTCCAAAACGGTGACAGTTTTAACATTTTGCAATAAAGAAATAAGAATAACTAAACTTGATAATTTATGTTACAGTTTTAACATAAATGCACATTGTTCTAGAAGGATGGCATCATTCCATACCTTATATACATTTACTCGAATTGTTATGTCGATAAAACAATTTGAAACGAAAAATGCATTAAATAGCAAAGTATTTCTGGGGAAACTTTTTCAAAAGAAAACAAAAACACGTCTCTTTGCTGAGCCGCGGCGGTCTCGGTGAATCAGCAGCATCCACAACTGAATGGAACAAAAAGTGTTGAACTTGAAAATTGTTTATGCGCGAGTACACATGCTAAATGAAGGCGGATTCTATAAAATGGATTAAAAAAAAAAGTTTATTAATGAGCTGCAGTTTTATTACATCACGCACTGACACAGATGCAGTATTAACGCCACAGGTCATCAATAAGGTGCAGATTGGTCCTCAATTTGAGTACATTATTTCAAATCGTTTTACAGTGTTTCCAACACACTTTTTCACAGCATCACGCGCTCAAACTCATCAAAAGTCAACAAGTTCAACAAGCAGCAACGGCGTATTCAAGTGACTGCTGCAGCGCGCATGCGAGAGAGACGAGACAGCGCAGATCGCGTGTCTCATAAGTGAGTGGGAATTTACCGAACGTGGCACTTGCGGGAGTTGACACTGTACGCAATACCCGCAACCTTACACCAAATTTCAGGCCGTGTAGATAGGCAAGCATATATACAAATCATTTAGTAAGCAGAAATCCTAAATTTTCCTTAACATATTAGAGGAAGATGCGACTGAATTGATGCTTGAAGAATGCACTTCCAGCAGCTATGATAAACAGCAGTTGGCGGTTAAAGTTATCTATGCACAATTTGATTTGACGAAAGTCACGAGACCGATTACTATCTCTCTGTCCAATTACATTAATGGATAAAAATTCAATTAAAATAAGCATGTAACGATGTAAAAGTACTGATACATCACCTAAAATGTACTCAAGTAAAAGTACACAATTTTTAAACTACTCAAAAAAGTACAATTACTGATAAAAACTACTTAATTACTGTAACGTGAGAATTTGTAATTCGTTATTCACACCCCTTGTAACTGGTTAAATGTAATCTGGTTAAAATAATCGGATTCCAAAAATTAAGTATTTGTAATTAGATTAAATGACATTTTGAAATAATCTGAATCAGACTACAGTTAGGTCAAAAGTAATCTAAAAGTAATCAAAAAGTAGTCTGATTATATTGCCTAAAATGTGTAATGTAATGGATTACTTTACTAACTATAGTTTTTGTCATGCAATTTGGAATCTCTATAATACTTTTATTCAGCAGGATTTCATGAAATTGATCAAAAGTGACAGTAAAGACTTTTATGTTGTTAAAAAAAATTCCAATTCAAATATAAATAGACAGACAGACAGACAGACAGACAGACATATACAGGTGCATCTAAAAAAAATTTGAATAACATGAAAATGTTCATTATTTTTTGTACCTTATTTCAAAAAGTGAAACTTTCATATATTCTAGATTCATTAAATGTAAGTTAAAACATTTCAAACGTTTTTGTTTTGTTTTGTTTTGTTTTTTATTTTGATGATTAGAGCTTACAGCTCATGAAAGTCAAAAATCCAGTATCTCAAAATATTAGAATATTTCCTAAGATCAATTAAAAAAGGATTTGCAAAACACAGTAATATCATGGCCAGCAAACCACTTGGAAGTGGTTTTGGCAGTGTGGGCAGGTGATAAAGTCCTGCTGGAAAAGGAAATCAGCATCTCCATAAAGCTTGTCAGCAGATGGAAGCATAAAGTGCTCCAAAATCTCCTGGTAGATGGCTGTGTTGACTGTGGACTTCAGAAAACACAGTGGACCAACACCAGCAGATGTCACGGCAGCCAAAATCATCACTGGCTGTGGAAACTTCACACTGGACTTCAAGCAACATGGATTCTGTGCCTCTCCACTCTTCTTCCAGACTCCAGACATTGATTTCCAAATGAAATGCAAAATTGACTTTTATCTGAAAAGAGGACTTTGGACCACTGAGCAACAGTCCAGTTCTTTTTCTCCTTAGCCCAGGTAAGATGCTTCTGATGTTGTTTCTGTTTCAGAAGTGGCTTGGTAGCCCTTTTCCTGAAGACGTCTGAGCGTGGTGACTCTTGATGTGCTGACTCCAGCTTCAGTCCACTCCTTGTGAAGCTCTCCCAAGTGTTTGAATCAGCTTTGCTTGACAGTATTCTCATGCTTGCGGTCATCCCTGTTGCTTGTGCACCTTTTCCTACTCAATTTCTTCCTTCCAGTCAACTTTGCATTTAATATGCTTTGATACAGCACTCTGTAAACAGCCACACCTTTCAGTAATGACCCTCTGTGACTTACCCTCTTTGTGGAGGGCGTCAATGTTCGTCTTCTGGATCATTGCCAAGTCAGCAGTCTTCCCCATTATTGTGGTTTCAAAGAACAGGATATACCCAGAATTTATACTGAAGGGATGGTCATTAATTGAAACTCAAATGTAAATATTAAAATATTTTGAGATACTGGATTTCTGACTTTCATGAGCTGTAAGCTCTAATCATCAGAATTAAAACCAAAAAACTTTTAAAATGTTTTACTTTACATGTAATGAATCTAAAATGTAGGAAAGTTTCACTTTTTGAAATAAGGTACAAAAAATAATGAACATTTGCATTATATACAAATTTTTGGAGATGCACCTGTAGATGAATAGACAGTTCAAAAGCATATTTTCGAATTGGAATTTGTTTTAACAATATAAAAGTCTTTACTGTCACTTCTGATCAATTTCATGCAATCCTGCTGAGTAAAAGTATTATAGAGATAGATTAATAGATTCCAAATTGCATGACAAAAACTATAGTTAGTAAAGTAATCCATTACATTACACATTTTAGGTAATATAGTCAGACTACTTTTTGACTACTTTTGAAACTTGTATTGACTTGTATTATTTTAATTTAATTTAAAAATCTTAATGGCTCCAAAACTGAGTGTATATAATAAACACTTATATCTTCCCACAAAGATAAAAAGTGCACATATCCTGTCTTGAGGATTAAAAGAGATCTCTGTTGAGCATTAAATCGTTCATAGTTAACTTTTAATAATCTTAAATGTTTGGCTACAAGTATTGCATTCTTTCTGTAACTCATAAATAGCACAAGTGGAAACAATTTTTACTGTGTGTGGTTGAACTGCAGTGGCCAGCTAAATGCCGTCAAGGGATTCCCTGTGCATGAGGTCTGGCTGTACAGCAATATTTAGGAACATGATGTAATAGCTAATGCCTGTCATAGTCATTTTGACATGTGTCAAGGGGAATAGACTATGTTTGGACTGATAATATGCACACTGCAACATAAGCTGTGTTGTTGCTTTGACTTCAGGGTAGCAGGAATGTCTGAGCTCTACTGCCTCTAGTGGCTGGTTAGGGGATGACATGACAAACAAGTTCTTCAAGCATAACATTAATGCTTGCTTTGCACATTGATGCATTGTTTCATTGCATTGAGAATTTAACAGTAGCTAATTCTCCCTCTAAATAAAAATCTTAGAATGAGCCAAGACAGATGGATCAGCATTTATTCTGAAACAAATAAGCAGATGTACAATAATAATTTAACAAAAAAAGGAAAGCATCAATATGTTTAGTCTTTTTTTACTCCAGTTGCCACCGAAAATCATTCACTCCCTCAGTGCTGCAGGTTTGACAAACGGACCAAAATAAACTCTAATCGAGTTGCCCAGCCAAAGAAAGCTGGCAAGTTCATTAAGCTGGAAAAATCTCTTGACCCCATACTTTTATTTTTCCCTTGTGGAAAAACACATGGATGTTTTTTCCACAAGGACAAAATAAAACAAAACAAAGTTTAATTTGCTCAAAAATAGTCTTAGAAAAATATTTGAACATAAACATTAGTTTAATTATTCAGCTCTGCAGACAATGTTGTCCATGCACAGGTTGACTTAAAGGTTTATTTAGTTAAATGCAAGGCGTTATCATATATGATGGCCTTTAGAACTGAAATCTATATTAGGACGGCAGCCGCTGTTAGTGCACTATAACTAATTCTGTCTAGTTGACCCAAACTGTGTTATGGCTGAGACCCCTGCCTCCCCCCTGAGTGGTCCTGAATTAACAACATTGCTTCTAAACCTTGAGTACATGCAGTCTTTGTCCCAGTGGACAAGATCTGCTAAGCACATAAATTCTTAGCACTATCTTAGCCACGTACAGCCTTCAGAAGAACAGACCTTAGTCAGACTATTATAGTTGACTGGACACTATATTTACATTACATGAAAGAAAACAAGGATGTGCAGTCAATTCGATATGTTGTTTTTTAAAGGTGCCATAGAATACATTGATACAATATTTTAAATTGTTCTTTGATATCTACATAGAAGGTACGTGGCTTAGGAAAGGGCGAAAATTCTCCAGAAACAGTTTTACATGTTGATTTACAACCCTAAGATTTGTCCCCAGAATGAAACGGTCTGTTATTGGCTTATTTGGAAGGGTCGTGAATAATAATGTTGAGCTCTGCTCTGACTGGCTGTTTCACAGTGCGGCTCACTGTTGAGCTCTGTTCTGATTGGCTGTTTCACAGTGCGGCTCATTTCAGTAGCTCACAGGCAGGAAACACAGGGAAAATATATATTTCAATACTTTCTTGCACAGTTATATCGTTGGGTAATTATACTGTAAATAAAAGGCTAGCATCAGGGAGTCGCTATTAATATGCTGGGCATTGAAACTGCTTTGGAATGCACGATCGCATTTTACTTTCAGTTTCAAGATTCACGATCGCACGTACTATGTTTATACTATGGAGCGGCAGTACTTACCACACATTTTACAAGATCAGATGCTTGTCAGTGGTGCTCAGGATCTGTAAATCATTCGCCATCATCCTCAGGCATCTCTCCTTACTCTGTTTATGTGATAAGTGAAATCTTATGTACTGTAACAGGCTACAGCTAGCAAGGAGCTAACCATGTCCCTTTAGTGGCTCACGTTATTTTATTAGAACGCGTTATTTGTTTTCCGTGCCTTTCTGAATACAGACACCAACCCATCCCTGCACTTCACATCTCCCATTGCCATGAACAGAACTCTTATTATTCAACCATGCCAAGGTAAAGACAGTTTTCCATTCTATGGCACCTTTAAGATCAAATCTATGTTCACAGCCAATATTTTTCTGGACTTTAATAAACTGATGTTCTATCATCTTATCTTTTTATGTATTTGCATTATTAATGCGGTCCAAACTTCAATTTTTGGTTTTCTGTGTTGTTTGTTTGCAAATTCTGCTTGTAAGCTATTTAAAATCGTTAGCTACATACTTTTTCTAACTAACGAACATCTTTAAGAATTTGTAAAAAAGATTAGCGATGTATGCATTTTTTTTATGTTTATGAATTTATTCTTAAACATAAAAAATTGTAAAAACATTTACCATTTAATGACCAAATATTACATTCATATATATATTCATATATATAATTATTCATATCAATATACATATATTCATATAAATGTATTATAATAAATACTATTTTAAAAATACTAATATTAAATAAATGTATATTAAGATATTGAATTAATATTAAATAAAAAATAAATTTCTATGTAATATGAATATAAATATAAAATAAATTAACATTTATAGAAACGTTAAAAAAATTATATAACTGTATTTAAATATATAGCTAAATACATTTTAAATAATATTTTGTCATTTAAATTCATTTGAAAAACTACATTCATACTCTAGTTTAATCTTGTGAAATAGTGGAAGTAGACTGCCCTGAGAAAAACACATTAGCAGAGCCAATTGGGTAATCAGTGCCTTGGGGACAAAGTGTGGCAGTTCTCTTCCTCACTCTCTTTTCATCTTGGACTCCTCAGTCCCTTACTGAGGGTTATCACACATACGCCAGCAGGACTCCTAATATTTACATGTCTGATGAACATAATATCCCGTTTCCTTCCTCTGAAAGTGAGATGGGTGAGCAGGGTCCTGTTCACCAAACTGCGCTGGGATGCAGGCCAGCATGGATAATGCTGTCTGAGATATCGCCCTTACAGGAAGAGGCTCATCTCTAACAGGAAATCTGTCTGCTTTACTTTCCAGTTGATGGGTAGAATGAGGGATTTTATTTGTCATGCTAAATGGATTCTGGTGCATTTCATTGCAGGGTTGTAAGCTAAGCAGGCTTTATGTCTCTCAGTAGATGTAGTCGGATAGTTTTTAATACATTTAAGATCAAATTTTTCCATCCTGGTGTACAACCAGGCTTGTTGTTTTCCGTGTTCTCTCAAAGGCCGTAAATCAAGTAAAATGCTAATTGTCTATAAAACTTAATTATTAATATTGTCTTCTCTTTTTGGATGTTCACAGAGAAACTGGCTGAGGCACAGCGCCGATTTGCAACTTTGCAGAATGAGCTGCAGACAACTCTGGACGCCCAGCGGGAGAGCAATGCTCCAGGGCTGCGCAGTCGCCGCAAAACAGTGTTGCCTTTATCCAACAAAGAGCGCAACAAACATCGCAACATCAAAGACCTGCAGCTGGCCTTCAGCGAGTTCTACCTCAGCCTCATCCTCCTGCAGAACTACCAGGTCTGATATATGTTATGGTTTTTGTTGTTGTTTGTCTCCTGTTGTGAATGTTGTCCTGACTCCCTCTTGGGTTTCTTGACCTTTCCACAGTTTTTTTTTTTTTTTTCCTCTGCTGACAAGATGACACCTGAATCTGAAAGTTCAACATATGCTGGTCTTTTCAGCTGGATTCTCATTCTGTTTCATTTCCTTCCTCTGCAATTTTTTCCTGTATTGTTTTCTCTACTTTTTCTTTATCCTTCCAGCAGTCAAAATTTGGAAAGAATGATAGAGTTTGGATAGAGTTTCATCACTATATATTTTTAACCCTCAAAGACAGAGACAGCCGCCCGGAGCTAAAAATAACTATTGTTCTTCAATGTTTAATAACTTTTGAACCGCTAATCCTATCTGAATGCTTTAAAAAGTGTTGTAAAGCGGATATTCTCATTTGTCTCATTTGGATATTCAATGGCTCCGTAGTGTACGTGATTACGTCATCACATTTCGACAACATTGATTCGTCAGAAGAAACCAATGCATTTCATTCCTCTGAGCCAAAAAGGAACGATTGTTGATGCTCAGTCCCACCCCTGTGCCCAGGTTGATTCAAACTGTCTCATATTCAACCAATAAACATGGTTTTGGTCATTTCATTTACGATATTTCTTTGGAAATTTAAACAAACGCAAAGTGAAAGTAAAGTCTGTCGTGCGTGCATGAAAACAAACACAAAATAACACATTTGCCTGAGAGAACTCTGAAAAAGCACAGAAAAACACACGACTGAGTACTTTGACCTAAAACAAACCAAAAACAAGGATGAAACAGCGGTACATATCGGATAAAGCACTGGAATTTATGTCTTTGCGTCGCTAGGTGATGTCCTGGGAAAAAAATCGATTCCGACGCAGAGTACAGCCAGCGGATCGATTTATATTATGTATATTATTTTAACAATAATTATATAGTCCATAAATATCATTTTCACTTTTTCTTTTGCACTCTGTATCTTTCTCACTCATTTTGTGTGTAGTTTGTGAATCATTTGCACTGTTTGTGTTGCAGAAGACAATTTGTGCAATTGTTTTCACTATTAGCTGTATGGTTTGTGTGTTTGTTGTTCATACTCAGATTGAAAATATATTTCTCTGAAACAAAGTCACTTTTTTTTTACTGTGTTTTGTTATTATATAACACTGATTCCATTTTCTTTACTCCCTAAATGTTTTTGGACACATCTGTATTGTTAGTAAACTAAATAGACCTGTTTTTTCCACTGAAAAGTGCCTATAATAATATTCTAATAAATGGCTATAACTTTCTTGGGGAATGTTATATGTAGACAAAATTTTATTTGGAAGTGTAAAACACCCAGATACAACTTTCTAAAGAAAAATCCCAAACTTCAGGAGTTGCTGTTTGAGTACACAGTAAAAAAAACACCCAATTGTTGCTTGCATTTTTCTTAAAATTCTGGAAATTAATTTATTCTTAGAGAACACAAAAGGAAAATTGGGACTTTAAATTAGCTAGACTGAAACTTCAAGTTCTCCTGTTTATAATGATATATGGCACTTGATGCTGACTGCTAGAATAGGTCTGAAAAAACAATAAGAAAAATGCAGGCGTGTCAGGTGGCCCAAATATGTTCTAGGTCTTTAAGGGTTAATTAATTATAGATTTATTTATTTTTTATTTTCATCAACTCACAGACCAGTTTCCAGGGCTGTCCAAAGTGCTCTGAACTGGAATATATATTTTATTGCATGATTTTTTTTTTGGGAAATGTCTAATTATTTTATTCCATTATTCTAAATAGCAATAATAAGGACTGGGTAGGTGTGTCTTAACAAAAAGAACTCGAGAATAACTCTTTCTTGTTTTAGATGTGTAGAAAAGTGTGTTCACATCTTAATTTCATATACTGATTTACCCTAATCACATACAGAATCTGAACTTCACTGGATTCCGTAAGATTCTAAAGAAACATGACAAGATTCTGGACACACAGCGTGGAGCTGATTGGCGTGTGGCTCACGTGGAGGTGGCTCCATTCTACACCTGTAAGAAGATCACACAGCTCATCTCTGAGACCGAGGTAGACTGCCTGGCTCCACGTTTGGACTTCTGACTTCCTGCTCGTATCATGATCTAATTGTATTGGCGTTAGTAGCTGCTGTAACTGATAAAGGATGCCTAAACCCCTAGAGCACATTAAAATGAAGTGGAATTCAGGGCAGAAATGACTAAACTAGAGAATGGTGTCTGACCTTTCACCCTTGTGTGCCCAGGCTCTGGTGACCACAGAACTGGAAGGAGGTGACCGTCAGAAGGCCATGAAGAGGCTGAGAGTTCCACCTCTTGGAGCAGCACAGGTGAGAAGAAACTCTGATAATACATGCACACACACATACATGCATGCAGCAATTGTGGTAATTAACATGAATTATTGGTAGACTCAAAGCTATTTTATATACCAAAGTGACTTTCAATAAAGTGCATGTAGTTTGTTTTTATGATTTTTTTTGGTGATAAATACAAAATACTAAAGCAAAACCCACAGAAGAATAACATAATACCAAACAGCTGATGAAAAATATCTGCTGTGTCTTTTCATGCAGTACTTTTAGTTCTAGGTCAATAACAGTTGTGTAAGTACTCAGGAACTATATAATGTAAAAGGCAGCGTGGGTGGAGAGATACACCTGTGCTTGGAACATCATGTACAATACACTGCAGGAATAAAATACTGTTTTACCTTTAATAGAGAGAAAGTATGTCTCTCTGTCCTTTGGATAACGTTATAACTATAAAAAATGAACAGGCTTGCTTTAGTTGAAGTCATCTACATGTCATTTCAGGTTCAGTCATTACATTTAATAAGAATAGTTAAGCTGCAGTGACTTAAAATAGACAATTTTACGATAAACAATTACCCATGCGCAAATACTAATGAAAATCCATTTCATTCAGTGTAGGTGTGTATTGTAATAGAAAAGTTACATTGAGATGCATTTTGTTTGTGTTCCTCAATATTGTATGGTGTTAGAGCTTTAGAATAAGAACTGCAGTGATTTAAAAGTGCTTTTTCTCAACCTCAGCCTGCACCTGCCTGGACCACCTTTCGTGTGGGGCTGTATTGTGGAGTCTTCATTGTCCTGGCTGTCGCCTTTGTCCTTATTGGTACAGTTTTTAACCTTGTTTCACACTTAGTCCATATGCATCTTGTTGCAAACATTTCATAATGTCTAAATTCCAGCATTTCTGCTGATATACCACACATTTATGGTATAACAGTACAGTAATTTATACAGCCTTGTTGATAATCCAGCTGTTTGACTGATCCTTCCCTCTCAGGTGCTTTTTTCATTCGTAATCAGAACATCTGGCCACTGGTACGCATCTACCGTGGCGGTTTCCTGTTGATTCAGTTTCTCTTCCTCTTGGGGATTAACACGTATGGATGGAGGCAGGCGGGTGTCAATCATGTGCTGATCTTTGAGCTGAACCCCCGAAACAATCTTTCACATCAACATCTGTTTGAGGTGAGACATGTCATGTAGAAGGGAACTTTACAGGAAGCCTGTATAAAAACTTTAGTGTTTACAAAGGCTCCATTTATTTGATGAAAAATCCTGTAAAAACAGTAATATTGTGAAAAAATATTACAATTTAAAATAATATTTTTTATATATTTTACTTTAATTTATTCCCGTGATGGCAAAGCTGAATTTTCAGCATAATTGCTCAGCATAATTACTCAGTCTTCAGCGTTACACGATCCTTCAGAAATCTTTCTAATATGCTGCTTTGGTGCTTAATACAAATTTCTTTATTATCAATGTTGAAAACTGTTGTGCTGCTCAATATGTTTGTTAAAACTTATATATTTCTTTCCAGGATTCTTTGATGAATAGAAAGCTAAAAAAAAATGGGATTTATTTGAAATAGAAATCTTTTGTAACATTATAAATGTCTGTACTGCCCCTGTAGACCTTTTTTTAATGCATCCTTGCTGAATAAAACTTTAATTTCTTTTTATACTTTTGAACTAGTGTATAGCTATAAGGACATTGTATTCTGACAGATAAAATATTAGGAAAGAAAAAGGGAAAATTTTGAAAATCAGAATAATAATGCATCTGGATGTTCAATTTGCTCTTTTTTCCCCTTTCTCTTACTGTAGATCGCTGGGTTTTTGGGGGTGTTGTGGTGTCTTAGTATCCTATCCTGTCTGTTTGCGGACTACACTTGGCTCCCTATGCAGGTGAACCCCCTCATCCTCTACGGCTTCATGGTGCTCTTCCTTATCAACCCCTTCAAAACTGCCTACTACAAATCCCGTTTCTGGCTCATCAAACTTCTGGTGAGAGACAACACCATTACATTTTATAAACATAGAGCCTCTATAGCCACAAATAATGAATGATAAAAAGTGAAAAACCTTTTACGCCAACATAATGTAGGCGGCAATGGCTATTGCATGCTGTTAATTGGCTCCATGCAGATATGCAACACCCATATTTTATGATCCAATCAGTTCCAGATGGATTTAAAAAGTCCCAGTTCCTTCTCATTAAATATCCTGTTTAACGTAGAAATGTGTCAGATTACAAGTAAAGTGGGTTATAAACAGCATTTGCAATCATCATATCCTGTCTTGTTTAAGACGATAAAATGTTAACATTTTCACTGGAATTATTCTGCTAATAGCAAAACCACCTGTTCAAACACATTTCGAACACATTCAGTTAAATTAGCTAAGCGCTAATTGGCTCATTTCAATGCACAAACAGCTTTATGCATTTCATTTTCTCTGTCTGTTTCTATTAGTTTTATAGTAGTAACAATTGTTTCCCCTTGGCCTGTGTGAAAAGATACTGTGTGCATATACAGTATACTACTGTTCAAATAATTAAATAATTTTTTTTCTCTTATGCTCACCAAGGCTGCATTTATCCGATAAAAAATACAGTAAATATTGTGAAATATTATTACAATTTAAAATAAGTTTTCTACTTTAATATAAATTAAAGTGTAATTTATTTCTTAGATGGCAAAGCTGAATTTTCAGCATTCATTAATCCAGTCTTCAGTGTCCTTCAGAAATAATTCTAATATGCTGATTTGGCACTCCGGTAACATTTCTTATTATTTTCAGTCTTGAAAACAGCTGTGCTGCTTATTTTTTTATTTTGCAGAAACCATAGTACATTATTTTCAAGATTCTTTGATGAATAGAAAGGTCTAAATAACAGCATTTCTTTGAAAATAGGTATTTTGTTACATCATAAACTCTCATTACTCTCACTTTTTTCCAATTTAATGACCCTTGCTGAATAAAAGTGTTAATTTCTTTAAAAAAAAAAAATTACTGACCCCAAACTGTTTGTACAGAGTGTTTCAGTGAGGTCTTTGTGCATACATGTGTGTGATTATGTGTGTGTCTCTGTGTGAGGCACGGGACAGTGAGGTGAGGGAATATAGATTGCTGCTCTATCTCTGAGGATGTGAAGGCTGTGCTTGTGCAATCATTATTGGGATGGAGCCATCAGTAGCCGCCTGCCTCTGTCTCATTGCCCTCCCCACATCTAATTGACCTAGACTGGAGCCTTATTCCTTGGAGCACACGCAGACACACACACACTTCCTGTAGATTAAAACCGACACGTACTGATGGCCAAACAGTGGGTGGCTTTCCTCCCTGAGCTCAAACGAGCTGTCACACTCAAGCTGTGCATCGCACATGCAGCTGTAACCTTGAAATGTACCTCACATCCATGTATGTTTAAAAGCAGTTTCATCAGGTAAAAATAACTATATCAGGGTTTGTGTGAGGAGAAATCGATTTCCACTGGCATTTGAGACTCAAGAGTATGATGGCATAGATCGGTGTAGTGCAAAACTGTGTCGCTGGGAAATGTCAGCAGTGGCCTGAAGGCTGAGAGAGGTAAAATTTCATTTCATAGGGTAGTGTGATTGAGTCACAGAAATATATGTGGAAAAAAGAAAAAAAAAACAATGTGACTCAAGGGCATCAAAGGTAACTCGCCTAAATTAGCATGTAGCCTGTATGTATAGTATATAATATTTTTATTATATATTATTTAATTTATTTATTTATTATAAATATATTGTTTATTTTTCTTCACATCACTTATTTAACTGTTTTTGTTGTCATTTTTTATTTTAATTAAATTTTTCTATATAATTTTATTTATATATATTACATTATATATATATAATATATGTTATTGTGTATTTATTTATTTATTAAACGTATTTATTTTTTCCACATTATTTAATTTCTTTGATTAGTCTAATTGTGTATTTTTTATTTATTTACAGCTCTTATTTTGTAATTGTTCAAATTTCAGTGCGCATGCATATAAAAAGTTAATACTTGTTTTTATTTTTGATTAGTAAACCCATATTAGTTTACTATCATTTTTTTATTTTTCAACCTTTTAGTTTTTCAATTATTAATGATATTTTCTACATTTGAAGGCAAAGCTGCTGGTACTGTTTACCCTGAAGTCACACATGGGAAAAATACTTCAATGAATAATCATCATTACTTATACACAGTTAAAGCTGGTTTATTGGTGAGGTTAATGAGCTGATGATATTGCAGATGATCAGCCAATAAAAACCCCATTGATTTGCTTTCAGCCAGCTGAGTTCTCATTAAGATTTCCGCTCGCTGTCTCATAGAGTTCAGTCAGGGATGAGCTGTTATACAGTGCCCTCCAAAAATATTGGAACAGTAAAAACAAAATTGCTCTGTTGGCTGTGGAGTCAAGACGTTTACAAATATGATTAAAAGATTAATATGAGACAAAACTACAGAATGTCACATTTTATTATTGGGCGATTCAACACATAGATGTTTTACCAGCTAAGAAGTTCAGCACTTTTAGAGTGTCATCCCTCTATCTGATGTGAGCATAAGTATTGGAACAGTTGCCTCTCAGGTCTTTCTAAGTGATCAGCTGTCTCCTGTTGCATTAATTCTTCAGATATTAAAAGCAGGGAATGTGTCGTATCAGTTATATCCATTACTTCTGCATTCTGAATCTTGCATTCGATGATGACACACAAACCAGGATGAAGACGAGGGAGCTGACTTTGAGAGAAAAGCAAGCAATTTGGATGCTAAAAGAAAAGAGGAAGTCAGTTAGAGCTCTAGCAAAAACAAAGGGCATGGAGAAATCAAGAGTTTGGAAACCACCAGCGACACCAGCAACCAACAACGACCTGATCGGCTGAGAAAACAACAGTAGTTGATGACAGACAAATCATAAAAGCTGTGAAAATGAACCCTAAAAGACGTGTCTGTAAAATCACCAACAATTTCCAGAAAGCTGGGGTGATGCTCTGACAATTTACTGTCCTCAGGAGACTTTGACACAGAATTACAGATGCTACACAGCAAGATGCAAACCTCTGACCAGCACCAAAAATAGAAAGGCAAGATTAGAGTTTGCAAAAAAAGCACAAAGATGAGCCAGAAGAGTTTTGGAACTGTGTTTATGGACCGATGAGACAAAGATGAACCTTTATCTAAGTGATGGGGAAGCAAAAATGTGAAGAAAAAAAGGGAACTGCAAATGATCCCAAGCATACAGCCTCATCTGTAAAGCATGGTGGAGGTGGTGTCGTGGCATGGGCATGTCTCTGGAACAGGCCCTCTCAACTTTACTGATGACAGATATATGATGACAGTAGCAGAATGAATTTGGAAATTTGGAATTCAGAATGTGTTGAAACGGCTAATAATAAAATGTGACATTCTGTAGTTTTGTCTCATATTCGTCTTTTAATCATATTTGCAAATGTCTTGACTCCACAGCCAACAGAGCAATTTTGTCTTTACTGTTCCAATACTTATGGAGGGCACTGTACATAACCTCATTTTAAGAGAGAAAAGCACTTGTGGTGATTTCTCTTGTTTATTATTGTCCTCAATGATTACCTTAAGCACTGTATACAGTGTAAATATTTAAACTTCATATTTTCTGTGTTTGTAGTTCCGTGTGTTCACTGCCCCGTTCCACCGTGTGGAGTTTGCAGACTTCTGGCTGGCAGATCAACTCAATTCTCTGGTCATTGTGCTGTCGGATCTGGAGTATCTGGTCTGTTACTACAGCATGGAGCTGCAGTGGGCAGATCGTAGCGGCTTACTGCCCTCCACATATGGTAATTGATTCAGCATGTAGCCATCCTGTATTGTGCTGATGCTGATTCAAGTTTTGACTGAATGAGCCATTCATGTTGAACCATCCTAATTTCAGCATTAGATGTAATGGTAGATGAATGACTGGTTATGATTAGTTGCTCTTGCACATGAATTAAGATTGTACTGACAGTGTCAACATAGACAGGAGTTTTTCAGGTTCAATGGAGTTTATCATGTGAAATGGACCAGGAAATTCAGCGCATCAGCGGCTGTCTAATGGTGCAGAAATGTGTCACACCAGCTCAGAAATATAGGAAAATACTGAGAAAGAAGAGGAGGGAAAGTGAGTGAGCAAGGCTAAGAGAGAGTAACAGAATGTGAGCAACAGTACGGTCTGGTCAAGTAGTAGTACAGATTTTTACTTCCAAATATGATGAATAGGCCCAAATTATTTGGAAAATGGTATCTTAATTTTTTTCTTAATGAACTTTGTACTTTTATTTTTTATATATTTTTTAATATTATTATTACTATTATCATTAAATATTTTGTATTAATGTATTATTAGTAGTATAAGTAATATTATATAATTTCAATGTAATTGATAATATATCTTTGTGACAGTTGTAAATTTCACAAACACATTTTCTGGCTTTCTTGCAATTTTGACCAAATTTGGAAATTCCGTATTTGCATATTTTTGTAAAGTATATATGTAAATATATTTCAGTTTATCAAAACTAAATGCATAAGATTTCAAGACAAAATCCTAATTAAGTTCTTTTTGCAATTTTATAATCATAATTTAATTTGTAGAAATGCATATAGAAATTATGATTTTATGTTTGTATATGCTTTAACATTACTACAATATTGAGAGTACAGTCTTGGAAATATCAATGTGCATTCATAATTGTCTCCTCCTACATAAGGTGATGAAAGGTGTAACAGCTATTCTTATGGAGTTCGGGCCATCATTCACTGTCTGCCTGCCTGGCTGCGGTTTGTTCAGTGTCTGCGACGTTACCGTGACACCAGGAGGGCCTTCCCTCACCTGGTGAATGCTGGGAAATACTCCACCACCTTCTTTGTGGTCACATTTGCAGCCCTCTACAGAACTCATAAAGGTAAAAACAAACAAACTGCAATTAATTGCAAATATTACGTAATCATGTAACAATTTAATTCACTTATCAAAGCATGTTACAATTGTTATAATCAGCTTGACAAACAACAGTATGAACAGTCTGTGCCAAGTTTGGTCAATGTAGTTTAAAGGTATAGTTCACCCAAAAAATGAACAATTCTGTCATTAATTACTCACCCTTATGCCATTCCAAACCTGTAAGACAGGGGTCCTGGAGGCTGGTGTCCTGCAGAGTTTAGCTCCAACCCTAATTAAACACACATGAAGTAGCTAATCAAGCTCTTATTAGGCAAACTAGAAGCTTCAATGCAGGTGTGTTGAGGCAAGTTGGAGCTAAACTCTGCAGGACCGAGTTTGGACAGCCCTGCTGTAAGACATTCGTTCATCTTTGGAAGACAAATTAAGTCCCAGAAAGGTAGTAAGGACATCGTTAAAATATTCCATGTGACATCCGTGGTTCAACCTCAATTTTATAAAGCTACGAGAATTCTTTTTGTGCACAAAGAAAACAAAAATAAAGACTTTATTCAACAAGATTCTTCAAGATTAAAGAAGATCTAAAAGTTTAATCTTGATGGAAACTGGTTAAAGCTTGTTTGCACTGATATAATGAATTTGTTGTTTTACTGTTCTGTGGAAATTGCTGTTATAATCTTGCACTGATTGATGTAAAATGTTCTGTACAAAGAGAGCACCTGGGTGCCATTGTTTGCCTACATATACAGATGAATGGGCAACAAAAGCATGTTTTGAGAAAAGCAGAAAAAGAAAAAATTACCCTGAGCCTGTCCTTGTCTGTTAGAGACTTGGTTTATATAGCAAACATAAAAAGCAAGCATCTAAGTTTTATGTTGGAGATTAATTACACAAAGACTGGGACATTTTTTTTATAACCTAATAAGAACTCTATAGGAAACTGGTTGGAATTACATTTATGCATTTAAAAAAGAGCCGCCTGCTTTATAAAAACTCATTGGTCTCCAAACACCACATTATGCATTCGATCACAGTAATTATCCTACGTTCGGCTCATATGAACTCTTAAAGAGTTTAAAAGCATGCCATTAAGATTCCAGACATAACCCACGTCTAATTACCGTCTGATTATTGTGCCACTGAAATCCATCTGTAGTGCGAAGACTGCTGCTCAAACATGTCTTTCTCTGTCTGTCTCACTCTCTCTTATCAAACAGTCAGCCTCCATGCCTTCCCGTATCTCTTCAGAAAGACAACATCAGCCCAAATCAATCTCAAAGCACTCGGCTAAGCTGTTTCATCCATTTCATTTATATGCACACATGGTCGTTTCTGGTTATTTCCCTTAAATGTCAGTGTTTAAATATCAAGCATGGGTGCATTTTGCTCTAGACTTCAGTGTGTATTAGAAACATCTCTCTATCAGTGATATAGATGAAGTCTGGACCGCAGCCCAGAGCATCTGCTTCATATGACTAAAAGAGGCTACATTTAACCCAACGTGGCAACCTTGCCACACGTTTGATGCATTCATTCGGATCTGCTCGAGATGTTCCTGGCAGAGAGCCTGTTTAATTAATATATGAATGCATCAGAAATCACCTCCATCATTTGTGCCCTGATTCAAGCTGATGTTCACTCTAGTAAGCTGCCCAGATAAATTACATTTATTTTAGTTTTCATGCAAACTTATCCCAAAGGAATGCAACATGTCTGAGCATAAGTAATGTTTAAATTAACAGAATCATGAGCCCAACAGGTGTGTGAGATTGAGATCAGTGGTAGAGATGAAAAGCATTACTGTTTCCCCATGTGTCGAGTGGCCTAATGGTTCAAATCTAGATTTGCAACCTAAAGGTTGTAGGTTCAGTCCCAGTGATTTGTAACTCTTTGTGAACTTTAATTATTGAAGTTTAATGTGTTACTCACCCTGCACCCTGGCATTATGACTACAAGTTTTGCATTGTTAAGTGCATTGGTTCTTAACTGTCAATAACCCTGCTTTTATATTTAGTGCTCTATTTCATTTTAGAAGTGATTATAGAAATGGTAGAGAGTCAAAATCATCAAATATTTCATATAAACTTTAATGAGAAATGTCGATCTGCGCTTAAGCTCAGCTGAAGAACTCAATGACATCCAACAAGACAGAGCAAAATGCAAACAGAAGATGCTATGTGAACACTAAGAAACGATTAAAGGGCAGAGAAAATATGAAGAGAGACAGTGAAAAAGAAAAGAGGAAATGAATGAAAATGGACTATCCAGAGGAGGTTGAGCTGTAATTGCCTGTCTGTGGCGAGACAGAACATTGTGAGTGTATTGCTAGAATAATGATGAAGCTCTGAAGCACTGAAATATGATTGGATTTTTTTTCTCTCTCACTCTGTATCAGACCTGGTTCTTTGATCAAAACAAGCATTTTAGAGGAGAGTTATAGAGATTTGTACATGAACAAGTGTTTACCTGCACTGATGGCTTCATTAGACAGGTTTAAACTGTTTCATGCGGACCACATGTACCCAGGAATACATAAGGTCCAGATGGAGAGTGCAGCATGATTGACTATGTATTCACATATCACAGCTTGATTTTAAACTTCACTGTATTAACCCCCAGCATGTGCATAAATATTACAGGTTAGTACAGATTAATCAGTGAACATACATGGCCAGTATTGGTTTGGATTTTTTTTTTTCCATACCTGGGCTTTAAATTCAATGATGCTCTTTTTATTCTATTCATTCGTTTATTTTTAGTTTTCTTTTGTCATGTAGCCATCGTGTGGTCAGGTGCAGAGATTGACACATTCTATTCCCCGTTCTGTACTCTATTACTGAAGACACCTAAAAGCTGTCAGTGTTGAAAGGATGAAAACCATTTCTTCTGTGTCCGAGCACTCAGAGGGATGTTGAGAGTGATTTGTGGTCCTCTGGGAAATGGGTTTGGGTCATCGTAGTTCATGTTTACATAAATCTGCCATTGTATTATTGAGATTAACCCAAAGGAGGAATATAAGGATAAGGATATAATAAGGAACTAACACTTCTGTTTATTGGCCTAACTGGTGAATGCTGTTGAGCTCAAAATTTGCATATCCATCTGATATACGTATATCCATTTTTCTTATTGAAAGGAAAAATATAGTGGGCCAAATACATTCATGAACATTACTGTTAAAAAATTAGGAGTTGGTAAGAGTCTTTTATGCTCACAATGGCTGCATTTATTTGATCGAAAATACAGTGAAAATCATGTGAAAAAATACTGTATAAATACAGTAACACCATGTGAAACGTTGCAGTTTAAACCTTAACCTTTAACCTTTCTATTCGAATATTCATTAAAACTGTTGTGCTGATTAATATTTTTGTAGGGGCAACCATCCTTTTTTTTTCAGAAACAAAACTTTTTGTCACAAGTCTTTGCAGTTTTGATCAATTTAATGTATCATTGCTGAATGAATGAATATATATATAACTGACTACTGACTGGTGGACTACTGGTATAGATAATCAACAAAGTTTAGTTCATAGTATTTTATTTGACAAAAAATATTAGTCAAGGTTTCATGCACCCTAAAAATGTTTTTTAGTGTTTCATGACCATTTTGCAGCCTCTTTCTCTGACTCAAGCTATTTTTGCTCCTGTACCTTTAAGACTTCTATAGGTAAATGTCTTAGTTTTTGTAGGTGATCCAGTTTTGGTAAGGTTGAGCAAAAGGTTTTGTGAGAGTGCAATAATAATGCTCTGTCATGTGTATTAAGTATAGAAATATCTTGCATTATAAAGTGTGAAACAAAAGACTGAATATCAGCCCAAGCTTCTCCAGATTGCCTCTGTCCTGTGTGAAGAGATTAGACTAGCATTGCACTCTTAAAGGGTCTTATAGGGTGAACATCTGGATTTTCGGGTAATCTCAGGACACCATATTCAACATGGGCACTCGTAGATCAGGGCTGAAATAGGATGGACAGGGCTATTATGTGTTCAGGCTAAAAATGTCCTCCGCCGGTTTCCTGGCGCCTGGATGGCAGCGTGTGAAAGGCTTTATTAAGACTGATGGGCCTGTTCCAGATTCAGCCCTGTCTGCTGTCTGAGGCCTAAGAGATTTAACCATTCACTGACCTGAGACCTGCACTGTTCCACTATCTGATAAATGTCTCGCCCCCTATTACCTTAAGCTGATGCTCTAATATTGTACTGCAGGATGCCTCTTACTCTTATATTTCAGCTCTGCTTACTCTGTTTTTGTATTGTATTGCCCTTTTGCAAAATAGATATCTTTTGGCATGGTTCCATATGTTCTCCCATGCCTCATCATCAATACTAGCTGCTAATTTCTTTTCCCATACAGCTTTTATCCTCTGCCTTTCAACAGATTATACGCAGCTACTTCAGGGTTATTTATGTATAAGGGATGTATTATTGGTAATATTGGTCTTGTTGCAGAAAAATAGCTGCTGATCAAATAACATGTAGTTCTTTTTATATACTTGTTATAAATGAGAATAAGGAATGAGTTAGAATATTAAGAACTATATGTAATGTATTCATTTTGTGAAAGAGTAATGTAAAAATAGCTGGATATACACTGTTGTTCAGAAGGTTCGTAAGATTTTTTTAAAAAATGTTTTTAAAAGTATTTTATGCTCACCAAGGTTTAATTTATATGATCCAAAATATACTGTCCCCACAATATATATTGTCACACATATCTGATCAAAAATTAAAGCATTTTAAAATAATTGTTTTCTATTTTAATATATTTTAAATGTAATTTATTCCTGTAATGGCAAGGCTTCATGACTCCAGTCTTCAGTGTCACATGATCCTTCAGAAATCATTCTAATATAAAATAAACTTTTTTGCATTTTTATGTGCATATGCAACAAAGAGTAAAAATAGTACAGGCTAACTGTTCACTAGATTTTAGTTTATATAAAAAATATATATATATTTATTTTTTTATTTTTCTTGTAACTTTAAAGGTGTTAAAGCATTTTAATCATTGTTTTTAATAATATAAACACATTATTATATTATATGGTCATTTGACATTGAATGACCTTTTAGTGGCCTGAATGAATAACACTGGTCTCAAACAAAAACTAAATATGTAGTGTCTGGAATCCAACCGATTGAAGTGAAGATGGATGGATGGTAAACAGTCTCCCTCTAGTGGACATATTGGTAATATCAAATTCACTTCCTCTGTTTCAGATCAGAAACACGTGGATGCTGAGGTGTTTTTCTACATGCTGATCCTGTCTTCAGTTGTCAGTTCACTCTACACACTGATCTGGGACCTAAAGATGGACTGGGGTCTTTTCGACCGCCATGCAGGCGAGAATACCTTCCTGAGAGAGGAGATTGTTTACCCACATAAAGTAAGATATGGCAGAAAATAAAAAATCATCTTAATGCACCATATGAAACATATAGTAAAATGTGTTGCATAATGGTCAAAAATCTGCTCTGGTGAGCACAATGTTGTAGATTCAAACCTTCTGGGGAGCAAAACAAAATAATCCTGCTAATCAATTGGTTTGCTGCTCTTAAGATGGCTTAGTTGGTGACCAAAACCAGTTGGAGCCCAGCAGACCAGCTTAGGATGGTTTAAGATGTTTTCATTTTCAACAGGGATATTTATCTGTTACCACCAGTTCTCATGATGTCACTTTCTCTTCCTTTTAGGCCTACTACTACTGTGCCATTATAGAAGATGTGATCCTGCGCTTCGCCTGGACACTGCAGATCTCTCTGACTTCCATGACTGCCATTCCTTCCATTGAGGACATTGTGGTTACCATTTTAGCTCCTCTGGAAGTGTTTAGGTGAGATGATTGTGTAAAACAGGGATTCTCCAAATTTTCATTAGCTGAATTCCTTTAAGCTAAAATATTCACTTGAAGTAACACATTCACATTCTTGGTTCTCTATTGTTGGTTAATGGTCACATGACTTGCAGGTAAAGAAATATTTTTTTAATTATTATTTATTTTATTTTATTTTACAATTTTCTGATTTAATTCATTACTAGTTTTTCATGAACTCACAAACCCCCTCCAGTTTCCTCACAAAGCCATTTTTGGAAACCTTGTTGTAAAACATTCTCTCCTAATCATTTGAATTGTTTTCTCCCTGTAGACGTTTCGTGTGGAACTTCTTCCGTCTTGAGAATGAGCACTTGAATAACTGCGGTGAGTTCCGAGCGGTGCGGGACATCTCAGTGGCTCCTCTAAACGCTGATGACCAGACGCTGCTGGAGCAGATGATGGACCAGGAGGATGGAGTCCGGAACAGGCAGGGCAAAAAGAGCTGGAAACGGAGCTACAGCCTGTCCTTACGACGACCCCTGCTATCCTCACAGTAAGAGATTTTTATTTTATATTGTATAAATCATACATATTTATACATAGTTATAAGTAGGCAGCTTTGTTTAGTACACCTGTATACAATTCATATTCAATAAAATTATTGCTAAGATTAATTCAATTAATATTCAATAAAATTATTGCTAAGACTTAAAAAAAAAAAAAAAAAAACTTTCGGTAACACTTTATTTTAGGGTCTCTTAACTAGTTGCTTATTAGCATACATATGACACATGACCTTATTCTACATCCCTAATCCTACCAATACCTAAACTTAACAACTACCTTACTAGCTATTAATGAGCAGCAAATGAGGAACTTATTGAGGGAAAAATCGTATTTAATAGTGAATAAGTGTCCCTAATCTAAAATGTTACCAAACTTTCATAAACAACTCATTAACAAACATGTAATCCAATTCACTGCAAAAATGTAAAAAAAAATAAAAAATGAACTGAATTTAAAGTTAAAAAATATTTAATTTCACCAATAATCCAATTCACTGAAAAAAATATAAAACTAATTGATTTTATTCAAGTAAAATATTATTTAACATCACCAATAATCCAATTCACTGAGAAAAATGTAAAAAAATTAAAATGATTTTAAGTTAAAAAATAATATTTAACATCACCAAACCTATATAAATGCATTAGGTTACACACACACACACACACACACACACACACACAGACACACTCAAAAACTAAAACACAAACACTTTTTTATGGTGTAAAAAATATAGTTCTAATATGCTGATTTGGTGTTGAAGAAACATTTTTTTATAATATTTATAATATTTTCGTGGAAACCATGACCATTAACCCTTTTTTCCCCTGAAAGTTCAAAAGAACGATATCTATTTGATATGACATTTTTGCAAAACCAAAATCTTACTGACTCCAAACATCTGAGGTCAGTAAGTGGCATTTTATTTTTAATATATATATATATATATGTTTCTCTGACAGGTCTAAGAAGGATACTAAGGTGCTCATTGAGGATACGGATGATGAGGCCTTCAGCTGAACCCAGATCTCGCTGTCTCGCCACCTGTCTCTGCTTTCTATTGGTTCCTCACAGAGCTGCCTCAGCACACCTGATCCCAAACACACACAGATACATACATATTCACACACTCACCATACCATCCAAAGACAGAGTAGTGGACAGAGTTAAGCACAAAAACAGCCATGAGACATATCAGGAGACAACAGTGACATTGTACAAACACTAACACACACATCCAACGAGATATACACACGCACGGAAAAGCCAAGTGTGGAATTTTCCTCAAGTTACTTTTTTTATTAGGCTTTTTCATTTTGTTCCTCTATATTGATACTTTTTTATACATTTGTTTAGGTTTTTGAATCTATATTACTGCATATGACTGTTTACAAACTTAAAATAATAACTAGGAACTACAGGGAGGAGAGATATCATATGGAAGAATAATATATCGCACACTGCACAGACTCAAGTCGCACATTATAACTGCAGCGCATTTACAAATAACAACAGCTCAGTAGCTGATGTGTGTTATATTCTTTTAGTTGTCTTTTTCTTTCATTTTAGTTTTTTTTTTTTTTAGTTGTCATGACATCAGAGTACGGCCCTGGTGGCACTTTTTGGAAATGCTTCATATTTATAAACCATAAAAAAACATACAATGTTTAGAGATTTATTGTTTCATCATATTTAATATGCAAATGTTTTATTTTTTAACATGCATTGCTTTGATATCAAAGCTGTCATATTTTTGCCATGTATAGTTTGTGTTTGAGAGAATGGAGTGTGTGTGTGTGTGTGTGTGTGTGTGTGTGTGTGTGTGTGTGTGTGTGTGTGTTTGTTTTCTTTTGGGGAGTGATAGCTGATGTTAAATGAAAAGTTTATATTCTGCTGTCCTCCTGCTGATGTATATTATTATTTTTTTTTTATTGATATTTTGACCAGTGAAACTACTGTAAGTAAACCTGGATAATATTTGAAATGCTATTTGGGTAAAAGAAAAAAAGATCAGATTCTGTGAACTATTTCAAATGCAATGATGCACTAAACTGAAACAATTCAGGAATAATTGTCACACAACTGCAAACTGAATGGAAGTGGACACATTTTTATTGAACTAATGTGTTTCCTACAAGGCTTTTTGTATGACTTATTGAGCATTGCCATTACCACTGCAAGCCAAAGAGGAAATGCAAACACTGCCAGTCGATTATAATTCTTATGGTTGTGATATCAGTTTATTATTTTGGTAAACCATATGAAATGTGCATCAAAAAGTAGTTCCAGTGTGGTGAGGAGACCAGCTTTTTCCTTACCAACATCTAAACTATGGTCGCAGTTTGATTATTTGTATGCTTGATGAGTGTGGCAATATCTTTACGTGATTGTACGTGATCTATAATGTACATTTTTGCAAGACAGGTATAAAAAAACCTTGTCTTTCATACATTTTCATACATAGTCTCTGAATTTCAAACAGCATATTTAGGAGAAAAGCATCTGTTTTTTGCCTCTTTATGATAATGCTTCGATAGCAGAGAGTGAAAACTGATATTATAACTTACAAAGACTTTTTTATGATTAATATCCATTGTTGTCATCAAAAAAGAAAACGCCAGGGCTGTTTTAGCTGATGTGCTTTGCTTACTTCTTTCAGCTTTTAGTTTGCTTTGATACTCTTTCAACAGCGTGTGTCCTTGTATTTTTTCAAGCACAATCTTTCAGCTGTAACTAAAATCAAATGAAAATATGGTTTTGTCTTCACAATCTCTCTTATTATTTGCTCTTTAAAAGAAAAGTGTTAATGCTAACGAAAAAAACAATGTACAGATAGCAGGCGTTGTGTTTGAGTTTGTTATTTTTTAGTTTTTTGCTTAAACACATTTAAGGCTAAATTGAAATGTTCATATTTTGGATTACAAATCTAACACAGAAGAAAGGAAAAACTACATGTGATTTATGGTTGCAAAAGAATATAGAGTGCTATCCTCATTGAAAATGTAGTGTTACTGTGTTAATGTGCGGTCCTTTTGTCCGTTTAATATTAATGAAATGTCAATCTTGTTGTTCTCAAAATGATCCTTTGGCACACTGTGTCTTACTTTGCTGTCTTTAGTTCTTGACTCTGAGAACTCACTGAATCCTTTATCGAGTAGACGATCAAGTGGCGCACAAAACATTTTAGAAATGATACACTTTCTGAACCAATATCACCGTAAACGGATGCTGAGCACAAATTTGCCCCATCCAGTGCTTTTTGTAATGCATTGCCAATTGTCTTGCCTGCATGCTGCTTTTGTTTTGCACTGTAAATAGTTTAATTTTTTAAATTTGAAAGGTGTAAAAGAATGCCAGTTAATTTATTGTACTAATGATTTATGTACAAGTTGAAGACTCTTGTTTTAAATGAGCAGTATTATGGTAGATGAAAGGCATTTTTGATTAGTCACAATCCCACAGTCTTACATATGTGAATTCTGTCAAAATAGTGTAACTTAAGACGCTTTAGTGAATATGGAATGTGATCGGTTTTATCTACAGTAGGTGTATATTTCTACTCATAACACTTTCATCCCCAGGGTTTGTGCCCATTTGACAGGACTTGGGTGACGGTGATTTTAGGATGATATTATGAACTGATCTGGCTGGAGGGAGGTTTGGGATACGTTCTCATTAACACCCTATCTAGGGGTTCTGTTATGAGATGAACCCTCAAAATGTAGGGTTTTTATTTTGTACTTTTTCAAATACAGAACTGGAATAATACACAAGCCCTGACATCATTTCTTCATGGGGGGAAAACTATGTTGACTTGATTGCTTGCTAAACCCATGATGTTATGTGCTTGATATCTCTGCATCTCCTATCTTGATGTTGTATCCCTTCTTAAATACTTGAGTGTGACATTGTTTGTATTTGATAGATGGTTGTACTTTTGAGTAAGTAAAGACTTCAAGAAAAATAGAAAAACTTGTGGTTCTGTGATTAAATAGAGATATAAAAGAAAGAAAATGTCTCAGAGTTCCCCCTTTTACGGAGTAGTTTGTAAATGTTGAGTGTATTCCTATGATGTTCCACTGATGATCTCATTTGTGTTTCTGTATGCACTTTGGTGATCCTGTCATATTTGGGTTTTATAAACCACGCTTATTTTTAAAACCTTCATTTTGTGTCAGCATTTTTATTTTACTTAGGCTGATTCCAGTAACTAATTTGCTGAAAACTCAAATGTAATTTTTTTTTTAAAATGTATGATTAAAACAAGAGTAAACATGACACTTGTCATGCAATTTCTTATTTAGACTATGGTGAACTTTGACATTCAAAAACAAACCTCTGATAAAATGAATAATACTGTAGAAAATGTAGTCTTTATACAAGAGGAATATGCATTTGTTTAGAATTACGGGTCAAAGCAATTATAATGAGTCATAAAACATTTTAAATCAATGCAAAACAACTTTTCTACAACACTCTCCCAGTGAACAAAAACGTGTGCAGAATCCCATTCATTCCTGCGGCCGCTGAGATCCTGTACACTCCGCCTTCTTTCGGTTTGTGCGCATGCGCTATTCGATTCTCCACAACTCCCTCCGTTTCCGGACGCTAGGATCGAGCGCACAGCTGCCGCCGAATTTAAAGAGACATGCATCATTTGTTTAAATAATACGACCATTGGGAAAAAAAATTACATGCATTGTTTCTGGTTCTCTTCGCGGGTATCGATGGGGACTCGTTATTGATCCGAACACTTGACGGTGTAGTTTTAATAGGGATTGAGAGGTCTGACCACACTTGCGGGCTTCAACTGGAAGTCTATACTGGAGTAACTGGGTGGCCGTCGGTAAAGTAGACCGGACTTGTGGGGGGAAGAGAGCTGGGTGCCCCCCGATACGAACTGATTTTTTAACGCCAGAACAACCTGCAAACACGGAGGGACGGTAACGGTAAATCATCGTGGCTTCGGTGGCTGTTGGTGGGGAAGGAAACGCACCATGGCGAAAATTCAGGCTCGCAGCAGCACTGCGAAGCAAATCAACCAGATCCAAGACAAGGCCTATGTGGTTCAGAAGCAAGTCCAGCAGCAGCACTTTCAGAAACTAAAGGTAAGAAGCATTGCAGCAAATGCATGTGTTTCCTTCTCTCTCACACAGCGCATTGTGTATTAGGAAGTGCTGTGCTGGTCATATGCATATGGGGCATATCAAAGCATTCACACTGAGTGTGTGTGTAAACGGATTTGAAAAACTTACCCACTTATTAACATCGTTTCAAGCTGGAAAAGTCGATTTGCTGTCGCTTAGCGCACGGATTCCTGGTCAAAGCAATGCTAGTTTACCAGTCAAACATGATGGAAGTGTATCTGCTGGATTAAAGTCTAATGTTTTCTCGTGTTTTCACCGCTGCTCTTTGTTAAAACCAAAACCGGGGGATATTTATTGTAGCTCAGTTTATTCACACTCCGTTTGTTTAAGATAAAACCGATTTATTTGATATTATTGACGTAGATAAGAGAAAGAAGGGAGGGGGGGGTGCTCTGCTAACAGCTACTTTTGTCATAAATGTATCGCTTTTCGTTTTAACCCGACCTTTGAAAGAAACACAAAGTGTATGTTAAGCATACCTGAAGCGTTTCTCTGTTAAAAAGCAGTTTGAATGGCGTTTTGTTTGTTTTTGTTGTGAAATCGTAGCGGGGTTGTTGTGTGTTGTGACTAGCACTAGTGCTAACGCAGCAAAGCTAAAAGAGTCGGTGAGCCTTTATTTTCCTCACTGAATATTAATAAAACCACAAAGAGAATATAAACCGGCTGTTTTTCTCCCAAACCGCTTTATTTGGGTCACTTTTCTGCATCGCAGTGGTTGGGTAGGACATTGTAACTGTTCTTTTTGTCTTGAAGGTTTATTTAGGCGTGCGTTTTTTTTTTCTCGTTGGGTTTTTGTTCTTGTGAACAGAGGAAAAAATCGTATAACTTGCGGTTTGTATGTGTAGTGGTTTAGATTTCACAGTGCTTTTTTGTTTCGCTTGCGTAATTCAAAGAATGTTGACAATGTATTACTTTTAATAGTAGAAGCAAATGCAAAGTCATTCAATGTGATGTGGATCCTCATTCAATAGAAATGGACTTGATGTCCCACATCAGTCCTTTCCGAGTCAAAAAAATTGCCACAATACCACCATGGTGTTCTTCAGCGTACGTCCTTAGAAGAAGCACTGTGGCAGTAGTATGGAGCAGTTATTTGTATCATATGGTAATACCATGGTAGTGAAATTCATGCATCTTTGCATTATGCTCCAGTGTGCTTCCATGAATACTATTACCATTGTTACTTTTCAAAAAAGTAACTTTTTTTAATTGACATAAATACATGTTATTACCATCCCATACCTTTATTGTATCATAGTACCTCCACAGTACTTTTGTAACTGTATACATGCTTATTTTGTATTATATTGTTTGGAAACATAATTTGGGTAAACAGATTTACATCTGTTGCAGGTGGAGGATGCCTTATCTTACTTGGACCAAGTCAAAATACGGTTCGGAAATGATCCGGGAATATACAATAAGTTTCTGGATATCATGAAAGAGTTTAAATCTCAAAGGTATGTTGGTGTCGGTGCACTTTAAATGTATTCCAATGCACAAAAAGCGTTGTGTGATTGTATTTCTGATATCTTCATCCACAGCATTGACACACCAGGAGTTATCAACAGAGTTTCTCAGCTCTTCCATGGGCATCCTGACCTTGTCCTGGGGTTTAATGCCTTTCTACCGCCTGGTTATCGGATAGAAATTCCCAAGAATGGAATGGCATTTCTTCAGTCCCCGTTGTCCTCACAGGTAGGACTTGAGGTGCTTCAGTTTTACTACTTGTTTGTGTTGGTGTCTGTGTTTTGTTCTTCATTTTCACTGTTTCAGTTTTTTTTTTTTTTTGCCTTTTCAATAACACACATGGACTTTCTGGCAGAAGACAAAAGAAGAGGCGGAGCAAGTAATTTCATTTTAATGAGTGACTGCAAAGACTAATTTATTTTATTTGGAATAATGTGCACTGATGAACTGTGCACAATAAAACAGGAATGCGTATTAGGAGAGAAAATGGGGTTGATATTGATTTCATGTTGACTTTGGCCCTGTCCCAGATGGGCCCCTTGCTAGCTTCCTTCGAGTTCACGCTTTGGTGACAATTATGCCACATAGACATCAGGGAGTAGTCCAAATGACATTAGATGTTTTAGAATAAATGGGCTGTTCTAAATCTATAAGAGCTTTATAATTACTTACCAAGTAATTTTGATTGTCATGGTCAACATTTGTTGTTGTAATAACACGAAAATAATAATAACAAATTTATTACATTTATGTACCACAGTTCTGGATCATTCCATTCAAAGCAACTTTACACAGAGTTTTACAATGAATTCAGTTTGCTGATAAATTGTTCATACCTTCAAGCATATCAGATATGAGTGTTTTATACCATCCAACAGACAGCTTATAAGTTATTTTCTAACAAAACTTAATACTTTTATTCAGCAAGGGTGAAGACAGTTATGTTACAATGGATTTCTATTTCAAACAATTGCTGTTCTTTTGAACTTTCTACTTTCTTTTCTAAAAAAAATATCCCAGTTTACAATAAAGCACTATCATTTTCAACATTTATAATAGAAATAAATGTTCTTGAGCACCAAATCAGCATATTAGAAGGATCTCTGAAGAAACATGTGACACTGAAGACTGGAGTAATGGCTGCTGGAAATTCAGCTTTGCCATTACAAGAATAAATAACATTTTAAAATATACTAAAATAGTAAACAGTTATTTTTAATTGTAATAATAGTTCTGATTATTGAACAAATAAATACAGCTTTATTAAGCATAAGAGACTTATGCTTTAGAAAACATAAAAAACCCCCACTATATTAAATCAGTTTTGTTATAAAATATTGTTGCATCTCCATTAAATAAATGCACCTTTGGTGAGCGTTTGTTTCAAAAACATTCATGAAATCTTACCGACCCCAAACTTTTTAATGGTAATGTATGTTTTGTAAAAGTTATGTATTCCTGTTCTCCTGTTGTAATAAACCTATGTGGAGGTGTTGGCTTTCTTGGTGTATTAAAGTACGTCTTTTTTGGTTTCTTTTCTCACAGGTCTCTCCTGGACCAGGAAGGAGCACGGGCAGCTCTGTGGTTAGTGCCTCTTCATCAACAGTGGCTGAAGCAGGGCCGGCTCCGAATGAAGCTGTGACCTCTCCGGAGAGCATCGCTTCATCATCTGGACCTCCTGAACAATCGAGCAGGTTGTCACTTCCTCTGCCCAGCCGAGAGAGCCAATCACAGCCGGCCACCACGTCAGTGTCCCCTCCCACATCAGAGCCCAGTCCTGTGGAGTTTGATAGTGCCATCAGTTACGTCAATAAGATCAAAAAACGATTTTTGGACAACCCAGAAACCTACCGGGCCTTTCTGGAAATTCTACATACATACCAGGTGAGAGCTATAGTGAAATCACATTTTATTCATTATTATTTTCTTTTTTCTCAAGGTTTGACCCTACCTGCAACCTTTTGTATTACCAGCCCAGATAATAACCGGTTGGCTACCACCAATTTCACAGAGCAAGACTTTTGACTATCGACGTTGTTATCTGCCATTTAGGTCAGCAAAAAATGTCTGTAGCCTTTGTGATATGAATTTCTGTCACTGTAAAAGTATTAAGTTCTCATAATTTTACAGACATTAAATATACATTTCTGCTTGTGGATGTCTTGCATTTCAGCAAGCCAATCAGATTGGAGCTTGTGATTTTTAGCAGATGGCTGCCTTTTTCATGCAGTATGCACCAGACTGTCAATGAGCGGACTCTGGGCCATCCGTGGGTGTTCTGCCTGAGGCTGAAACTAGGCTACTACCTACTAGCGCTAAAGGAAATATACTCTTGGACTGTTTTCCTATCCATCCCGTAAACTTATCGATGGTCATTGATTTTTGCGTCCTGTGTCCATCTGCAGAAGGAGCAGCTGGAGGTGAAGGAGAGCAGGGGTCGTAGCACTGGAGGAATGACCGAAGATGAGGTTTTCTCTAAAGTTGCAAGCCTTTTCAAAGGTCAAGAGGATTTGCTTGCGGAGTTTGGCCAGTTTTTGCCCGATGCAAAGAGATCTCTGGTTAGATAATGACCTTTGTCTACTTTTTAAAAAAATTCTCTTGTCTTGCCCTTGTACCGATTTGCAACAAAAGGCTTTTCTCTTAAACATTTTCAGTTTATTTACACCGTCATGCAAAAGTTTGGGGTCAGCAAGTATTTTATATTTTTTTTATATATATATATATATATATATATATATATATATATATATATATATATATATATATATATATATATATATATATATATATATATATATATATATATATATATATATTTTTTTTTTTTTTTTTATTCAACAAGAATGAATCATACTGTATTGATCAGCAGTGACAGTAAAACATTTATAATGTTATGAAAGATTTCTGTTTCTTATGAGTTCCTTTGAACATTATATTCATCAAGAGATTCCAAAAAAATATTAGGCAGCACAGCTGTTTTTGACATTGATAATAAGAAAATGGTGTTTATTGAGCACCAAATCAGCTTTCAGATTTCTGAAGGATCTTGTGACAATAAAGACTGGGGCAATGGCTGCTGAAAATTCAGCTTTGCCATCACATGAATCAATTACATTTGAAAATATATTGCAATAGAAAACTGTTGTTTTACATTTTAATAAACATTTACAATGTTATTATTATTATTATTTATTGATTGATTGAACAAATACAGTCTTGGAGTGCCTAAGTCACTTCTTTCGAAATCATTAAAATATTTTACTGATCCCAAACTTTTGAAAGGTAGGGCGAGTGTTTATTTATTTATTTCTGACTGTGTCTTTGATTCCAGTTTACTGGAGGTTCTTTGCCTGGCAAAGACAGTCTGAAGAAAGCAGAGGAAGAGGAAATGAATAAACAGAGCAAGAAGAGACCTAGACCCATGTTACTGCCCCACATGACCCCCCTTCTGAAGGTCAGAGTTACAAAACTCAGCCAAAGCAGGGATACCATTTGTCTCTGTATCCTAAAGAGCTGAAAAGCTTAAATGTCCTGCAGTATATGCGGGTTACTTGTGCTTAATTTATTTGTTTTTATCCACATAGAAAAAATTGAAGTATTCCTGCTCCAAGGACCCATCTTTTGCTTCTGTTGGAAAGCATGGAGTTTTGCGGGAATTCACGTTCTTTGACAAGGTGCGTTTCATAAACAAAATTTAAATGTATGTGATGGTAAGTCAGCCATCGCCATAGGATTTATTACGCAGTCACAGCAATTGAACAATTTCATTAATTTTTTTAGGTTCGCCGTCTGCTCAAGAGTCAGGAGGTGTACGAGAATTTCTTACGCTGTATAGCTCTGTTCAATCAGGAAGTGGTTTCAGGGGCCGAACTCCTGCAGCTTGTGACTCCATTCTTGGGGTAAGAAAGGTTTAAATAGGGCATGTTTATTTAATCCTGTTTGTTTTCATATGGTGCATTTCGCAGCCCTTTCATGTCAGTCATGCGTTATATGCCACTGGTGCCTCATTCTGTAGGAAGTTTCCAGAACTGTACACCCAGTTTAAGTCATTTTTGGGTGATAAAGAGCTGTCTCATGCCATCACGGGCCTCTCTGAACGCTATATGGAGGGTGGAGGCAGAGAAGTGGATTACGCCTCCTGTAAACGCCTGGGATCCAGCTACAGAGCCCTGCCCAAGACCTACCAGCAGCCCAAATGCAGTGGCCGAACTGCTATATGCAAAGAGGTACTGCATTTTCAGAAATAGTTGAAATTGTGAAATGTTATGGAAACAATGTAATGTTTTTACTATTATTAATACAACTAATAATGTCATATACAGTATAATTATGTCTATATAGTCTGTGTGTATATTATACATATTACTTCAGTATTTGTACTTATTTTTGACAATATATAATTAATGTTTGTGCGTGTTTTTGTTTTTCTTTACTGCTTTAATACATTTCACCTCAGCATTATGCTATTAATCTAAGATAAAATTATGCAAATCTACCGTTACAAAATTGTCAGCCACTCAGCCGTTAGGTCTTTAAAGGAGAGGTGTTAACGATGACACAAAATGGGTTGGTCCCGATCCACAGATAATGGTACAAATCCGCAGAAGCCCAAATCTCCATGAATCATTTGGAAAATGGGGTGTTTCAGCCCCCACACTGCTCTTTTTTTTTTTCAGCTGAATTTGAATGGAAACACTTATCACGAATAGCTCTTTTTCCAGGGTGCCTGGAGAACCTGGAGGTGTCGCCGCCGAATGCTTGTTTGTAAACAGTAATTTTCTATGTAGAAAATAAGCTAGCTATTCATGCAAAATCTGAAGTGGCTGGTGTATAAGACATCTTTAAAAAGTGCAACCAGATATTGCTAAGGCTTCAGTCATGGGGTCAGAAACCTGATGGCAATACAAATGGTTTAAGCTCGTTGTTTTGTTGTAGGTGCTGAATGATACCTGGGTCTCATTCCCTTCCTGGTCAGAAGACTCCACTTTTGTGAGTTCCAAGAAAACACCATATGAAGAGCAACTTCATCGCTGTGAGGATGAGAGGTTTGAGGTAAGATGAGTTGTTTGAAAAATATCAAGAGATTTAGGTTTCAACTGAAACTCAGTTGAGATTGATATTGATTTTAATTTTGTTTTGCTTTGTAGCTAGACGTTGTGCTTGAGACTAATTTGGCAACGATAAGAGTTTTGGAAAGCGTGCAGAAGAAATTATCCCGCCTTTCGCCGGAGGATCAAGAGCGCTTCCGATTGGACGACTGTCTTGGTGGAACTTCTGAGGTCATCCAGCGTCGTGCAATCTATCGTATCTATGGTGACAAGGCTCCAGAAATCATAGACAGTTTAAAGAGGAGTCCAGCCACTGCAGTTCCTGTCGTACTCAAAAGGTTAACAAAAAGTCTTATTTTATTTTTCTCTCACCTAAATGACAATCAGGGTATCTCTAGTTACATTTGACAGCAAAAGTAATAAAATAGTTCAGGGGTCAACAACCTATTTATTCTGCATTTGCTGCTCTAACTCTGTATACTGACTCTTGCCTGAAAGCTAAATCAAAAAAGGAAAGAATAATGTAATTTTTACTATTTTTTTTTTTTTTTTTTTTTTTTTTTTTTTTTTTCTTTGCAGTCGTTTGTGTTTATAAAGTTTTAACAGTTCCTCAATTGTTACATTACATTTTGACTGAAGAATAAATGGATGATTTTCTTGCCATAGATTGAAAGCTAAAGAGGAGGAGTGGAGGGAGGCCCAGCAGGGCTTCAACAAAATCTGGAGAGAGCAATATGAGAAGGCGTATCTGAAATCACTGGACCACCAGGGTGTCAACTTCAAACAGAACGACATGAAGGCTCTTCGATCCAAGAGTCTTCTCAATGAAATAGAGAGCATCTATGACGAGGTGAGTTTAGCTGATCTTCTGTTTCTGAAGGCCTAATGACTCATTCTCAGTAGGATGGCCAGACGTCCCATTTTCCCGGGACAGTCCTGTATTTCAGCTCTATTTTAGTGACCTGTCCTGAAAAAATCATGTTTTGTCCCGTATTTCAAAATTTCTTTACGACTGGGTGATCAGAGCGAGTAGTAGTAGTGTTCTGTCATGCGATTACAGCCTAATCAAAGGTAGCTAAGCTTGTTGTAGAACAAAATTACCATCCCATCACAATTCTTTATCGATTAACTTGCAGTTATTGAAGGCAGGATAGGTGGAATCACGAATGACAAACACTAGAAGTACTCGCGCATGATCAGTTCTCCTTGCACCTGAACTGCCAAATACACACACAGTTGTCAAAATGTCCATCGTGTGGAGTATCTCACGTAAATACAGTCTGTTATGGCTTAAGCGAACGTAAACAGGTGGGTGAAAACCAGATTTGTCTTAGTATATTACATCCATTCATGCATTCTTAAAGGGAAGGCATCTTAATTAAATACTTTTCCGTCTCATTAATGTTAATCAAACAACAAATATTTTTAAATAAATGTATCGCTAACGCTTTAGTTTTTTCCCCATCTACAGAGGCAGGAGCAGAGCACAGAAGAGGGTGGTATGGGTCAGCTAGGTCGTGACGGCTCAGGCACAAATTCGACCAGCGAACCACACATGATCTTCACTTACGAAGACAAACAGATCCTGGAGGACGCCGCCTCCCTCATCATCTACCATGTCAAGCGGCAACCCACCATCCACAAGGACGACAAGGACCACATCAAGCGTATCATCCAGCACTTTGTCCCTGACCTCTTTTTTGCCCGTCGTGGAGAGCTTAGCGAGACAGAGGAGTTCACGGATGAGGAAGTCGAGGGTGAGGACAGCGCCACCACAGGAGGCGGAGTCTCAACAACAGGCGGCCAGCAACAGCTGAACGGTGATTCCAGACGAAGACGATGCACTTCCCCTCAGAGCATGGACACCTCTATGGCCGCCCACAGTATGAATCCAGAAGGGGAGGCCGTGGATCTGCGGGACCCAGAGGCAGAGCACCAGAAGGAGCTGGATGGAGTCTACAACCTGTTCTTCGTCAATAATAACTGGTACTTCTTCCTGCGGCTGCATCAGACTCTGTGCTCACGGCTGCTAAGGGTTTACAGGCAGGCCGAGAGACAGTTACTGGAACACAGGGCGGAGCAGAATCGGGAACGGCTGCTCATGGGAGAGGGGCGCAGAGAAAAGGCAAACGACCTGGCCATGGAGTTGCGTCTAAAACAGCCCAGTGAGTAGATTTCCTGAACGAAGCACATGCACACTTACACCTACACAAGTTTTGCATTGGATGCACCACTAACATTTGCTTTGGGATAGTTACTTATCTGCTTTTAGAACTAAATTATCAGGCTTGCACAAATTTTCACAAGTAATGTCTGTTGTATCAGGTGAAGTAGAGTTAGAGGAATATTATCCAGCGTTCTTAGACATGGTACGCAGTCTTCTGGATGGAAACCTGGAGTCTACGCAATACGAGGACACCCTGAGAGAGATGTTCACCATCCACGCTTATATCGGATTTACCATCGATAAGCTCATTCAGAACATCGTAAGACAGGTGGGTTGAAGAGTTGCATTACACAGAGCTAAGATTCTTGGGGCATTTGTATACTTTTAATTGCTTTACACACTGAGGAAGGCTTTGTAGCCGAAACGTTTGTCTTTTCCCCATCGGTGATGAACGTTAAATAAAACTAAAAAAGAAGACTCTTCTTGTGAGTGCGGATCATAATTTCTTATACTTTTAAAGGGGCCATAAATTTTACAACCATTTTTCAACTTGCAGATCTTTTACAAATGGCTGGTTTTGCTCTTGAAGTCTTGGAAGACTTTATGTAAATGAGTGGACACAGATTTATATGCCATTTCAAAAGAATGACAAGAATGCTTTAACGCCACTTCTGAATTGCTTAAGGGACGTAAAAAGCTGGATGGCCTCAAATTGTAATAAATAATATAATCGATAATAAAACAGATTATTTTCTTTGGACAAACTGAAAATTTGGTCTCTGTGAATGTAAATTTGGGTCCCCTGACTGTGTACAACAAAGTAGTTGTGAAAAATGTAGGTGTCTGGTTTGACAGAGAACTCAATGTTGTTAAATCATGCTTTTTCTTTTTTTAAAGTAAAAACTTTTCTCTCTGCTAATGATCTTGAGAAACTCATCCATGCCTTAATTTTTTTCACGACTCGATTATTGTAATGCTATATATATATATATATATATATATATATATATATGAGTTAACCAGACAGCTATGGCACTTAAGGGTGATCACGCTTTCTCAGTTGCTGCACCCAAACTGTGGAATTTGTTACCTGTGAGTATTAGATCAGCTCCGACTATCTCTAGTTTTAAATCATTGTTAAAAACGTATTTATTAACTCAGGCGTTTAATCTCTCTGGGTGCTAAGTTTTATGTTCTTTGTGTCTTTTCTGTGTGGTGCGATGTTACTGTCTGTGTACATTTATGAAAATGTTTTCCTTTATCTTTAATACAACCATTGTTGCCCAATGTGCTGTACAATTTGTGCATAATGAAATGACCTCAGTTCTGATTCACCCATTATCTTAATTGAATAGATATTAAATAGCCATTTATATGTATACAGGCATGCAAATTTATTTAATTAAATTGCATTCTGTGCGATTTGATGATAAGCCGTAATAAGATTTTGGTTTTATTTTAATTAATTCAGCTCAATTATGGCATCATAATCCTAAAAGTTTCCAAATAACTTTTTACTTTTTGCAGTTTGTGTTTCTTAAATGGTCGGAATGAGCTGACTGGGAAGGGAACCTTAGGGGCCGTTCACACAGAAAATGTCTTTGTGTCTAAAAACACGAGACGCAGTGCTCAGAAATGGTTAAAAAAAAAAAAGCACTGCGCAGAATGCCACCTCCACCATGTTTCTGTCAAATAAAACAATTTCCATGCCAACTTGCAAGTGTAAACAAAAGCTTGCACTGCTTGCCCCACCTCCGGGGTCTTCTGATAGAACCGTTGTTTTGGAACTGACATTGAAGAGTGGCGCTGCTTGTAAAAGTTGAAATTCTTTTAGCTTGACATGGCATCTTAAAAATGCACAACTGAGACGGTGCAAGAGACGTGAGCACAACACTCATACATTCGTATAGTGCATGTCTACATAGAATGTGTTTTTTTATTTTAACTACCTTTACATTTGTTTTTCTGTATGAATGGCCCCTTAGGCTGTGAATGTTATAGTACTTTTATATTTCAAAAGAGCAAGTAAAATCTTTTTTGTTTAGGTGTTAACATGCTCTTCTCTCTGATTGACTCCAACAGCTTCAGCACTTGGTCAGTGATGAGGTGTGTCTCCAAGTCACTGAGCTCTACCTGGCCGAGAGGAAGAGGGGTGCTGCTGGTGGCAATCTCTCATCCCAGTGTGTCCGTGCCGCCTGGGAGGCCAGCTACCAATGGAAGGCTGAGAGAGTCATGGCTGAGGAAAACTGCTTCAAGGTGCTTGACCTAATGCTGTACCGACATATGAACACAATTTATGTGGAAATCTAATTTCACAATTTTAATTGTTATATTCACCTCCTCAGTTGCATTAATCCTATGAATTGGCATGCTTGTTTTGTAATTACCTTGTTTAGTTTGTAATTTCTTGGCTGTTTCTCATCAGGTCATGTTCATTCAAAACAAAGGTCAGGTGACATTAACGATTGAATTGCTGGACACAGAGGAGGCCCAAGGCGATGACCCTCTGGATGTTCAGGTAACTCCACACAAAGTTCTGTATTTTTACAACAGAAAATACTTAAAAAAAGTTTCTAGGAAAAAACAAATCGTTTCAACTTTCAAAGCGTCAGATTTAATAGGGTAATCTGGTTTGGTGAGGCAGGAGTGTAATCTTGTTTTCTAGTGCATTAATATTTGTTTTGTCTTGTTTCAGAGCCTGTCTAATTATATGGAGCAGTATATAGGAACTGAATCTGTATGCTCTCAGACAGAGGGATACTACTTCAAGCCTGTGTTTCTACCCAGGTAAAAATCATGTTTGCACTTGTTTAACCTGCTTTATTTATGCCTGTTCTTTCTCTTTTGTAGCCAGGAGGTTAATTGTTCATCTGTTTAGAGGTGCATGAATTTTATTTAATTTCTGCTCTGCTCCACTTTTTTATTTTTGCTTTGTTTACAAGCCCAATATTACTTGCTTTCTCTCAGCAATACTCAATATTTTTAGACCCCTCATATTATTTGACCTTGTTTCTGGAATAAAGTATAAAGTCGCGCACTGCTTTTGGGGAAAGGGGGGAAAGGGAAGTAGTGTGTGGCCGAGTATGGTGACCCATACTCGGAATTTGTGCTCTGCATTTAACCCATCCAAGTGTACACATAGTAGTGAACATACACCCGGAGCAGTGGGCAGCCAATGCTGTGGCGCTCGGGGAGCAGTTGGGGGTTCGGTGCCTTGCTCAAGGGTCTCACCTCAGTCGTGGTATTGAGGGTGTTAGCCCACCTACAATCACTGCCGGACCTGAGACTCGAACCCACGACCTTCGGGGTTACAAGTCCAACTCCATTAGGCCACGACTGCCCTTTTTGTAATATAAACTAAAAATTGTTTGTTCAAATGTAATAAATTTCAAATTAAGGTGAAACTAGATTGACATTTTTTTTTTCTGCACCTCACCTTTAGGAATCTGAGGCATTTCCGTGGCTGGCAGCTCAAGCAGGTGGAAGCCATGCGCTGCCGGAGAGAGTGGCATCGGAAGATGGGTGTGGAGACAGCCGGGAACCTGGACTGCCGTTTCAAACTAAACACGCACAAGATGGTGTTTGTGATGAACTCCGAAGACTACATGTACCGTCGAGGGGCCCTGGTGAAGGCTCGGAGGGTATGTTCATAAAATACATATGTTAATAAAATACAACCAAAAGATTCTGAACATTTCTATAGTCAGTATACATTTTTCGTTCTAGTATTTCGTCAGTTAAATTTCTCTAACTCTATAAAAATGATTTTCAAAAATACTTGTAGAACTGTTAAATTCAAATAATAAATGATGCTAAACATATAACTCATGCATGGTGAAGATCACAAAAGAAGCTTATTAACCTTTAAAAGAGAGATGAAAATGCTTCCCATATACAATCCCATTCAAATGTTTGTGGTCAGTAAGACTTTTATAATGTTTTTGAAAGAAGTCTCTTATGCTCAATAAGGCTTCATTTATTTAATAAACACTATAATATTTGAAATATGATTACAATTTAAAATAACTGTTTTCTATTTTAATATATTTCAAAATATAATTTATTGATGTGATGACCACTGAATTTTCAGCAGCCATTACGCCCCTCTTCAGTGTTGAATGATCCTTCAGAAGTCATTCTAATATGCCCATTTGATGCCCAGTAAACATTTCTTATTATTATGAATGTTGAAAATAGTTGTACTGCTTTATAATTTTGTGGAAACCGACATATTTATTTTCAGTATTCTTTAATTAATAGAAAAAGAACTGCATTTATTTGCAATAGACATTATAAATGTCTTT
This sequence comes from Barbus barbus, assembly GCF_936440315.1. Taxonomy (NCBI): domain Eukaryota; kingdom Metazoa; phylum Chordata; class Actinopteri; order Cypriniformes; family Cyprinidae; genus Barbus; species Barbus barbus. The sequence goes on from NC_136757.1 coordinate 23,163,363, forward strand.
ACTGTCACTTTTGGTAAATTTAATGCATCCTTCCTGAATAAGTTATAAATCTTATTAACACCAAACATTTTTAAAAAGTAGGCGCTTTCTCAATGGAGGAACCTTTTCATAGTTTCTAGAACTATTGGCGGAAGTTCCCACTTTTTGACGTGTTCGCACCGCATGAACTGGGAACATATTTAGTTCTCGGAACTCCGTTTGGGGAACTCAATTGGCTCCTATTTCAGAGTAGGGTCTAAAAGAGTTCTATAGGAACTACCAGTGACATTAGTGTACACTGAGTGGCCAAAAGCATATGAAACACCAGCTACCCGGCATTTTTAAAAAGCCATGTAAAAATGTTTTCTCCACCAACATGGAAAACAGCGAAAACACCATTTAGCTACCTGTTGGCTGCAGCATTGTGTTCTTTTCTCAGCCGCTGATATTTAACACTGCAAGTTGTCACTTCTTTTTTTAAATGCTTTTAAATTGTGCGTTTACATTCCATCTACATTATCACGAAACCCACGACACACCACAAAAACAGCTCTGATCACAGCATCCTCCATTGTTCATGTTTGTAAATTGCCACAAATAAAGATGCTGCTGATGGCCACTTCAGCGTTCCTGCTGCCGGTGCGAATGCAACCAGGAAAATGGCCCGTGGGTGAAATTGGTTCTCTAGAACCACCATGCTTGCTAGTTCCTAGAACCACGTGGTGCGAAAGCCCCTAGTAGTGTATTTATTTATTTTTGTCCCATCTCTTCCTCTAGTCCCAGCACAGAGTAGCACGGGCAGAGCACGAGCGCTTCGAGCAGTGGCATCGGGGCTGGTTGAGCGAGCATGTGTCCTCCAGCGCTGAGCGCAGCGTGCAAGACTGGCTCATGGGAGAAGAGGACGAGGACATGATCCCTTGCAAGACCACCTGCGTGTCCATGCAGGTCAAAGGCTTACATGTCAACAGGTACCAGGTGCACTACAACAGCAAGGCCCCCGCCTCACCGTAACAACCTCAAGCCTTGGGATGGATTTTGTGATCTCTCTCGCTCTCTGTTTTCTTTCTTTGTCTCTTTCTCGCTCACTCTTTCAAATGGCCGAGCTTAAACATGCTTGGCTGAAATGCAGCGAACAGACAGGAGTGGTTTGAGGACAGACAGCTGCTCAGAGGAGGGAATGCCTCATTGAAAAGCATCACATCTCGACACTAGTCCATCATGATCGATGCAGTTACCAGACGTTTCAGAAATGTGAATGTCATTTTTTTTTTTTTTTTTTTTAAAGAAAGTCCATTGTAGTTTTTAGCTCCTGAAACCAGAGTTTTGTTTTGTTTATACTGAAGTATTGAGAGACTAGGTTTAAAGTATGTCTACATCTGTATGTCTTTTTGTACAGTAAAGTCGACTCAAGAGCTCGAGCAATTGCATATATACAGCAGAAAGATTATTCTGTGTGCATTTTCTTGGCTATGAATGATGACTTGGAAAAATTATGTTTTTCTGGCGCACACTGGCATCTTCTCCGTAACGTCCTTATTTTAGTTCTCTGTTTTGTGTTCTTTGTTTTCATCGTCTCTTATAACTGAATAGAGGATCGCCAGTGTCGCCCGTCAATCACTGCTCATGATTTATAGTCGATTTTGTTAAACATCCAGATCATGTATCATATCGATCTCGCCAAATCCTTGCTTTTGTTTGGTGTAATTTTTACATATTAAAACAGAAAAATGACTAAATATCAGTGTTTTGAAAAAATGTATAACATTTATCCTGTATCAGTTATCACAAAATAAACAACCTAGTTGTGCAGTTCTTAAAGAACGGGTCGTGATTCTTGCTGAATTCTCACTTTTTCGTTTTTTGTTTGGAATAGCAACTTTATCCTGTCTTGTGGTTTACTGGATGTTGCAATTTAATATTTATCTATCTGCAGGATACCATGGTGGAAAACCAGCTTTTTTAAAACATGTTTGGACAGGCAGAAGATTTTCTGTGAAATATCATCCAACAAAGTGTCAGGGTCAAGTTTCACCCCACAGTTTTTTTATTGACATTTAAGCACATTTCCTGAAGATCCTTTCTATTTAAAACCTCCACAAATGAAATCCTGTACAATAAATACTAGAAAGGTGTATATTTATTTATAAAAAACTAAAATTGGTAAATGTGTGGTAATGTTAAACTGTCATGAAAATGTCAAAATTAGACATTTTAGTGGTCTTCAATAAGCTTAATTTGATTTATGGTTTACAGAGTGTCATTTGTTTAAAAATCTTTTTATTTATTTTTGGCAGAAATATCTCCACTGGTATCATGATATTCACCCAGAAAGTTTTTTTTTTTGTTGTAATTATTATATATTTAATGTTTTTTTTTGTTTTTTTTATTGGGTAAATATGTTAAACTGTCATGAAAATGTCAAAATGCAATACATTTTAATATTCCTCAAGCTTAATTTTATTTATGGTTTACAAAATGTAATTTTGTTTTTCTTATGATTTGGGGCAGAAATATCTTGAATGGTTTCATGATATTAATCCAGAAAGTTTTCTTTAATTACTATGTATTTTATAATGTGAGTATTAATATGATATTATGTTTTTTAATTGATATATTAGGTTATTTTTTTATTTTTTTCCTTCCATAGCTTTTCAGACAGACGTTCAGTCTTGGACGTTACAAATGGCTTTCATTTGGGGCTTGTTCACTCTTTCATATCTATCTGTCTGTCTATCTATCTAGCATATCTATATGTGTTTTTTTTTTTTTTTTCTTTTAAGTTGTCTTCACAAAGCCAATTGGGTGCTTCCTCTTTCATAGCTTATAAATAGACCCAGATACAGGCTATATATGAACTTAGAAAGGGGATTTGGCTCTTACAGAACACTTTGGTTTGTTCCAAAATGTCAAGTTTAACATGACTTCAGAAAGGCTAATAATTTCTGTTTGAGAAAACACCTCATTGATCTCAAAAAGTACTTTTATGTACCCATTTTTGCTTTGATGCCTTCTATCTTGAGTTCAAATCAACACGTGATGAACTTTATTCCTTTTTGATTGAGGTTTGACCCAGCAGGGGGTGTGATTTGCCTGTTGGAGGATGCACACTTTTGCTGTGGGTGTGGGTGGCCTTGAACTACAGAGCGAGAGAAAGAGAAGGCAGTGAAAAAAGGAAAAACGGAGAGTAAAATTGCTGCAGTCATGGACTTGCGCTCAGAACTGCTCAAGTCCATTTGGTACGCTTTCACCGCTCTAGATGTGGAGAAGAGTGGAAAGGTGTCCAAGTCTCAACTCAAGGTGAGCTGCAAATTTATTCATGCCCTATGATAAAACTTTCAGATGTTGGAGGCTGAAATTCGGGGTCCTGTACGGCTCTCATATCTTATATGCTCTAACATATTCCTTGATCTGAAGGACAGAAAGAAGGATCAGTAATCAACTCATGCATAAGTTTTTTGTTTTTGTTTTTTTTCTTCCAATGTTAGGCTTAGAAGATGCCATGCACTTGCTTTAACTGCTTGAACTGTGTTTCCTGTGTGCCATTATGCCACATGCTCTATAGTGAACTTAAATATTGAATATTTGAAACTGAATATTTGGGTCACAGGTTTTCTTTTACAATTGCCCATTTATAAGACTGAAGAGACCTGTTCATTCATAGTCACATTATTTTAATGGGAATTCTTATTTTCTTTTTTCCCCCTCTCTCTTTCATTATTTCTTCTTTTTTTCTGCATTTATGAAGGTTATGTCTGATCTTATACCATGTACATGAGACTGCACTCCCATGATTAGTTTTTGTCCAGTCCATATCTCAAGCTGACTGGCTGTAACAGATCCTCTCTGACTCTTGGGCATTTTGGGTCTAATGCTGTAAATGGGCTCAAACTGTTTAACTTCGAGTCTTGAGAACGGTGGTCACCGGATGTGTGTAGTGAGATCACACTCTTTGTACTTTGTAACATCATGGTTTGATCTACTCCTCTCTAGTCCACAACGTCAGCTCTGTCGTTTTCAAAGAAACATTTAGAGAAGTTCCCAAGTAAAGTTAGAGAAGTGATGCAATGTAGCCCTGCTGTTGCTGTTGAGAGTCTATCAGCAAATTTTTCAAAATCTTGCCTGGTGTTATTTTAAATATTTTTTTAAGTAATTAAATAAGATTTTTGATCCCATGATTGTGGATTAAATCAAACCTCTGTGTGAGCAGAGAATGCTAAAATAAGTGTGTATAAATAGAGCAGACCTCTACCTGTGGCCTGCTTCCTTTCGAGGTTGTAATGATGCATGAAATATTTATGCTTCTAAAAATCAAATTTCAGGCCTATTCTGAAGTGTAAAATGGTGAAAAACTTAAAGGTATAGTTCACCCAAAAATGAAGATTTGTGGAAAATTTACTCACCCTCAAAATTTAGATGAGTTTGTTTCTTCATCTAAACCGATTTGGAGAAATGTAGCATTAACAATTTGCTCAACAATGGATCCTCTGCAGTGAATGGGTGCCGTCAGAATAAGAGTTCAAACAGCTGATTAAAAAAAAAATCACAATAATCCACATGACTCCAAGCCATCAGTTAACATCTTTTGAATAGAACAAATGTGTTTGTATGACCAAAATTCATTAGTAAACTATTGCTTTATCTATAATATTGTATTCTATAGTTAAAAAAGTTGTCTTGTTTCAATCAAGAGATAAATATGTGCATATCAAGCATGGTTTACAAGCAAAGACAGACCAAAACAATTTTAAACGCATGTTTTGGTGGATTTTGTTATCGGGACAAAAGGAATGGACTTTATCCCTGGAGGAAGCGTTATTATGAATTATGGACTTAATGATGAATTAGTTTCTTAAAAATACGTTGCTTGTCACAAGACATTGATTGATGGACTGGACTCATGTGGATTGTTGTGATGTTTTTATCAGCTGTTTGAACTCTCATTCTGATGGCACCCATTCACTGCAGAGGATCCACTGGTGAGCAATTTTATGTAAAGCTAAATTTCTCCAGATCTGTTAATATGAAGAAAGAAACTCATCTACATCTTTGGCCTAAAATTTCAGCAAATTTTCAATTATTCCTTAATGGACTAGTAACAGAATCAATAAATACCTGTACAATGTACTACTTTGTGTATATATGAGTTTTGGCATATGATGTTGTTTAAGATCGGTGTTATTGCTCTGCAGGTCTTGTCTCATAATCTTTACACGGTTCTGTGTATCCCACACGACCCAGCGGCTCTCGAGGAACACTTCAGAGATGATGACGACGGTCCAGTGTCCAGTCAGGGATACATGCCCTACCTCAACAAATACATCCTGGACAAGGTACACAGCCTCTCTTATTCTCTTACAGTATGTATTATGTTTGGAGACAGGCTTTATATATCATCCTGTGTAAGACGATGTGTTTTTTGTGCATGTCTATCATTCTGCTGTTCAGATACTGTTGCATCTGAAATACAAAATATTGTTTTATCAACATTAACATTATGCTCTAACATTTATCATGAACATTCTTGCATTTCTTCTTTAGTCAGTTTCTGACTGAGTGTTTGTCTCTGTGTTAGGTGGAGGAAGGCACGTTTGTCAAAGAAAATGTGGATGAGCTCTGCTGGACTCTTACTGCCAAGAAGAACTATCGGCCAGAGGGAAAGTGCGTTTTACCTGGAAAAGATGCCTTCCGGCTCTGGTGCCTGTTCATATTTCTCTCGGAGGACAGATATCCTCTAGTCATTATCCCTGATGAGGTGAGATTCATGCATTATGTGTCATTTAGATCAATTTTTAGAAACCTTAAGCCCATCAATACATGAGTTCTAGATGTTTCATTATTCTGAAAGTGTTAAATAATGGCTACAAATATTATTTAACACACTTAAGCCACACTTAAAAATGCATACATTTTATTTGATAAAATGTAGAAAACCAAGTGCAATCTGTCTTAAAGATAAAGAAGTTTCAAATGATAAACAACAGATATATTATTCAAATTGAAGACAAAAATATTTAGTTTCTGGTTGTCATCTTGGCAGACATTATTGTATCTCCTTATGATGAACTTTCACATGTGGTTATCCTGAGGAGAGCTGACATCACACATCTACTAAAATGAGACCAGATAGTTAAAAGCTTAAAATTCTGCTGAAATGAAATATTCACACATTATTAAAACTAGAATATGTTTTGTACCTTTATCTCTCTCCTGACTCTTTGAATACTGAGAACTTAAGTGCAAAAGTAACACTTTACAATAAGGTTAATTAGTTAACATTAGTAAACATGAACTAAGAATGAACAATACTTCTACAGTATTTATTAATCTTAGTTCATGTTAATTTCAGCATTTACTAATGCATTATTAAAATCACAGTGCATTAGTTAATGCACTGTGAACTAACATGAATAAACAATTAACAACTGTATTTTCATTAACAAAGATGAATAAATAGTGTAATAAATGCATTGTTTGTTCATGTTAGGCAATACATTAATGTTAACAAACGACACATTATTGTAAAGTGTTACCAGTGTAAATCATATCATACACTGTAAACCTGCTGCTAACAACAGGACCACCATTGGCTATGTTTTTTTGTTATTTCTGTTTTTCCTCTTCAACTGAAACAGTTTACCATCAAAAGCCCTGTAGGTTTTTCAGTTTCAGATATAATCATAGGGCCAAATCCGCTAGTAGCCTATGTCATGTTCTTCAGTACCCTGTCTGCTTTTCATTGTGAACGGCACTACACTTGCATTTGTGCTTCAAACTAGCAGTTGTTTGCTTTCTTTAAATAGCTTTTGTCAGGAAATAAGGGTGATGTAGCCGTCACTATGAAGTGAAGTGAAGTGAAGTGAAGTGACATTCAGCCAAGTATGGTGACCCATACTCGGAATTCGTGCTCTGCATTTAACCCATCCAACGTGCACACACACAGCAGTGAACACACACACACCGTGAACATACACCCGGAGCAGAGGGCAGCCATTTTATGCTGCAGCGCCCGGGGAGCAGTTGGGGGTTCGGTGCCTTGCTCAAGGGCACCTCAGTCGTGGTATTGAGGGTGGAGAGAGCGCTGGACATTCACTCCCTCCACCTACAATTCCGGCCCGAGACTCGAACCCGCAACCTTTGGATTACAAGGCTGACTCTCTAACCATTAGGCCACGACTTCCCCTATGAAGATGGTAGAGCTGATTTGGCTGATAACATACTACAGTCAAGCCTTTACAAACTGTTTGCATTCTAAATTTTTAGATATAATGTTTGGCAACTGCATTTACATGGTTAAAACAATGTCATTTTTTCTCTTTCTGTCTTTTATGCCTTTGCTGAATTTGTCTGTTGTCCCAATGCCGTTGTGATGTTTCTTGTCTTGCAGCTTGGTTGATTTCCTGTGCCCTGTTTTGCAACTGTTGGTTAAATGTAACTTGTGAGAGTTTCACAGAAGAGGAGAACGAAAGAATGGAGTACAAACATCAAATTTGGTGTTTCATAAAACAATTATAGTAGTTGCAGTATTAAAATAAACAAGTGCTGTTTGAACAGTATTTTGAAGCTGGTTGGTAAATGCACCGCAGCAGCATCAGATGGCTGCTCTCATCTTCACACAATCTCATATGTAAATATTATTACTTTTTTTTTTTTTTTTTTTTCACAGGTTCAATATTTACTGAAGAAGTTATGCATGGCTATGAGCATTGAGCTGAACAGTGTTGAACTGGAAGACTTCATTTCCCAAGATTCTGTTCAGCAGAATGGCTTCATTGTATGGGCCTTTCTGGAGATGATGAATTCTGGGAAACTAATGAGGGGCATTGCCAAAGAAACCATCAGTATGGCAATAGAGGAGGTGTACCGGGAAATAGTGGGTGACGTGTTGAAAGAGGTATTAGCTTTATCTATTTATATTAGTATTTATTTAATAATCATGTCAGTTATGTGGTAATGTCATTCTCAGGAAACTGAGCCATGACTAAATCATATGATTTTGTTTATGGTTGATTCTTAAGCCATTATCCCAAGCAGTGTTGCCAAGTCCACGGTTTTCATGCATACTTTGGCTACTTTTATACTGTTGCTGTGGGTTGTTCTTTTAGATTAGGAAACCCCCTGGAAGGAGGTTTTGACTCTCCGGAAACCGATTGGGTTAGTTTTGGCTGTAATTGGCCTAGTTTTGAGTATCAGTTGGGCTGGTTTGTTTTGCAGACCTGGCAACCCTGACCCCAAGCCTATATGTGTAGGTTTGCAAAATTCAAAAACCTATTTTTTCAAGTTCTATATATATTGCTGTTCAAAAGTTTGGAGTCTGTAAGATTTTTTTTAACGTTTTTAAATAAGTTTTTTTTTGCTCACCAAAATACAGTTAAAAATAATATTGTGAAATATTATTACAATTTAAAATAAGTTTTTTTTTTTTTTTTTTTTTTAAGTGGAAATTATTCCTGTAGTGACAGGTGAATTTTTTTTGTGTTCAGTGTCTTCAATGTCACATGATCCTTCAGCAATCATTGTAATATGCTGATTTTCTGCTCAAGAAACTTCTCTTTTTATTATTAAAGTTGAAGAGTTAAAAATAACAGCATTTATTTGAAATTATTTTGTAACAATGTTATTATTATAATTAGAATTATTATCATTTTTGACCGTTTCAATGAAAAATAACATTTAATATAAAAATAATCTATAAAAAATAAAGGTTGGCATTACACACTAAAAAGTAAATCTATTAAATAGTGTAATTTAAGTTTTAGTATCCTTTTAAAATATCAGTAGTATGTCACTGAGACACCCTAAACACACACATGGCATGAGAAAGATCCTGTTAAACATATAATGTGACACGTGTACATATTGAAATACCAACAACTTTCAGCAAATACTCTTTGTGCAATTATGTGTCTGTAGGTATATTTGATGTATTTATTTAAAAAACAAATCCTTGCTTCTTGACACCAGGGATATCTGTGGAAGAAAGGTCAGTTGAGGAGAAACTGGATTGAGCGTTGGTTCACTCTGAGACCCAGCACTTTAATTTACTTCGCTAGTGAGGACCGCAAAGACCGTAAAGGCAACATTCAGCTAGATGGAAACTGCTGTGTAGAGGTAGGGTACAAGTGTTTGTGGTTTGCATGTGTTGTTATTTGAAGTAAAGCTGGTATAATTATATAATGGCATAGTATCAGTACCACCTCATGAATACATGCTTGTCAGCATTTTTAGCTGGTTATTGGTTGTTCATTAACACACAATACAAAGAGAACATCTGCTTCTGTGATCAACAGAGTCATGTGTGAAATGTGTCTCTCCTCTGTATATAAGGTTCTTCCTGACAGAGATGGGAAGAGGTGTATGTTCTGTCTGAAGACGCTCACCAAGACCTATGAACTCAGTGCATCTGACACCAAACAGAGGCAGGAGTGGACTACAGGTCTGCATGCATTATGATTTGGCTTTTTTGATAATTTGTCAGGTGTTCTGTTTGTAAATTGTAGGGAGAGTTTGAAGATGTTTATTTCCCTGTCTAGTTTCCCTTTCTGCAAGAGAAACCTTGTTCATCAGGACACTTTTCTTTGCATTTACAATTGGCCATTGTTGCTGTGTAACCTTTAAACTAAAAAAAAAAAAAAAATACATCACTGTCACTGTGGTTTGGAAACGACTTTGTTAGTGGAAACCAGTGACATTTCGAAGGTTGACTTTTTACTCACGGGTGTTTTGTGAGACTTTCTAAAATGAATCCGCACAGGGAAACTTTTGAACTTACCTAGGTAACTTTCACCTGGAGGATAATAAGACAGGTGAAATAAATCCCATAAACTTAAGCCTCAATTATCATAGAGCATTGAAGATTGAATTGGGCCTGAAAGCAATTACCTAGAAACCAGAGCAATTACTCTGAGATCCTGCGTTGATCAGCTCGCTGGTTTGTTCACGTCTATCTTTAATGAGTCCCTTGCTACCTCCGTGGTTCCCACCTCATTCAAAAAATCTGTCATTATCCCTGTGCCAAAGAACAATAAACCCTCCTCCCTAAATGACTATCGCCCTGTTGCCCTCACATCTATAGTCATGAAGGTTTTTGAGAGACTTGTAAAGAGCCACATCTGCTCCTCCATACCTGATATTTTAGACCCTCTCCAGTTTGCCTACCACCCAAACAGATCCACTGACGATGCCATCTCTCACGTCCTCCACTCTTCCCTCACACACTTGGACAGCAACAATGGGAATTATGTAAGGCTGCTATTCATTGACTATAGCTCAGCTTTCAACACTATAGTCCCCATCAAGCTAGCTTCTAAACCCACAGACCTCGGCCTAAACTCCCCACTCTGTGACTGGATTCAAGACTTCCTCACCGGCAGACCTCAAGTGGTGAAAGTTGGCCAGTTCACCTCAAACTCCATCACTCTGAACGTAGGAGCCCCACAGGGCTGTGTCCTGCGTCCTCTGCTCTACTCTCTCTACACGCATGACTGCGTGTCCTCTCACAGCTCCACATCTATTGTCAAATTCGCTGATGATACTGTGGTTCTGGGCCTCATCTCCAACAACGATGAGACCGCATACTTGGATGAGGTAGAGAGACTCACATCATGGTGCCAGGACAACTGTCTCTCTCTGAATGTGAGCAAAACTACAGAACTACTACAAAACTACCAAGAGCTGATCATGGACTTTAGGAAGAGACCGCAGCGGCCCTACACTGCTCTTATGATCAGTGGGACCTCTGTGGAGAGGGTGAGTAGCTTCAAGTACCTCGGTGTAAACATCTCCTAGAACCTGACTTGGACTACACACATCCAAACACAGGTCAAGAAAGCCAGGCAAAGACTGTACCATCTGCGACAGCTGAGGAAATTCAGGGTCTCACCAGCAATCCTGAAAACTTTCTATTCATTGACTGCATCTCAGTGTGGTATGGAAACAGCTCCAATCATGATTGCAAAGCTCTACAGAGAGTTGTGCGCTTAGCTGAGCGCATCTCAGGGTCTGCTCTCCCCTCTCTGCAGGACATCTACCTCAAACGCTGCAAAAGTAGAGCTGTCAAAATCATCAAGGACTCAAATCACCTTGGTAACCATCTATTCACTTTGCTTCCATCTGGTAAGCGCTTCTGTAGCCTGATGGCAAAAACTGAGAGACTTAGGAGGAGCTTCTTCCCCCAGGCCATCAGGCTCCTAAACTCTAACTCCGTGTCATAACATCACATGACTCCATGTAAATATCATTATATCAATAAGCTATTCATAATTATTCATAATTTTTCTCTACCTCATATTGCTGCTATGTAAATACCCTGTACAACGTTTTGCACATTCCTCTTATTACTATTTAAGTCAAAAACATACTGACCTGCACATTCATATTTATATTTTTTATGTTTTATTTTATTTTATTCTCTTATTTTTTCTACTTTTCTTTTCCTTAATATCTGTATACTTTATAATTGCACTGTCCTTGGAGCGGACCTGACCTACATTTCACTGCTGGTTATACTCCGTATAATTGTGTATGTGACAAATAAAATTCTTGAATCTTGAAACCACCCACAACACTAGAGCAACTTCATAGCAAAATGCTAAAAACATCTTGGAATACCTTGACACCAATCAATAATTTTATTGTATTTTTATTTTTAAAAAAATTGCATTTATATTATTCCTTTTTTTCCGCCAGCTATCCAAACAGCCATCCGGCTGCATGTGGAAGGTAAAACTTCTCTTCATAAGGACCTAAAGTTGAAACGACGTGAGCAGCGGGAACAGAGAGAGAAGAGGCGGGAGGCGAAGGAGCAGGAGCTGCAGCGCTTACGGGCCCTGCAGGAGGAGCGCGAGCGGAAGATGGCAGAGCTGGAGCTGCTAAAGGAGGCGCAGAGGCAGGCGCAGGTGCTGCTGGAGCAGGACGAACTCCGCAGACGACAGCAACACGAACAACTCCAGCAGGCCCTGGAGATCCAGCTCAAAGAGGCTGAAGAGGTCATCTATCTATCCATCTATCCATCTATCTATCTATGGTTTGTTCGTCTGTCTGTCTGTATCTCTGTTTCAAAATGTTACCTTTTCCAGAACTTTAAAATAAGGCTTTGTCATGTCATCGTTCAAAATTGAACAGTTTTCTAAAAAAAATAATAATAATTTTTGCTTCCTTACATTTAAATACAACTTGCAATTTTGCATCCTGTTCGCCACCTGAATTTTAATTCAGTTTAAATGCATTAAACTGGAATTTAAAAGCATTTAGAATTAATTTCTGATAGATGGATAACGATAAATCAATGTGAGGTATATCTGACGTGTTTTTGCTTGAGTGCAGGCGCGGGCTAGCATGCAGGCTGAGATGGTACTAAAGGAGGCTGAGGCTGAGAGACAGAGAAAACGAATCAAAGAACTGGAGGCCATGCAGCAGCGGCTAGAGGAGGCGTTACAACAGGAAATCAAAGCCAGGCAGGACGAAGAGGCCTTCCGCTATGCACAGGCTCGGTGAGCAGCAGCACACAAACACTGTTGAGCAACGCACCCATGCTCAGTTTCGCACACAAACACACTGATGTTATGACAGGGCTTTTCAGTGTCACATCTGCAGACTGTTTGGTGCCCTCTTTGCACTTTCTATTAAATGTGAGTTGTGTCTTACAAAACAAGGTGCTAAAACACTTCAGAGAGGTACTATTCAGGGTGGAAATACAATGTTTTAAAAGCTCTCCCATGTAAAATTGCATGAGGTTATGCAGGAATTAATGAAGAGGAAGTTACCAGAGGAAGTAATAGACAAAAGAGGCTTTTTTAATACAAACATATTTGTCTAGAGAAATGAATATATACATAATAATGATATATAATATATACAAATAAAACCTGTTTCTGGGTCAGTAAATACAATACGACTCTACTACTGTTACAAATCTATTCATTCTACAATACATGCATGCAATATGCCATTGTAAGCAAAAAACACTTTAAATATTAATATACAGCTGAGTGCACATTTAATCTTAGACCACACTGAATATAAAGTCTTACGATTTTTTAAGATTTTAGACAAAGAAATTACATGACAAATGTCAATGTAATTGTAAAATATTTAAGATCCTGCAGTATTTCTAGGTAATGAAATGAAATGAAATGAAATGAAACTAATTAAATGAAAAAGCAAATTTGTGCCACATCAGATGTTCTTCCATCTAGTGAAGCACTTACTTTTCACATAAACATTTTTCTCAGATTATTATGTTAATAAAACATGCCTAATTTGAACACACTCTTGCTATTTTAACCTGCATTGTGCGTGATCGCTCACTGCCTCATTGGTAAAGGCTACTGGCTGAGGAAGAAGAGAAGATGAAGGCCCTTATGTCTCTCCGTGAGGAGCAGGAGGATTATATCCAGCGTGCCCAGCGGGAGAAACAAGAGCTCAAACAGGAAATGGAAAGTAAGTCTCGATCTCTGGAGGAGGCACAGACGCAGTTGGAGGAGGTCAGAGCCAATCGCCACCGAGTGGACCAGGATGTAGTGGTGAGTTTTGCAACTGTGTTTTTATCTAAACAAGGGCAGAGAGATTAGCTCAGATTCATATATTATAGTTTGAATGATTTTGGTTGTATGGTTTTTGGTTTTGTTGTTGTTTTTAATGCAGGACCTACACTACCATTTTAAAGTGCTTGTTTGTTTTTTATGTATTTATTGAAGAAATTAATACTTTTATTTATAAAGACCTACACTGCCATTTTAAAATGTTTATGTATTTATTAAAGAAATTAATACATTTATTCAGCAAAGATGCATTAAATTGATCAAAAGTGATCTATAGAAAAAATCTAATAGAAAAAAATACTTTTTATTAATTAACAAGAAATGTTTATTGAGCACCAAATCAGCATATTAGAATGATTTCTGAAGGACCGTGTGACACCGAAGACTGGAGTAATTTCAGGAATAAATGACATTTTATAATTTTTTTATATACTTTAAAAAAATTTTTTAAATAATACTAAATCACAATATTACTGTTTTTTTTTTTTTTTTTTTTTTTTTTTTGATCAAATAACTGCAGTGTGCATAAGAGATTTTTTTTTAAAAACATTAAGCAATCTTACCAAACCCAAAACTTCTGAACAGCAGTGTATTTTTGCAGTAGGTTCATTTGTAATATTTTCAGTTAATGTACTACTGATGCTAACATTAGCTAAATCTGTATTGTTTTATTCTGACAGGCTGCTCAAAGGAAGCTTCGTCAGGCCAGCACCAATGTTAAACACTGGAATGTTCAGATGAACAGATTAATGCATCCTATTGGACCAGGAGGTACGCACATTACCTTAGGGTTAGGTTAGTTTCAAGACACAAAACACAATCTAATTCACACTGTTTACCTTTAACAAGACATCAGGTCTTATGCTTCATGGTTTGAATTTGGCTGATATTGAGAAGATTCGTCTAAACGTTAGTCATCAAGATCTTTGGTTTAACTTGACATTTCAGCATATGTTGAGTAGGAGGTTAATGCAAAGACTGCGAGTGGCATGCAATCTAGGTCTGTTTTCACTGCGGTTTCAGAGAAAAAAATGCATATAACCTCATTCCCTTAAGACAACTCCTTTAAGATAATTCACCCTTGTTTTTCTGATTTCACAATAAATACACTCCCTCTAACTTCTCTATATATTTTTTTGCTTGTGTTTGTGTCCTCATCTAGAAAAACGGCCCTCAGGAGGCGGATCTTTTTCCAGCTTTCGCATCCCTTCGCAGAAGGATCCAGGACTACGTTTGAGGCAGAAATCAGATGAGCAGGATGAGGAAAGCAAAGAAAACGTGGAAAGCAGAGGAGGGTGTGAATCTGACAAGCGTTTATCTACAAATGGAGATATGGAAATACCTTAACCTCAGAAGAAAACCAATTTCTCTTCCTCAATGTTAAGACTGATTTGAATGAAGGAAAGTTAGTTTTGCTAGATGCCAAGACCTCATGCCGTTAAAAAAGGATACTTTTTAATATTGTCAGTGTTTGTTAATAGCTTGTTAAATAGTAATGTTTTGTACACTTCATCACACTGTTTGAAAAGTATTGTACTGTAGTTGTTAAATATCTGATTGACTCCTAAGTTACTCAAAACCTAAATGTACACTGAATAAATATTAAGTATTTTTCAAGATGTCTTATTGTGCTGACTTCAAAAAGGATCTGATGGTCTAATCGTTAGCACCAGAATGTGTTCATGTGTATTTTGAAATGTGTGACAAAGAGATTTGCAAAAGTTCATGCGTGTAAACTGGATTTC
This sequence comes from Barbus barbus, assembly GCF_936440315.1. NCBI lineage: Eukaryota > Metazoa > Chordata > Actinopteri > Cypriniformes > Cyprinidae > Barbus > Barbus barbus. The sequence continues at coordinate 23,178,625 of NC_136757.1, forward strand.
TTGCGAGGGAGGAACATGTTGAAGAGCTGAAGCCTCTGTGGTTTTGACAACTTCCTGCTTCTGCAGTCAGATAACAAACCCATGAAGACAACTGAATGGCACACACATGTACCTTGGAGATGAATTTATGCTTAAAATCATAGTGTATCAGCCATTCCCCACGTACATGTTTAAAAGCATTTCTATGCAAATTTAGAACCTGTTAGAGTGCTTATGCACACAGGAAATGTCTGGTACTCACAGAATATCAATCTACATAAAGCAGAACAGAAGTACAGAAGAAGAGCTTATACAGAATAATATGAAAAGTGTATGTACAGAGAGCTGATATACTGTGTAGAGGTGTATATGGTTGTGCAGAGAGTACAGATAAAATGACAAATGAGAAAAATGGGTGAATTGAATATATTGCACACATGGGTTTGTAATGGTATAAATAATACTGCACAGGAATTCTGTAATGCATGATGTGGAAATATTTATAAAGCGTAGAATAGTTTAGAAAGGAATAGTTTACTGTCAAGCCATTGTTATTTTTTCATGATTCTACAGATCCAGTTCAGATTTGTAAACAGAGGCACCTGCTGTTTGGTCATGGTTCCTACAACTCACCGTTTTTGCGTTATAATACATCCGCGACACCGGGTGGCGGTAAGGATCGCAGAAAACTTACAGAACCTCATTTTAACCCGGAAAAAATAACCTGGAAAAGTAGCTGTCTCGAAACAGCTTCACAGAGAATCGGGGGAAATGGCTTCACGCCTGAGCCGTATCTGGCCCACCCTGTCCCGGGTTCGTTTGAGCTCGGCGCTCGGGAGCCGCTGTGTGTCGCAGACGCCGAAGTCCAGCGCGTCTGGAGCGGCGGTGGCGTCTGATCTGCAGCCCTTGTCTCCCGCTGCTCAGGACAGTCATGGACACGCAGAGGTCAGCCCGTTTGAGAAGGTAAGAGGACCATAAACGCATGTGTATGATGCACGGAAAGTCATTAGCAGTGGGTTAATTGACATAATACTTTTAGGCTGCCCAATAAAATCTCAGTCTGAAGTTTGACATGCTTTGACAGGAACATGTTAACATTGTGCACTGTATGATCCAACTCCAATTTATATTTATTATATGCATGGTATTGCATATTGCAAAGCTGTGCCTGCTATGTTCTTTCTTTTCAGTTGCTGCAGTGATATTTGTGTTTACTTGTGTTTAAGTTCATAAATGGCAAATGTTCATCTGTCTTTTTAGAATCCAGATTTCCATGGCTTCCATCATCATGACTCTTTTGTGGATGAATGGAACATGAGGTTGGCATTTTTCTTTGGCATTTCTGTGGCCATTGTTGTTGGAGGGACTTTTATCCACTATTTACCAGATCATGGGTAAGTGCATGAATGAAAGGACTGTAAATTTTGCACAAAATACAGTGATTGACCAATCAGAATCTAATATATTTAATACATATGTTTTATATGTCATGAGTGAACCATGAAATTTATAACTCCGTTGTTAAGCTCCTACTTTTCACAACTATGCAATTATATTTTGCACATTACTTCAACTGAAAAGTTTTGGAATGTATTATTCTTTTCTGTAGATATTTGGGAAGAGACAGATAAGATCTACATCGATTATCCAGTCTGTTTGAAGAAGAGCTTGATAATATTCTTAATGACTTTGTTCTCTAATAAGGTTTAAAAAAACTAGGCATAAGATGAAGTCCCCAAAAAACATGTGTAAAAGTTTATTTTGATTTTAAGACATACATCTCAACTTTGAAGCTTGGAAAAAAACATTTAGCTATTAAATAGTGCAACGTGGAGGGTGAATTTGCTGCTTACTCTATGTATCATTGTAATTTAAAGCTTTTTCTATCTTGACCTACTTTAATTGGCTAATTAATGGTTTGCTTAGATGCATTGGTCTCCAAGTGTGCATTTTCCGTTGTTTTATTTCATCTGAAGGAATAATGGTTTGCCTTTTTCTTTAATGTAATGTCCATAATCTCCATCTCTATCTGGTTTTTCTCCTCCAGAATGAGGCAGTGGGCTCGCCGGGAAGCTGAAAGGTTGATTAAACAGAGGGAAGCCGAGGGTCTTCCCTTCATGACTGAAAATTATTATGATCCCAGCACGATTGTTCTGCCCTCTGGAGAGGAGTAGACAACTTTTTGTCAATAATTATCCTGTTAATTTGTGTTTTGTTGTACATTTGTCTCCCTTCAACTATAATGTAATAAAAAAATGTTATAATATAGTGGTTTGTGGTATTTTCAACTAATACTTGAAAACGCTTGAACCTGTAGAATTAGCTTTTTGTTTTCAAACGTATGGGTGAAACAAAGTTGAGTGTTTATGCATGTTGTTTTATGTAATCTTTCTTATTTTAATGATTGCACTATTAAGACTAAGAAATACAGACAGGGCCAAAGTATTTCTATGCTGTACAACAACTGAAAGTAGCTGTTGTGTTGTTTTTATGAAGAAGCTACATATATCAGTCGTTCTATATATTTTTTATTAAAGAAACAAATACTGTACACCTTCAGTGGAATATGAAAGAGCATCTACACTAAAGTTTACATGTAAAAAGGGTGTGTGTGTATATATATATATGTAAATAAATCAAATGGGGAAACATTGGCAAACAGAGGAAGTAAATTGAACCCCATCAATATTATTTCCAAACATTCCGTACACTGTTTTAGGACTCTGTCATATTTAATATTATTTAAATTAAGAGATATGATAAGAAAGTCTTTCAACTAAAAATTAATTCAAAAATGTTGCTGTTCTTCTTTTCGACGTCACTCCAGCGTCACTTTCTCTGATTGGTGGAAACGATCGACAATGGGCGTGTCTTAGCGGCGTGGCACTGTCTGCGGGGCGGGGCCTTGGGGTCGTACAGGAAAAGATAAAGAAAGCGAGGACATCTGAAACAAAAACGGTAAATACTCACACAAAAACACATCTGGTATTTACAATCGATATGTTTATTAATTTCCCATACGGTCTAGAGCTAATAAAACGGATTAGCATTTTAAAAACGACTCCAGTGAGATAAAAGATGCCTTTTATATGCGGCTAGCTCAGTGCTAAACGGCTAAGTGTGATGATGACGGAAACAAACGAACAACAAGATGCCGAACACGAGTTCATAATTACATTAAACTCCGATGATCGCGACTATAACACGTATGGAAAGTTTAATACTAGAATTGATCTGGGAATCCAGTCGAATCTAAGCCAAACGATGCTCATTTTACACTTAATAGGGCGCGAGATGAGGCGTCCCAGTTAGTATAGGGAGTAAACCGGGGACTGATCCAGTTTGGCGCAGACATGCGGCTGTTATAATCAACATCACTAGTTGTTCTGCAATATAACACTCAGCGCTTTAAATGCCTATTATATCAGTCATTAAGCCTTCAGTCTCGTTGAATCAGTGGTTGACTCATTGTTAAACTGTAAAAGGTCACTTGAGCGACATTATTTTGACCTAACTGCAGTCTAAATGGATGTGTAATGCTTTAATGTTTGTTTTTCCGGCGTTGATCAGTGAATTGAGTAGGGTGCGGTGTGTTGTGACAGCAGCTGGGAGGTGTGTGTGTGTGTGTGTGTGAGGAGGGCTGGTACTGCAGTGCTATAATGACACAAGAACCCAGTGTACAAATCATTAAAATGGCTGAAATATGAATGTAGACATGAGGGAAGGAACCCTAATGAGCTCACTTGTTGTTTTATTCTGAAATATAAGACAGAAAAGGCCTGAGGTTAATTATTTGTTTCTAACTAAAAGCAATCAATTTGGTTCGCAAGGAACAGCATCATTGACCCCTGTTATTCCTAATGAGTCCACTGAGACTCATATGAAAAGGCATTAACTGAATTAAATGTGCTTTTATGAACATTACTCGCATTGTTTTCATTGTGGAGATGGATGCTGACTGTCAAAAACTGAAACTGTAATGCTTTTTTGTAACTCAAAGCACTCAAAAGAAAATATTTTCTTAGTATCCACAGTGATTAAACTGGTTGATAAATAAATGCAATCTGAATATTTGAATACATGGATTTCATAAAAATATGGAGTTGCCAGTAGACCAACAAAAATAAACATTCATAACATTTAATAAGCTTCTTCGAGGTGAAAAAGATGCTCTTTGTGTAATTAAAATTCATAGATATAACTTTTTATTGTCAAGCTGGTTTCACACAATTGGCTCCTATTGTTCCTAATAAGCCACCTAAGACTCATAAATCGCTTTAACTGAACCAGTTGTGCTCACACACGCTTTTAATTTATGTACTTTACCCACTTACATTATTTTCATTGTGGGGACAAAAGTAATAATTGTTGAATATCAAATGCTAAACTAAAATGCATGTTTGTCCATTCTGGGGTGCGTTTCTCAAAAGCAACTATGGTCGCAAGATCCATCATTAATACCAGTAGAGTTCAATGAACTAACGACGGTTTTGGGAAACACACCCCTGCTTTGTAGTTCTTTCAATAAATGTTAATTAATCAAAAATGGAAGTGTTTACGTTTTAATAATATGTGAAGTATTTATATAATACTTCACATATATACATATAGTTATATGTAACACAGGTGGTTGTATGCCTGGCTTACATATTTATTCAAGAATGTCTGGAGTATTTCCACCTCAGAATTGATCTTCCACATGAAACAGTAGAGAAGGGCAGACATACACAAACAATTCTCTATTTATCAAAAAAAGAGAAAGGTTTGATTTATGTAATAAAAATGGTTGCCAATTCCAGCGTAGGAACAATTTCCACCTGCCTCCTGTAGTTATTGGCTGATCTTTTCATTTTGCATGACAGATGGCTGCAATTCGTAAGAAGCTTGTAATCGTTGGGGATGGAGCATGTGGAAAGACGTGTTTACTCATCGTTTTCAGTAAAGACCAGTTTCCTGAGGTCTACGTACCCACAGTGTTCGAGAACTATGTTGCTGATATTGAGGTGGACAGCAAACAGGTAAGAATGTCTCTTAACATCAAACCCAGAGTCACCACTGGTCTATTACAGCATACATGTGTCTCTTCTGTAGCAATTTGACCTTTTGAAACATGTAACTTCCTCAGATTGTTCATAAACTTCTTAGTGTTCTTCCTGTATTCTTATTTTTGCATTTTTATGCAAAGTTCTTTTGTAATGAATGGGGTTTTATTTTGGGTCAACAGTGAGTGATTGATTGTCTTTTGCTGTTGTTGGAAATCTGTGAAATGATTAACTACAATATAATAATATGTGTATTTATATAAATATATTTAAATACATTATAGAAATATAGTTAAAATATGAAATATTCAACATACACTACCATTCAAAATCTTGGGATCTGTAAGATTTTTAAATGCTTTTGAAAGAAGTCTCTTATGTTCACCAAGGCTGCATTTATTTGAAAAAAAAAATGAATATTGCAAAATAGTATTATAATTTAAAAACATTTTTCTATTTTAATATACATTAGGGGTGTACCGATACGCGTATTCGAATTGAACCGTTTGGTACGAGGCTTTCGGTTCGGTACACATTACTAATCCTATTACGTTTGGAAAATAAAAGCTTAAAGTGTATGAAATATCAGTGCCACTGCGCTCAACAAGGCAGCCCAAAGACGTCACAGGCAACGTGCTGTCTGCCCCACGATAACCTCCCCTTGCTGGGGTGCATCGAAAGACGATGATATTGTATCAACGATAGCCAGAGATATTGTCAAAATCATCAATTATTGGCAATCTTAAGAGGATTTGGCATTTCCAATTAATGTAGGGCTGTTGCATTCTTATTTTTATTAGGCCTATTATTATTATTATGAAGTTACTTTTATTATAAGTTAAAAGTACAATTAATTTGCCCCGCAATAATTAACGCATAACTGACGTGCTGCGAGGATAAGATATATTTATATATTTATAGATATATATTTACTCCTCAATTAAAATGTTTTTTTTTTTAAGTTCTTTTAAAACAGGTCTATTAGGCTATAGACTACCTACAATGAATTATAGTCCTATAATTAAAACATTAACACTGCAGTCATCATTAAAAATCAATTAAATAAAAAGCTTTTATTTCAAGCACCGACTTTCAAAAACAACCTGTTTAACACGAAATACATTTCTTTTATTTTCAGTATGTACGGGCCACAAGAGAAATATTAAGGAAATAAATTAAATCAGCTATAGGCTATACCGTTATCAGCATAAGTAGAAGTAGATTCGTCTCTCTTTGTCTCTGAGAGAATATACGGTGTCACATGCCGAAAGCTTCGTCATTACTTCGTCATTCCGTTTTTACTTTCACTTTCTGCTTATAGTGAATTGACTGAGATTAAGACGTTCACCAGCATAAACCTTGCGCAAAGTTTGCACGTGTGCAAACCCTGGCGCAAACGCGTGCTTGTGTGATATCCATTGGCTCGCCTTCATGGTTTAAAACAGAAATATTTCTAACATTGCTACTTAACTAATTGCCCCGCCCCCCGTATTGAAAATGTACCGAACCGTGACACCACTGTATCAAACCGAACCGTGAATTTTGTGAACCGTTACACCCCTAATATACATTTGTAATTTATTCATGTGAGGGCAAAGCTGAATTTTCAGCGTCATTAAGGCCTTTCTACACTGAGCGCGAAAAAAGCGAAACGAATTTCAGACGCGATGACGCGCTGGAATAAACAACAGCTTCCTATGGATGCTTCCACATAGATCGTGAACATTAACGCACCGAAAATGCAAATGTTTTTTTTTTTCGTCCAGTCCGACGAATCTTTTAAGTTTCGCAAAGTGAAAACACGGGCCATCCAATAAGATTTGAGCAAGGCTCACGTAACCGGAGCAGCTGCTGTTGCACAGAAGGGTGAGAATGGTGGCGCTGTTTCGAAAACCAGTGTGGATGCTGAGTTCTTGTTATCATTGGTATTTCAGAACAGATTTATTGTCACATGTTCTTCATACAGAATAACATTTCTAATAATTATCCACTGAATCATGTGATCTGTAGAGCACCCTCCATTTTCTTCCACGTGCACGAGTGTTATGAGTCAGAGCGTGTTCACTCTCTAGTCTAGATCTTCTGTATTAAAATGAAAAAACACTAAAAAATTGAGTGAAACATTTTTCTACACATGAAATATAGCAAAAGCAAATAGACATGATTATGATGATATATTTTCTGTATGTGTTTTGTATGCAGCTCATTTTATTTTTTTTTGAGAAATAAAGGATGTTTATGACTAATATTAGCAGTGAAAGTTAGCCTTATTAAACATACAAAGAGTGCATGTGTCTGTTTATTATTATAGAATCAAAATCAACTATAAATCACAATCAGAAGTCATTACAAGCACTCGATGATGGTTTAAAGTGGGTAAGCAAATACATTAATAATTAAATACATTTTCAAGTGTAGCTTGACGCTAATTGTACTTCTAATTATATTTTAGGATGTAGCCTATTCTTGTAAGCATTACAGATAGCGTGTTTCTGGTGTAGAACCAAACTTTGTTTATTATAATTTATTTATAATTATAATTTAGATGTTAAATCTGAGGAAAAAGACATTGTTGGTCGGCGCCACCTAGCGTGTAGGCGTGAATTAGCAGAAGGCTAATTCACAAATTCAGAATTTGTTTCGTGCTCGGTGTGAAAGCAACATTCGCAGGCGATTCGCTTCGCTTTTTCACATCACACTCAGTGTGGAAAGGCCTTTCCTCCAGTCTTCAGTGTCACATGATCCTACAGAAATCATTCTAATATGCTGATTTGCTGCTCAAATATTTATTCTTATCAATGTTGAAAACTGTTTTGTTGCTCAATATGTTTGTGGAAACCGTGATACATTTTCTCAAGATTCTTTGATGAATAGAACAGCATTTACCTGAACCAGCAATCCATTATAAATGTCTTTGTTGCTTTTGACCAATTTAATAAATGCTGAATAAAAATATTTTCTTTAAAAAAAAAATCTTACTGACCCCAAACATTTGAATGGTTGTTAACTATATATAAAAATTGCATGTATTTTTGTGAATAACTAATTTTTGTGACACTGAACATGTGGATGTTGGATCATTCTCAAATATAATCATGAGACTTTAAACAAACTTATGGAGTTCAGGCAGCTTGAGTGCTGCTAAATCCTTAGAAATTCATGTTCATTTGTTCATTCAGTGTTTACACAAATTGCTATGCTGATTATATAATTTTTAACCATTTGTTGTCAGGTTGAACTGGCTTTATGGGATACAGCTGGACAAGAGGACTACGACAGGCTGAGGCCCCTTTCCTACCCAGACACCGATGTCATCCTCATGTGCTTTTCCATAGACAGCCCTGACAGTTTGGGTGAGATAATCTTTTTCTGGAGTGGCCGGTCTTTAATATTAATTATATATATATAAATATATATATATAGGCCTAATTTCAGCCTTTTGAATATTTTATACTGTAAGACCACATTCCTGTGGTCACTCTATTGAAAACCGTACTCTATGCACACAGAGAATATCCCAGAAAAATGGACGCCGGAGGTAAAACATTTCTGTCCAAATGTGCCAATAATTCTGGTTGGTAATAAAAAAGATTTACGGAATGATGAACACACTCGACGGGAGCTGGTTAAGATGAAACAGGTGTGTGGGCTAACACTTTCTTTTTCATAAATCTGTTACTATATTTTTATGGAAATAACATAGAAAGTTAGACAAATTGCTGTTACTGCTGTGTTGTAGTGTTATGTTATACTGTACCAATGCCCCGTCAATGCTTTCTCCCTTTAACAGGAACCAGTTAAACCAGAGGAAGGGCGAGACATGGCTAATCGCATCAATGCCTTCGGCTACCTTGAGTGTTCGGCTAAAACGAAGGAGGGCGTGAGGGAAGTGTTCGAAATGGCCACAAGAGCGGCGCTCCAAGCCAAAAAACGTGGCAAGAAGAATCCCTGCGCTTTGCTATAGAGAACAAGAGAGGAAAAGAAAAGAACGAGGGAGGGAAAGGGGTAACCAAACTAGGCCAAGGAAAATGAAAGAGCTATAAAAGTTCGCAGATAAGAGGGAAGAAACGCCCCTAGTGTTAATTATGTACTCGGGGGTCGGGGAGGGTCATTTTCAATCCAGGCCAAAGGAAACTACAGAAGATTGTAGGGACAACTACACCGGCAAAAAGGGACTTTAACATTTTTATGGCCATCAGTCCTCTTTTAAATCAAGATTAGTTGACCTTAAGCCTTCAGACTGATCACAAGTGTAAGGATAGTGTGTATGTAGGGTAAAGATTGACGTGGTTTCACAGTGGCTCACAATCACTGATTGCTTTTAGGGTGGGATTATATGCGAGGTATTCTTTGGCCCGTACCACATCTTCTGCTTAGAAGGTCAGCACTATTAGCAAGAACAGAAACAAACGACTTGGTCTAAAAAGATTCCTTTTTTGGCACTAAGTGCATTATTCAGGGTGTAAAAGGCATTAGTTAGTACCCTACATCATGTATGCTACATGTCAAGCAGGGAGGTGTTTTTTGGATCAAGACATTGACTCCCGTGATCCCCTTTATAAACCTCCCAAGAAACTAGTGCCGTCTTATGTAAAACATTCATGCCTATATTTTTATGTTTAACAATCAATCTTTTTTCTGACATTAACACGCTAATACTGTTGGCTAACACAACTGGTTCCTCTGTGCCCTCCTGTCCTGTTGCAAAATTGGCGGTTTAGTCACTGGTTTAAAATAGCTGAAAGTAGTGGTAGTCTTACAACTCTTTATTCCAATAAGATTTAAATATATCTTGTACTTTTTTGCCATTTGCCTATAAATTCAAAGTAAGATGCGTTAAGCAATGATCATACTAATTCACCTTTTTTGTGAGTATTTTATGTGCTTGCTCATGTAATGTAATTAAAAAAAGAAAAAACTTTGGGTAAATCAGCCCTTGTGGAGCTCAAAGCAAAACCACAGCTCTGTATGTTGACTGTCAGACACTGTTCGATTTTGGCAATATATATACGTTTTATAAAAGGTGACAGTAACATTATTTTTGCGCGTATTCCTCTTTGCCTGCATGACAGGCTTTTATTTGGTGTGCAGAAATACAAGTGATATTTGTTTATCTCACTGTATAAATGAGAAACTCCCTCCATTTTCACTCCATTTGTTTTCTTTTCATTATTCCCCTTTTTCTCCTGTACTGTATGTTTAAAATATTTTTTTGTGAAATTCTACTGGCTTATACTATATCATTTTTGCGTATTTTACAAATTCTAGTATCTTAGAATTTAAAAGTTTTAAAAGAAATAAAGAAGGAAAAAAGTAGCGAAAATGTGGTTTTGAGAGAGCCGTTTAATGCCATATTATTAAATGCAAGTCATTTCTTAGAAGAGATTCTGCATTTCATTGTAAGAAAAAAAGAGCCTTTGATGCATCAATTATCTTTTGTATACCAGTGCATCTTTGGATTTCCACAGACTCGTTTGAAATGTATTGAAAAAATAAATTCTTATAGGGTAACTTTGCTTGGGTCTTTATTCTGCATCTCTTCTCCGGGTTATGTTTGCGTAAAATACCGTAAAATGCTTTCACCAGCTAGATGTGGTCTTCAGTAAACAAGTACACATGCTGACGATGTTAGGAGTTAAAAGCGGAGGTAGATAACAAAAATAAACGGTTGAAGGTTGACAGAAGTCTTAACACAGTCAGTCAGTTTTTACAGTGATCTGTGCAATCCAGCCACAAATTCGTGATAATAGGGCTCTGAAATGAGAGAAAAACGTAAGCTACAGCTCATGTTAAACTTTTCATTTAAAAGTACATGCTATCAAATTCTAACATCTGACCTCCAGTGTGTAACAAACCTGAGTCTGGCTCAATGATGGCATGTCTGATGAGGAAGTCCAGTACCACCATGGCACAGTTTGGCTTAAACTCCTCACTGACCAGGAGATCTTTCACCTGAAATCAACAAATGACACAGAGGAGAATGGGGGTAAGATGTGCCACCCCTTCTAGTCTAGGAAAATGCACATATTTTAGAAAGCTGCCTGAGAGAAAAGGAACCATTTTCAATGCTTTTTTTCTGCATGTCAAAGTATAAGCAAACGCATATGTCACAGCTATTCTTATATAAAACATCACATAGCATTCAAACCTAAAATCAATGGGATGCCTTCACCTTCTCGATTGGATAGTAGTAAAACGCTTGCACTTCTCCATCTCCAATGTGAGGCTGAAAATTGAGAGGCAGCTCTAAATCAAAGACAAACTGACACTCAGGAAATATTCCTTCTTCATCTTCGTAGGTGTAGCTACAGAGAAAAGAGACAGAGGAGGCATGAATTGATTGCAGAACGTCTTTCAATTTAGCTAAACAGTTTCCAGGCAGAAATGATGCCTGTGACAGGCATTCATGTCTTTGATCACATTGACGTGTTCTGAGCCTGTATAAAACTTGAATTCTGGTCATCTTCATTCGTGCACACAGAATATTTCTCTGGAAACCTGCCAGTTGGAAGCTATTTCTGGCATTTCTGCAGTATTAATCAGTCTCTCTAGCAGGAGAGTTGAGAGAGTTTATATCTACCCTGGTATCTGGGAAAGGTTTTGAATAGAGAAAAACTGTAATAGGCATCTTTAAGCTTAAAATTCAGCCGTTAGCAATTGCTTTTGTGCTTTGTAAAAGTAAAAAATAAAAAAGATTAAGCACCTCACAGTTCCCACAGGAAGCGCTTGATCTGCCAGGCCTGGAGGGATGCAGGCCTCCTCTTCACACTCTTTTACCATGGTATGCCTTACACTACAGCCTGCTGCCAGACCTCCAGCCGCCTGAGTGATAAATCAAATCCTTTAAAGACCCCATTACATCAAAATGGGAGATTTGTGGTTTTTAGTCAGTGTTTGTTAGCTCTGAGGTCATCTTTAAAAGCTAACTGTACTAATTTATAGCAGATAAACACAATTTATTACTGTGTGTATAAATTATTTTATACACTACTGTTCAAAAGTTTGGGATCGGTCTTATTAAAAAAAAAAAAAAAAGTCTAATACTCATCAAGAGTAAAAACAGTAAAATTAACGGTTTTCTTTAATATATTTTAAAATGTAAATGTTGGTAAGCCTGAACTTACTGCAGGCATTACTCCAGTCTTCAGTGTCACATGATCTGAAATCATTCAAATATGCTAATTTGGTGATTTGTTTTATTTTTTAAATACTATCAATGTTGAAAACAGTTGTGCTGCTCAACATGTTTGCAGAAGCCATGATACATTTTGTTCAGGATTCTCTGATGAATAAAAAGTTCAAAGAACTTTAATTTGAAATAGAAATCTTTTGTAACATTATAAATATCTTTACTGTCACGTTAAATAGTTTAATACTTGCTGAATAAAAGCAAATTAATTCAAACAAATCTTACTGACACCAAACTTTTGAACAGAAATGTGTTTAAATGGTCCAACTTCCTCAAAAGTCAGTGTTTTTTATTGTCATATATAAAGGGTACATAAGTACAATTAAAGTCTGTCTTGGGAAATTCCCACAGGTTAAGACAACAATGCAATGTGCAAAAATTTTAAACAGTGCAAATATAACTTGCATAAACAACAGACTTACAAAACACCACACAAAGGCTGAATACAATACATAGACGTTTAAAGTGTTGTATGTACATGAATGTATTAACTATGTAAAAAAATAAGTAATGTAATTAAACGGCAGCAGTACAAATGTAGCATTAACATAATTGGATGAATCCTTGAGGTAGTACTGTACTGAAGTGCAAAGAGTGTTGACGACATGAGATATAACTGGTTAAGATAAATGAGCGCGTAGTGTGAAGGAGTCATAGATTGAAGTGTTAAAAGTAACAGCATGATTCAACCTACTGTTGACTCAACCTGTGGTGTAAGTTTGGTGTGGCACTTCTTGTAATGAGCTGATTAATTAGTTTATTAATAAATTACCATGTTGTCCAGTCTTCCTGGATATGTCTGTTTGGTCAGAGATCGTCGTGCCAGCCACATATTAAGGTTACCACTTGAATCCCGAGTGTAGCCATTAACATGGACGCCGTACCGTTTCACTCCAAACAGACCTGTGTTTGACCATTATTTAGAAACAGCTATAAGTGACACTCTCTTTGACAAAGTAGCTGCATGAAATTAATATTTCATTAACATACTTGTAGCTGCTCTCTCCATATACATCAGCGGAGGGTCGCAATACCTGGGCATCACAGCGTATTGCTGAAAATAAAATACACTGATAATTCTACCAAATTCTATGAAGTTCATCCTATATCAAAAGTAATGAACTAATCAGGATTTGCAGGAACTGCTATGAAAATGTCTGTATGTATACTCCAACTTAAGGGCATGCGTACAAACTTTTTGTTCTCATTAGTAATTAAAGTAATCCAATTTTAATTAAGTAAATAATCCAATCCAATTTCGTGTTTATTATAATGCAAAGATAAACAGACAATCACAATATGCATTAATATTATTATAAAATACAAAAAATATTATTTCAGGGCAATATTTCTCATTTTCGTTTAGTCTGATTTGTTTACTTGATGTACTTAACTAAAACTGAAATAAAAATGAATTAAAACTATGTTGTAGACATTTATAAAATAAACAAAAACTACTAAAAAAGAGAGACAAAAACAACAACGACTAAACTTTAACTAAAATCAAATTGAAAATGGAAAAAAAAAATTATATTCAAAATATTAATAAAAACTATAATATCAAAAAATATGTATAAAACTGTAATAGTATCTCAATTACACTAAAGTAACATTAAAATGTATACAGTGGGATGCATTTAGCAAAACATTTTGTGCATATAGACATTTCATAAATTGTTTGTAGGAACATTTTGGGAATTGTCGTACTTCCACATTTAGGATCATTCCAAGCACATCTTTATAATTGAGGCCCCTAGGTATGAAATCACCAAAGTTTTAAAAATGACCCTGTAGTGAATTATTCTGGGTTTTTTTATTTAATACAAATTGATGGCATGATGTGTTATTTTATAAGATTGGGTGAGGGAGGCTTGAAAATCGTGCAGGGAGCAAATAATCCCCATTAATAAAAAATAAAATAAAATATTGCTCATTATTTTTGACATTGGAAGGAACTGACACATAACTGCTCAAGAAGTAAGGATGAAAATGGGCAATTATCTAGCATGTACCAGAGCGGTCTCACCTCATCTCTCCAGCCTATGAGACAGGTGAATGTTGCTTCTCTCCTCAGCTCCTGCAAGACCTCATCCACAGCCACCGATCTGCTCTCAAAAGTGTCAAGACCGGAGCTGAAGGTTATAGTGCTCCCATATGGTCTGAAGACAACAGGAAAACTACCAAGAATTGATGCTACTTTAGGGGAAATCCATCCAACCTGTTCTCCAGCCACCTCGAAACGTAGACAGCTCTCTAAACTAGAACCTGGTGTAAAAGAATGCATTGATGTTGAGTAAATGAATGCATTTATATAGGAATTGTACATGTATATTATAGTATTATATTAGTCACTGACAAACAACAAAAATAAAGTAATAACATGTTTTCCTTGAATACAGGTGAGTATACAGAAGTTTAAAAAAAAGGTGACGTACATTATTTAAATTTTTTTTTTTAGGTTTTCTTGACTTTTTTTATGAATTAAACATGTCATGGATATCAGGAAGTTACTCGTTACAAATATTTACGTTAATTCATACGCTGAAAACATGTTCATAATAAAAAATAAAGTCTTTGTCAGCATGAGTTGAACTTTAATGTAATTTTACAGATCAAGTAAGCTTTCATTGTCCAATATATGCATATGGATTGTTCTGCCATATGATTCTTTTAATATTTCCCCACCTGGTAAATGAAAGTTATTCATTCGACGCAGGAGTTGTAGCATTTTCTCCGACCACGAAGCCATTTTGTCGATTTCACAAGTGAAACAGTTAACTGTCCGTTCAGAAAGCGTGCATAATGATTTTGGGGGATTTGCGCTTGATTTGCTGTTGTCATGCTGTCATACACCCACGGGCTTCATGCTCGCCTCCATTGTTGCAGTTCCTGTTGATGTGAGCGCTGATTGGTTCGCAGGTTCTTGTGATCTGCGCGCTGATTGGTTGAAGCTCTATGACGAGTTCTTGAAGCGCTGTGACGAGGGTTGCGCACATGTGTTTCTCCACCAGAGGGCGAATGTGGATCAAAACAAAGGCCACTCAAAATCTTACTGGGCCAAATACTTTGTAATGAATGCTGAATATTCAGCACAGAATCACAGATCATGTTAGTCCTCCATATGCAATGCAAAATGTTTACTGGGTCTTCAGTAATTAAATTTTACGAGTTCACATCATATAATCTTTGTGAATCAGCCTTGGCTTGTTGCTTGGCACAGATAGTGAGGTAAGATCGGTTTATATACCATCCTTCTGTGATTGACAGTATTAGATATTAGATTAGGTAAGTCTATAAAAAGTGACAATTTGGTTAAAAAACCTAATATGAATGGCAAAGTAAGTCAAGACCCATTGGTTTTTCATTGTTTGGGACTTTACATTGATTGATCCAGGCTAAAACAAAACCGTGAAATACTTACTACAAAATGTAATTTGTTTTTGTTACTACCAGTGCCAAAAATGTCATTCATTCATTCATACACAGTGTTGGGGAAAGTTACTTTTAAAATTAATTCATTACAATAATGAGTTACTCTCTAAAAAGTAACTAATTGCATTGCTTAGTTGCTTTTTATGGAAAGTAATGTGTTACATTACTTTTGCGTTACATTTTCTCAGCTGGGCTTGCTTCTATGTTTTTAATATAAAAAAAGTTATATTTTTGGCGTATGTAAAAGCCCTTTCACATTTCAATGAATAAGCCTCAGACTGAAGGGAATGTAAATTCAATTATTAACATTTAGTTATTGCAGGTTTCCATCATATTCTGAGTTTGCATTTAAGTTTTTATTCATTTTGAGGAATGCTAAATCTGTTTTTGTGCAAGTGAGATGACTAAATGCATGTTCATATTTACTCTAGAACTACAGTAAACATTGTATTTACACATTGCACTTACTGCAGATTTTTCTCAACATGGGAACAGTAGAGCTGTTAGTCAATAAATGGGAAAATAAAGTAATTGGTGTTAATTATTTGAAAAAGTAACACAGATATTTTACTGTAAATTGTAGTGCAAAAGTAATGCATTACTTTACTAGTTACCTGAAAAAAGTAATCTGATTATGTAACTCAAGTTACTTGTAATGCGTTACCCCCAACACTGTACATACAATTAATCAATCAATCAATCAATCCCTGGAATTTACATGATACATTTTGATTTAAAAATAAATAAAACTCACTTCAAATTTTAAATAACAGGGGCATTTTTTTTGTCTCAAGCTGTGTATCATATCCATGCTCAGGCATAGATATATTAGATATAGCACTGCATTTGTGCCAGTGAGCAATAGGATTTATCCAAAGCCTAACAAAGAGATCTATTACAGATACAGAAAGCGAGAAAGAAGGACAGCAAAAATGTTGGTTATATTGCATCAATGTAATCTGCACCATAATCTTGGGGTCAGATCTCCCTCTGAGCACTAAAAATATACAGACAGTAATCACTGTTGTTAGAGGACTGAGAAGTATCTAGTGGTAGGCGGCTTTTTAATGAGTCAAGAAAAGCAAGCTGTTCCAAAATGCACACAGCTAGAGATGAGATAAACAGAAGAGATAGGCTACATTTCTTTGTAAGGGTTGCTTTCTATCTAACTGCCTATCTATCTATCTATCTATCTATCTATCTATCTATCTATCTATCTATCTATCTATCTATCTATCTATCTATCTATCTATCGTTCTATCTATCTATCGTTCTATCTATCTATCGTTCTATCGTCTATCTATCGTCTATCGTTCTATCGTCTATCCATCGTTCTATCATCTATCCATCGTTCTATCATCTATCGTTCTATCGTCTATCTACATTTACATTTACATTTATTCATTTAGCTGACGCTTTTATCCAAAGCGACTTACAATTGCTATAGGTCAGAGGTCGCACGCCTCTGGAGCAACTAGGGGTTAAGTGTCTTGCTCAGGGACACATTGGTGTCTCACAGTGGATTCGAACCCGGGTCTCTCACACCAAAGGCATGTGTCTTATCCACTGCGCCATCACCACCCCAGTCACCACCCCAGTATCTATCGTTCTATCGTCTATCGTTCTATCATCTATCCATCGTTCTATCATCTATCGTTCTATCGTCTATCCATCGTTCTATCATCTATCGTTCTATCGTCTATCTATCGTTCTATCTATAGTTCTATCATCTATCGTTCTATCGTCTATCGTTCTATCGTCTATCCATCGTTCTATCGTCTATCGTTCTATCGTCTATCGTTCTATCGTCTATCTATCGTTCTATCGTCTATCGTTCTATCGTCTATCTATCGTTCTATCGTCTATCGTTCTATCGTCTATCTATCGTCTATCGTTCTATCGTTCTATCTATCGTTATGTCTTTTGATTATTCTAGCATTTTATTGTTCTGTCTATCATTCTGGCTATCTAGAGTCAGTCACCTTCTCTAAACAGTCTGGGCGGTAGATTTATCATGTTCTCGACAGGCTTGGCTCCAGCCGTGTTTGGGGACGGATGGGGAATTCTAGGAAAAAGTAAACACTGATTCTCAAGTTGTCATGAAGAAAATGAACACACTAGACTGTTTGCTGTCTGAGGTTGGCTTACTTCAGTTGTATATCAAACCGTATTTTTGGAAGCGTCTTCATATACAGTCTCATTCCAAAAGCCACCACAGATGAAGGATGTTGCTAAAACGATTTCTGCGTTATTTGTTTGTGACATTTATATCCTGGTCTAATCTGTTTTTTTGGTTGGACAAGCAGGTGTACGAGGTAAACCCGAAGGCAGGAAGATGTGGGTGATGTGTTTACCTGTTTAAAATAATTTTTTGTCTTCATGAACATTCAGAGTTTTTATTATTGAATGAAAGACAGGAAGCTCTGGGCATGTCTTGTGGGGGAGTATTACATCAAATTGCTTAATAATTTTCTGTGTGGGAGGCAAAAACAAAGAAAGGCTATAACAAACTGGAGTGTAGGAGATGCAAACAGAATTAATAGGAACTAAATTACTTATTTGTCCCAGCCTGCTCCAAACACATTTTATATAATCAAAAAAAAGCTTACACTTGTGTGCTAATGTTGTGTTAGCCAACCACATTTCCTTGCACTGATTAAGGTCCATATTCTGAAAAGCCTTTATTCCAATAAAGAGATTTATATGCTTCACAGTTATTGGAATATTCCTGTATACACTGTAATTTACACATAAGACATCTATTAATGTTAATTTGTGAAATGTTTGCAAAAATATTCACTCTCATTTCAAACAATGTTTTATCAAAATCAACATTTCAGCACCTAAAATACAAATGAATATTTTGTGTTAAATGGATATACTGAATAAGATATTTACATGATAAAGAATTATGTAATCTTTGTTATTTTGATTATTAATGTGATTATTGATCGATTATTAACTGTGTTATTTTCTTTATTTCAATCTGTGTACCACGTATATGTGACTTGTACTTAAATTTTGATTAATATACACTGCTGTTCAAAAGTTTGAGGTCACTAATATTTTTTAATACTTTAATTCCTTTTTAAAATATTAAATTTGTAATACTTTAAAAATGAATACCTATTCAGCAAGCATATAGTAAAATATGACAGCAAATATTTCTATTTCAAATAAACATTGTTCTTTTGAACTTTGTATTTATCAAATTTGTATTTAATTTTTTCAGATTTTTTATATATTAAGCAGCACGACTATTTTCAACATCGATAGTAATCATAAATGTTTACTTAGAACCAAATCAGCATATTAGAATGATTTCTGAAGGATATATACAGTTATTACATATATTTTGAGAGTATTGCACAGTTTTTATGAACTTTTTCCCAATCATTTTAGGATAGTTTAAGTGTGCTATTGTTTTTTGTTCATTATACTTGTGATTTTCGCCTAGCTGGACAGACCCAAACCATATTCAGGGATCCAGAATATGAAGACCTGAGAGTTGACTCTTGTGACTCAGGCCAAAAGCCACCCCATCCAATTACAACGTCCTGGCAACAACCAACAATAGCCTAGAATCATGGTGAAACATTTGCCCAAAAATGTAAACGTGCTGAATTGAGATCATTTCAGTTTTGTCAATACTAAAACTCCTCAGATAGAAAATGGCATAAATTCTCTGTAATGTTATTTAATGAAGTAGTTGTCATAGCAACAGTGCTCATATGCAGTGAAATGGCCACACTGGATAGAAAGAGCAAGCAAAGTTGCAAAAGGCAATGGAACTTGAAGAATTTCTCAGGACTGTGGTGCCGTTGGCTCTTGGACAAACAAAGCTACCTTTCATATCAACAGGCTCCCTACAGACCAGTGTTTTCTCTGCTCTTCCATAAAACGTGCACTATCAGTGAAGCACAAACAATAATGAGCGTTTTAAGAGAGACTTCAAGCTATATTTTATTCATCAACACACAAATCTGAAATCCCACACACCGGAAGTGCATCCATTGACGTCAGAACATTCAATCGTGTAAAAGATAAGATTTTTTCCCCCCTTGAGGATGCTCTAATAGTTTGTTTTTCTCTCAGGACCGATGGGCGTTCGTTGAGAGGGAAAGGAGAGGCGGTTGGTGGGTCTTCAGGGCAAGTGAAAGAGGCGCTTTGTTGAAGCTGTTTTGATTTTATTTTTTCCCTCTCACTCCCCTGCTTCCGTTCCATTCCTTCCTCCTCACTCTCTGCTCTCACCTTTGCATTTCTTTTTCTTTTTTTCCCTCGGAGGGATGGGTGATGGGTTGAACATGATTTCCAGAGGCAGAATATAACTGGCCTTTCAGACGGTGCAGCCCTCAGAGTCATTGAGACAGCTGTCTCTGGCAGATTGTACCTGAACTGACTCCAGCATACAATAACAATGTACAAGCCTTTAGCTTTGTGTCTGTGTCTGTGTTTAGTGCTTTTAGTGGCTGAGGGAAAACGAGAAAAGGGAAGAAGAGAGAGACAGAGGAGCTCCAGACGATTCTTATCCACTGAAGATGCACCTGAGTATGATAACCCTTTCCTTCCAGGTGAGCAATGCTTATAGCTTTTTTTATGTGTGCCAAAAAATAAGAAGAGAAGATATGGTTTTCTGATATTGTGATTTTATATTTATTGTGCTATTGTCAAAAAAATAAGTTGTTTTAAAAAAAGTGGTTAAGCAAAAAAATTGACAAAAATAGTATTTTTTTATATAGTAGTGTGTGTGTATATATATATATGTTATTATTTAAAATTCATTGTGCAGTTTTATTTATTGAAGATTAGTGGTTGCACTGAATTGAAGATGAAAGGTCTGTACAATATTTGGATAATACAAATATTTGGACAAAAGTCATACTTAATGTATGAATGTCTTTGCATTACATAACAACATCAAATCAAGTAGCATTCATTTGACAAGCACATTTCGAGCAAAACAATTTACAAACAATTTGTTTGTGGGACACCATTGTAAACTTGAAGGAAACTGACATCATACACTAAAAATATTTTTTATTTTATTATTTTTTTAATTAAATGTTATTATATTCTATTATATTGTAGGCACTTATCTCATGCAGTGTCATTCTTGTGTTTTAAGTGTGGATTAAGGGTCCAACTACTTGTTGGAGCCACTGTGTGCTGAATTCTGAAATTTTGTCTGTGTGGATGCATGCCAGGGCATAGCAGCCAGTGCTTGGTGAATGGAATTTCTCTGTTTGAGGGGGCTGTCTGGTCTCCAGAGCCTTGCAGTGTGTGCCAGTGTAAAGATGAAGCCACAAGCTGCCGAACCATCCCCTGCCCGGCCAGAGGTTTGGGAACCACCATCTCTTCTCTTTTGATGAATAGAAAGCTCAAAAGAACAGCATTTAAATGAGAAATATTTGAAATAGAAATATTTTGTAGCATTATAAATGTCTTTACTGCCACTTTCAAACAATTTAATATGTTCGTGCTGAATAAAAATATTAATTTAATCTTACTGACCCCAAACTTTTGAACAGTAGGCCTAGTGCATGTTCCATTATGGCTTTTTGATTGTTCTTTTGGGTTTTACTTTGAAAAAGTAATTGGATTAACGATTTGTAGTAAGAGCTAAAGAGGACGGTGGTCATCCCTCTGGTGATGCAGCCTGGGAATTATGTAAAACATTGGCTCCTAGTGTGGTGTAATGCAGTGCTAGGAAAGGTGCCATCAAGGAGTGGGTTACTTGGTGATGGGTACTGATTTTCTGTTTGCCACACCATGTTTAGCTTCACCCACCCTGAAGTCTGTGGCCGGTAAGCCCAGTCCAACATCTGTGGGGAAAACAAGCTCGAAAAACAGACTGACAGGAGATGGAAAACCACCTGTGGAGATGGAGGTTCTGGAGGTGAAACCAAAGAAGAACAAGATGGTGATCACCCCAGCAAAACAAGTATGTAGACGTGCATGAGAAAATGTAGTATACTAATTTCCCTAATTATTGTACTTTTTTTCTTTTAGATGTGTATTTGTTGGTCCTAACTGGTTTAAGGTGGTCTTTCTGCTCTTTTAGTCTGTCTATGCTGGTGCTCAGCTGGTTTACCTGGTTGGCCAGTCAGTCTTCCGTTGTTGCCAGATGAAAAGTATCCAAAACCACTCTACACTCTTAAAGGGATCGTTCACCCCAGAAATGAAAACTCTGTCATTAATTACTCACCCTCATGTTGTTCCAAACCCGTAAGATCTTCGTTCATCTTCGGAATACAAATTGCATTATGGTACTCTCGTGAATGTGCATCAAAGACTGACACGGAAGATAAAAAAATGTTGAATAAAGTCGTTATTTTAGTTTTCTTTGCGCGCAAAAAGTGTTCTCGTAGCTTCATAAAATTGCGGTTGAACCACTGATGTCACATAAACTATTTTAACGATGTCCTTTCTGGACTTGAATGTGGTAGTTGCGTTGTTGTCTATGGAGGGTCAGAAAGCTCTTGGATTTCATCAAAAATATCTTAATTTGTGTTCCGAAAATGAACGAAGGTCTTACGGATTTAGAACGACATGAGGGTGAGAAATGAATGACAGAATTTTCATTTTTGGGTGAACTAACCCTTTAACGGGGTTTTCGGAGCAAAGTCATAGAAGAACCATTTTGGTTCCTCAATGTGTGCACATTTCTTAAAAGAAGCATTTTTTCTCTGTGTGAAGAACATTTTATAATCTAAAGAACTTTTTGTGCAAAGGAAAGATTCTATGGATGTTAACGGTTCCTCATGGAACCATTGATGCCAATAAAGAGCCTTTATTTTAAGAGTGTAAAACCAGCAAACCAGGCCAGCTTGAAATAGCAAACCACTTTAGGCTAGTTTTAAGCATACTTTAACTTTTTAAAATTTCAACATATTTTAATTGTTGTTAAACACTTACGTTTTCTATTCAGCCACCGTCAAATATCCCTAAGAAGCAAGTGAACAAAAACCAGGAGGTGATTGTGAGTCTGGATCCTGGAAAACCACCTAAGACCCCTGTAATACCCACAGGACCTCGGTTTATGAGACCAGTCCATTTTGATCATGATGACCATGATGATGACGACTATCTAGAGGACGACAGTCACAGCGATGATGATGACGATGATTACCACAGCATTCTGGTGTTCAGATCTGCTGTTCGCCCTGTAGCAATCGAAAGACGAGTAATACCACCCACATTCAAACCGGCTATACCACGAGCACAGCCAGCCTTTGCTCTTCCAACAAGAAAATCTGTGATCCTGCCCACTGGAAGGCCACTGCCAGCCCCCAGTGGGCAACCGGTAGATCGAGGTATTGGCCATCCAATCATTAGCACCTCTGTTCATATGGAGTCTCTCCCAGCAGGATGCCTGCTTTCAGACTCTCTTATTGCTTGTGGAAACACTCGCCTTACTCAAATGCCCATCATCAAAGATGCAGGTGTCAGGAGTCTTTTTCTAACAGGTGAGGTGAGAGCAGTTCACCTTGCTCACGAGGACTAATTATACCCTGTGAAAATTTTCATAGTTTTTTTGTCTTGTTTTAAAATAAAAATATCTGAACATCCTTACAATAAGTTCAGAGAAACAATTGTGTAAGATAATACATGTAGATATATATATATATATTTATATATATATATATATATATATATATATATATATATATTTTTTTTTTTATAGAACATGCCTTGAATTAAGTGTATTTTCTTACCTCATTGGCGTTTTTCTCCCCATTTAGGCTAAACCTAATTCCTTATATGCATTCATATTCATATAGATTAAGAAGTTTTGGGTGTGTAGTTTTTTTTTTTTTAAAGAAATTCTAAATTCAGCAAGGATGCATTACATTGATCAAGTGATAGTAAAAACTTTTAGATTGTTACAAAAAATATATTTTAAATAAATTGTTCTTTTGAATTTCCTGAAAAAACAATGTGTCACATTTGAAAATATATTAAAATAGTTATTGTAAATTGAAAAAAAATCAAGAATCACAATGTTAATTTTTTAAATCAAATAAATGCACTCTTGATAAGAGACCTATTTCAAAAACTTTAAACATCTTACCAAACCCAAACTTTGCAACAATAGTGTATGTATGTATATGTATATACATTGTGAGATATGAACTCTGAGTTGTGAGATGTCAATGTAACTTTTTTATACTTTTTGTACAAACCTCACAAACTTTTGTTAAACTAAAATAATACTTTATCTTTTAAAAGGGGGTTTAGAGTCTGAAAATAGCGGCCTGTGTTATTAGAGTTTGACAGATGTTTATGCATGTTTTTACTGTAACATAATCTGGCAGTGTCCTATTATTTGATGATTTTCTGTATGTGGCACTGCAAGAGCTGGCACTGAAATGTGAGAAGTGTAAACAAAGCGTACCATGATCCAGAAAAATGTGAAAAATTACTCTTGACTTGGTATTTTGCAGATAACAAAATCAGCAAGATCCCATCGCATGCCCTGGCAGGTCTTCCCAACCTGGAGTGGCTCGACCTCAGCAAGAACAAGCTGGGCGATTTCTCTTTGGGACCGGATGTGTTTCGGGTGAGATAAAGTCAAAGAAACCTTACTATATTAACAGGCATACTGACACATAACTCACACTGTTTGTTTTCACATTCCATTTGGAATCACATAACAGTCACTGTGATATTTCTTTGGACTTTAATAATGGTCAGATTAAAGTAGATCTGCAAAAATGGAGACTGATTTGTGATCTGTTATCTGTTACAATGGTGAGTTCTCAGGCCTTATGGTGCGGCACAGTGCAAGCTTGATATTTAGCAAGTAGCTGACGTGTTTTCGCAAGATGTCAGGTATGACATCACTGAGACAATTCTCACCAGGATGCTGCAGTGAACATGGGAATTTTCAGTCAATAGGTATTACCCCCTAAAAAGAAACACAATCATTTTTTTACCTTTTTCTCACTCGTGTGTCATATCTACTGGGCGCCAAGCACAGATCTTACATGTGACACATATATGACACAGCAGAATAGTGTTTTTTTTCACATGCTCACTGTACCTCAGTGTTTACCTCTGCTCAGTAGCATGATCAAGAAACATCTGTTCTTCATGCCAGATGAACTCTGAATATCTGTGTTGTGTAACTTCTGTTTCTGTGACTTGCAGCAAGCTTTGAAATATTTCCAGTCTGGCTTTGACAGTGTCATGAGTATCTTCTCGGCCTGTTGCAGAACTTGCCGAAGCTCAGGAGGTTGAACCTTGATGGAAACAACTTCACTAAAGTGCCAGCTCTCCCTCCATCTCTGGTGGAGCTGAAGATCAACGATAATAAACTCAGTGGTCTCACTCCCCACAGCTTTCAGGGTAAACACAAAACCACAGTGTCCGTATGAACTCAGTATTCAACACTCTGGTCCGGTAAAAGATCTGTTTTTCACGTTAGGGGTTAATCTGGGCATTTTAAAATGACTTTTGTCTACTTGCCAGTCAGTTGATTCTTAATCCTCAGTGATTTATTTCTCCAAGATAGCAGTGAGATTAAATGGATGTATTTTATGTATTTTTGATCAAATAAATGTGAACATTAGAGATTTCTTTCAAAAACATTTACAAATCTTACTGATGCTAAAATTCCAAAGTGTAAATGTAACAACTGAGACCTCTACTAAACTAAGCATAAATGACATATTTTGTCTAATCTAATGTTATTTTTACTCAGGTCTGTCTCAACTGCTGACACTGGAGTTAGAGGATAATTATTTCCACGATGGAAATGTCTCTCCTCTGGCCTTCAAGCCTCTCAGGAGGCTGATTTACCTCAGGCTAGATGACAATAAGTTCAGGGCTATTCCCTCTGGTCTGCCTGTTTCAGTACAGGTCAGTTACATTTAGTGTCTCAAAATGCCAAAATTGCAGTACATATACATACTATATACTCGGTGTAAAACTTGCACTAGATTTTAGTTTGGTGACATTGCCAAGTGTATTGGGGTGTTTATACAGTGCAGTAGATAATTTATTGTTGTTGATTTGTAACTTCTTCAGGAGCTACACCTGTCTGACAACAAGATAGAGGTGGTCCATTCAGGGCTCCTCAACAAGACCACAAACCTGCGAGTCCTGAACCTCAGCCATAACCGAATCCGAGAGGACCGCATTCATCCAAGAGCATGGATACACTTGCTGTGAGTTCAGATCTCAGTTCTCTGCCTTTCTCTGCTGTTAGGTGCCATCTTGTGGGCAAGTTCTGTAATTATATGGTGAATAAATATAAAAACTAATAATAGAAAACTAAAAATGTCAAGCCTAGCATATGATGACATGTCTGTAGTACCAAAGTAATTTGCATACATACTTTATGATGCTTCGAAGACATTTAAAAATCATTATTGATATAATTATATTATACAATTACATATAATTGTACATTATAATTTTAGTTTATACAGTTTGGAAAATTAAATGAATGCTATATTATTTTTCCATTGTCCCTCCCACATTGAAATACTTTATAAAAGTTTGGGGTCAGTAAGATTTTTTAAATGATTTTGAAAGACGCCTCTTACACTCACCATGTCTGTATTTATTTAATAAAAAATACATTACAAATATAGTAAAATAACGGTTTTTATTTATTTGAAAATTTAATTTATTCCTTTAATGTCTTTTAATCCATGTCATGCATCCTTGCTGAATTGAATTATTTATTTAAAAACTTATTACTGACTAGCCCCAAACCTTTGAATGGTAGTTTGGGAGGGACAGTGGGGAAAAAACAACTTAATATTCCAAATTGTAATAATGTAATTTAATATATATACATATATATTTCTTTGTATTACATTACAATTAAAAAAATAATAAAATAAAATAAATAGACCTCTAAACTTTTACTAAAAACTATTAGTGTCACTGTGAACAAAAAGTACATTAACTTTTGGAAATGTATTTGTCATAATATAATATGTAGTTACATAGTATAAAATGTTTATTTTTTGTATATATATATATATATATATATATATATATAAGTATTTCAAAATTATCTTAAACAATCTTCAAAAATGTCTTAATCCACACAGAAAATTGGAGTATTTGGACCTTTCCCACAATAAGCTGGTTCACGTTCCCTCTTTCCTGCCGGCTGGTCTGCGCCAGCTCATCTTGCATCACAACCAAATTGAGCGTATCCCTGGCTATGTGTTTGGCCACCTGCGACCTGGTCTGGACTCCCTACAGCTGTCGTACAACCGTCTGCGTGAAGACAGCATAAATGAAGTGTCCTTCCTGGGCCTATACAACTCACTGACTGAACTTCTGTTGGACCATAACCAGCTCAGATCAATTCCACGAGGCATTCTACAGTTAAAGAACCTGCAGCACCTGAGACTGAACCACAACTACATCAGGTTAGTGAGTCTGTCTATCTGTCTGTCTGTCTGTCTGTCTGTCTATCTGTCTGTCGGTTTGTCTGTTTTAACCTGATCTTCTCCTTGTAGCTACATCACTATGAACTCGTTGTGTGACACTACGGCCCGTGAGGACTCCTTGCTGCAGTCTGTTCACCTGGAGTACAACCTGATTGACCGCCGCCTCATTCCACCAACAGCCTTCTCCTGCATCAAAACCTACCAGAGCGTCCTTCTGCGGCCCCAGAGATATGAAGAGCACCATGAATGAAAGCATTTTTTGGGGCTGTAGTTTACAGTGCATCACAATTCAGTGCTTAACTTGATAAAAAGAGATGCTAAAGATGCAGCTCCCTTTTCACACCAGAGGCCTTTTATTTTGTGTAAGTTGTGTTTTAGTTGTGTTCTGATTGTCTCTTCTCTGTCTCGTAGGGGGTCACACATGCACATGCTTTACTGCAACTAAACTACTGCTGACATTTGTTGTTTGACATTAGCATTGGCTGTTTCTGCATTAACAGATTTGTAGGGGGTTTCGCACAGATTTACATGGTGCTAAATGTGCATCTTTCCTGTTGCAGTTGGCATTATATTTTGTGTATGTCTGTTGTTGTTGTTGTTGTTATATATATAATGTCTGTCTCGGTTTGTTTTATACCTGTATGTCTGCAATTTACAATCAAAAGCAGACTTGTATGTGCAAGGATTTCTTTCTTTTTTCAAATTATATGCAAAAGGTTTTTAATAGATCAGCTTTATACATTATTTATTTTTTGATTAAACTGCAATGCATCACTTTTTTATTTTATTTCAATATCGTGTTAACAATTTCCAGTAGCAAAGGCTTTGACTTTTATATTCAGTTTTGTGATATCGTGTGTTGTCTGTGCTTTTGTATTCTCTTTGTTACAAACTACAATAAAGTTGAGAGGTGACAATTAATCTGGTGTCAAATAGACTTATTTTTCAGACTTTTTATCATTAATATTATAAGCGCATGTCTGATGGAAATGATGCACTGGTGTCCTGATGTTCAAGGAGTTGATTATTCAGCATATGTTCTGCGCTCGATGCTTCTGATTCTCTCATTGGTCCACAATGGGTCAGTAAATGTAAATTCTAAATCAATGATATAAATTAATTGTTACCCATTTTATTTAATAAATTATATATTTTTATCAAAAGTTACATTTACATTCAATTCTGAGCTCTCACTTTTTTATAACCAAGGCAAAAATAATTTGACAAATGTTTGCTTTGTCCTTTCAACAATTTTCAATTTATTTTAATGTACTGACAGCCCTACTTTCTTTGGCTTCTTTAAATTTGTGGAGAAAAATGAACTAACAGGTCATTTTCTGACTGGAAGTTTTTTGTCTTGCTAGTTTGATATTGCTTTTTATAGCAAATGCCGACAGCAGCCAGTGCTTGTTGAGCAGAGTTGCATGTTCATCATTCTGTATTATGACACTGTAGCCTAGCACACTGGGCAGTGGCACTCTCTGCTTGCTCTATTTCTGTCCAGAGAAACTCTCTTAAAGTGGTAACTCACTGCCACAAGTGCTTCTTTTTCTACTTCACAGCAGGCCTCTGTCCCAGATTTATTTTCTTTGGGCCATCCCTACATTGATTCTCTGTTGATGTATATATTTCTGTGACTGCTCTTCATTTCCAGGGCGTGGGCCATATCCTAAACCATGAAGAAAAACTTCCTTATATTAAAAGAGCATGTCCTTAAGTAACATCAGTCTTAGTGGGAAAACCTGGAAGTCTGTGGTAACATGTATTCACTGAGGCTTTTAGCATGTCATACATACACTTCTATGTAAATATATTGTGTATCTCTCTCTCTCTCTCTCTCTCTCTCTCTCTCACCTGTCTGTCTGTCTGTCAACGTTATCCATCCATCCATCCATCCATCGGTCTGTCTGACTATCTCTCTTTCTATCTGTCTTTCTACTTTGTCTGTGCCATTTCACAACATCATGCAAATACAGAAAGGTGTGGATGGATACTTCATGTTCCATTAATAATATGTATCCTGGATGTTTAATAGTTCAATAAAGGTAGATTTTAAACTTAAATGTCTTAAAAAGTATAACAATAACTGTGTTAACTATAGTACTTTGGTGGAATTACCGGCCCACACACTCACACTGTCTAACTCTCTCTCTCTCTCTCTCTCTTCACCCAAAAAGAAAGAGAAAAACAGTGGGAGGGAAAGACAACTTAAGTGGGAATGTCTCAAATACACATTTTTTTCCCTCTTTTTACAAGCTGTCCTGTGTTTTGAATTGCAGGTACAGTTCAGTGCTTTGTGACCGCCGGCAGCCAAGGACCTAACAGACAGTCATCCAAAACAATGATCAAACTATAAATCAGTTTGCCATCAGAAACCTTAAAAAGAAGAGATAATCTGCAAATATATCTCATACATCAGGTAAGATGCTTTAATGCTCTTATTTATCTTTCTGACCTGTTCCCCAGTTTTGTGCACTTGATTAGTTTCCATGGTAACTTAATTCATCTTTTTTCCGTTGCAACCAGTTCAGTTCTTTGAAAAGCTTACAAAGTTTATTTGAGCTCATAAAAAAGACTGCTACTTAAATTAGTTTTAAAATCCTTTATAAATGTTGCTCTAGTTTTGTGCGTCACTCAGTCATCCACGTCACCTCTGTAATCTTGACAACATTCAGTAATGTAGTCTTTAATTAGCCCATCTCACCTCTTTAATATAAGATGCAATTCAGCTTTGCTTGACCATTTGGCATCATTTGGATATTATACATCTTTAAAGAAAAATCTAGACATCTTAACCTAATTTTTTAAAAGAAAAAGAAAAAAGAAAAAAGACATCTGCATCAAGCTCATAAGTAGATATATAAGTGGATACAAACTATTTTAGACTGAGGCAAAGACTTTTATAAGCTGAAAAAACGTTTCATTCATACTATTCATAGTTAGTAGTATAATAATTGTTCTGGCAGTGGTAAAATCAGGCTGTGCATGTCATCATTTTGTGTGCTTTAAAATGAGGTCTGTCAGTTTATTACATAACATTACTGTCATATTTTAAGAGGATATGATTTTGGTACATTTGGTGCCTGTATTTCGGTGCATGAATCAGGGTGGCTCTCCAAAAACAATCTGTTAAACTTGCCAGTAATGTGGTTCTTCTGCCATTCTGAGGTAAAGGGTGTGGGAGTGAATTTAAAGAGAGAAAAAGAGCTCAGAGGCAGTTTAAAAGCACACACACAACACGTGGCACAAAAAAAGACCTAGTTACTGCAGATCTGATGGTCACAGAGTCTAATAAATGTGGATCAGTGGGTCTGCATATGAATGATCTATTTTAGTATTTTTAGTATAATCTATTTTAGTAGCATTTATGTGATTGTAGTATTTATTCATATTTTGAATTGGCTTTTATTATTATATTTTCTGTTTTGTAATTTTGTTATGTGCATTTGTCATTTTTATTATATTTTGTCTTGATACTTAAATTAATTTTATTTCAGCTATATTAAAAGGAGAACAAATGGAGATTTGCTTGCATTTCAAAAATACACTAAAAGTTTTCATGTCTCTCCTCAAAAAAAATTCAGAATTTAATCAACTGTACTCAGATTTGCCAAAATGCCAAAGTCAAAAAATCACTCAATTATCTGAGCTATGTAATCCACACTTATTTTATAGCTTTATACTCTTACTGCATGTCAACAAAATCATTTTTATATCTCCTAAGGAATTTTAGACTAAACATATGAGATTGTTGATACTTAAATGAAACAAAACTATGAAAGAGCAATTAAATTTTCCTCTAGGATGGAACTGCTATTAGTTATTAGTGAGTCAGGTCACATCTATAATTTATTTACATTAATTATATACATCTTTCATATGTTTCTTCTGTGGAGACATGATCAAATGCACCAAAAGGATTGCACTCGGTTTTCATCTCCTACTGACGTTGCATCAGTGTAGTTTCAGCTGTAATTCATCTAGACAAAAGACACAAAAATACACTCAAATACACCCATTCTGGGAGAAAAAAAGCTGACTGTAAATATAGCATGAAGACAGGTTACGAAAATACACATTTGCACACTTCGATGCATCTGACCCAAGCAAGTCTTTCCCAGTCTCAGGTTTTAGTTTTAGTAACAATGAGATATTTTCCCTATTGTCGATGTGGAGAGCAGATTGGTTTATTGTGACTGTCAGTGAGATGGTTGCATATTCAAAGCTTAATGAGACCACGGAATAATGGATTTTACCAGAATCCGCTTTTGGATGCAAAGTAGCATTTATGGTTTTTATAAAAGTGTGGAAAACAATTGTACTGCCATATTTTGAAAGTTTCTCTCTTTTTCGCAGATTAAAAAAAACGTAGCAGCCATGTTGTCAGTCTATGTGGCTTTTCTGTTTCTCTGCACTGCCCACCTGCCACTAGACTCTTCCGCCCTTCCCTTTGAGCAGAAAGGATTCTGGGACTTTGGCAAGGACATTGATGTGAAAGAGTTGATGATGATGATGAAGGACCAGGAAGAAGGGTCAGCTGTGGATCCATACCAACCGGAACATCCCACATGTCCATTTGGTTGTCGGTGCGACCTCAGAGTCGTACAGTGCTCGGATTTAGGTGGGCTTAAGATGATATGTGTTTGCAATGGTGTCTTGGTATAGACAGACAAGATAATGACTGTTTAGTCTAAGAGGTTTTGCTTCTAGGCCCAAATTTTATACTGGACAACATAGTGCCAAAATTGTTTTACTGCACAAATGTAAAAAATGTTCTAAACTTTAAAAAAATATATTGCATAGCCCTAAAAATAAGAAAAACAAATATTAATATGGCATGCACAGGATGAATATGAAAACTAAAAATACTATGGGCTGCTTGAAAGCTTTTTGTGTGTGTGTGTGTGTGTGTACTAAATATAGTATAGCAATTTATTTATTTTATTTTTTATTTTATAGCAATTTTATTTTTATTTAATACAGTATTATCCGAACAAACTTGTGACCCATTTTTGGGCTGCAACTCACCATTTGGTAACTACTGGTGTAAAGAGTGAAGTTACACTGGTTTGTGATTAGGATGGTTTGAGTTAAAGGATATCCCGTTTATATCACCCATCTTATCCCAAAATTACTAGCCTGTGACATCAAGGAAAGATCAAAGACCTGCCTATCGTATTTCATTTTTAAAATGTGGTACGCATGAGTGTGGTATGAAACACAATGATTTGAATATGAGTTATGAGTTATATATATACATAAAACCAAATCAAATGTAAATCAAAGTTGTGGCTGAAAGTAGGGAAAGTGAGCAGGAAATTTTGGCTGAAAGCTAAACAGAAATGTCAGGTTTTAACATCCACATCAAAGGCCTGAATGAGATCAGGATCAAATTTAGCTTGAGAACGGATACCAATTCAGACACACCGCTAATCTGGCCCATCCACATCAGACAGCACATGTGGTGTGTGGTCGTTCACCTGAGAAGACAGACACTCTGGTTATTCTACTCGGTACAGCAAACGTGCCATAAACTATGATGTCGGTCACCAGGAATGATGGATTTAAAAGCAAATGGACAGTTTCTGTGAATGCCAGGTACCACCCAAGCACAGCTGCCCTCTTTCCTATCTCTCTTTTATGAAGTACATATAATACAGCTATTTTCCTCTCTTTTCTCTCTCCACGTTGTAATGTGCTACGTGGAGCCATGGTCATCTGGCTTCATCTTAATTATATGGGAAGCTTAGAGGGGAATGCTAACACACAACAACAGAGCACAGCAAACACAGAGAGTCCCAAAGCCCAGAGAATTACCAAACATTTCCGAAATTATAGCCCGATGAAAAGTTTACAAGTGAACTCAAAGACTCTGAAGTAAATCCTGAAGAAACTGTTTCTTAAAAGAACTGACTTCCTGCTGTCTAAAGGCGTCATAATGCTTTTAATTTATTTTTAGTTTTTGGTTCGACGGATATAGCATCCATTATTAAGGCTCTCTGGAATAGGCTACTTGATTTTGATTGGCCAGTTCTGGCAGGCAGCAGATGGATATTTTCCATAGACTATTTTCTCATATTTGCCATCGCCCATTTATGGCAACGCTGTATCAGTCTTTTAACTGTTTAATCCTGGGCTGTATGTGCTGTTTTAGCAAATTGGAAATAAGAGTGTGCTTTCTTTTACAGTCACGTGACGATGACTGACGATACCTGAGAGCTGCGCTACTTTCTTGTCTACCACACCGTGGACTCGTGCTTTCGTTTCGTTACGCACCTCGCGCCATCTGTCGTTGCATTAATGACCTTAGTGTATCTGTTTTAATATTACTAGAATATAACTATTTTTTTTTTAACGAAGGCTGAAATTTTAAAACAATTTAAACTCAAATCAAAATCCAATTGTTTCTTGCTTTTTTTTTTTTTTTTTTTTTTTTGTATTGCTATAATATCTGATCGCCATTTATAGCTTTTAAAATTAGCATGTACCTGTATGCCATTTTAATTTCATAATATGACAAGTAAAGTTTTAACAAGAAAATAATTAGGGCAGGACTTTTCCATTTTATCCAATGTGGCTGTTGCATACAAGACGGTATAGAAGTGCTGGAAAATAAGAGGGTTTGGTAATGTCAGCTGAAAAGGGAAGTGATTTCAGAGCCATTTTAATTAAACGTTTTTTTTTTTTTTAATGAAAATTAAAATTAGATTTGGAATGCACCAATAAATCTTATAATACACGGCCATAAAGTGTATTAATAAAGTAAATTGAGTAATTTTCATTTCATGTCGAGTTTCCATTACCCTGGAAAATGAATTACCACAGCAACAATGAAGCCTAAACAACATTTGATCCACAATATTGACACCCCCCCATATCTCCTTTCTACCAGTGTATCTGTTCTTGTTTGTTTCCCCAACAGGTTTAGGTTACGTGCCATATGATATTCCTCAAGACACACTGCTGCTGGACCTGCAGAGCAACAGGATCACAGAGATCAGGGAAGGAGACTTTAAAGGAATGACCAACCTCTATGTGAGACCTAACATATCTTTATTTCATCATTTGTATCATAATTGCATTTGCTCTCTTTTTTGTGAATTAATTTAGAAATGCCAAATTGTACTTAATGTAAATACATTTTTGTACAGCATTCCCTCATAGTCCTTGTCCTGTTTCAGGCCCTGGTGTTAAGATATAACCAGATCTCCAAAGTTCATCCCAAGGCATTCCTTCCTTTGAAGCGTTTGCAGAAGTTATACATCTCACACAACCTTCTGACTTCCATCCCCAAAAACCTGCCTCCATCCCTTGTGGAGCTGCGTATCCATGACAATCACATCAAGAAGGTGCCGGCATTTAGCTTCTCAGGGCTCCACAACATGCATGTCATTGGTAAGACTGTGTGTTTGATTCATGATTTCTAACTGACCTTTGTCAGGTAAGATGCCATATTGAATTCATCGTGGATGAGGGATGGAGTTATTACAATGGCATGCACTGTACCACGTTATATTTGCAACTCACAACCTTCAAAACTGTTTTATGGAGTTTTTGTCTACCAAATTTTTTTTTTTTTTTTTATATATATTTTGTCATCTGAACAATAGTACAATTTATTGAACACATTATGTACTTCTGTCCCTCATTTTCATTCCAGTCAAAAATTAAATATGGCACTACCCTGACTAAGGTCTATCGCTGAAGCTATAGTCCTGTAACGTTGCTTTCTGACAATATTCACTGATAAAATTTGCTATATAAATAAAACTAAAGACTTGATTGTGCCTCAAACACTGGTTGATATTGCAGAAATGGGTCGTAATCCTCTTCAGAACAGTGGTTTCGAACCTGGAGCATTTATGGGCCTTAAACTGAACTACTTGCGCATTTCTGAAGCCAAGCTCACTGGAATTCCCAAAGGTAATATGAATGATGGTCAAAATTTAATATAAATTTAATTTACTTAATTTACTGCCAATCTCTTTGGCATATTTTCATATTTTTAATAAGTAACACAGAATAGGGGTGTCCTTGTGTTACAGAGAACAAAATTCTTTTCTACATGGAATGTGTCCCATTCTTTTTTAAACACAATGCAACTCATTCTGTTCTATATGGAATGTGTCTCATTCTTATCAGACCTTCCCAGTAGTCTCAATGAACTTCATTTGGACAGTAATCAGATTCAGGCCATCGAGTTTGTGGAGCTCAGCCAGTACACCCAGCTGCAGAGGTAAACCCTACACATTCCTACTTTTTTGGTGTGATTAATACATGTAAACAGACTGTATTTGTTTCTAAAGGGATATTAAATGAAACATTTCCCTTCAGTTGAACTTCTTTCATGGACTTATGATATAAAGTTTGCTTTGGGTGTCCTCTAGTGGCTAAAACCCCTCTGTCTCTGTGTTTAGGTTGGGACTCGGCAGTAACCAGATTCGCCACATTGAGCACGGTGCTTTATCTTACCTCACCGACCTGAGAGAGCTGCACCTTGACAACAACCGTCTGTCCAGTGTGCCCAGCGGACTGCCTCATTTGAAGTATCTACAGGTGTGCTTGTATACATGATTCTACTAATTCTAGTTCATTTATACTAAATAAACTAAACCACACTTTCATCACAGGTTGTCTACCTCCATTCAAACAACATCACTAATGTTGGAATGGATGACTTCTGCCCTACGGGTTTCGGAGTGAAGAGGGTGTTCTACAATGGCATCAGCCTCTTTGACAACCCAATCAGGTATTGGGAGGTGCAGCCTGCTACGTTCCGCTGTGTCAGTGACCAAATGGCTGTACAGTTTGGCAACCACAAGAAATAAAAAAAAAACAATCCAGGAGGAGAACAAGAGGAAAATGCCCAGAATTTGTGTAAATCGAGATATTTGAGTGAAGAAGATGAATAAACATTTTCATGGAGGCATAATTAAGAAGAAACAAGGACTCCATTTAAACCGAAGTCAAAGTCCATCCGGTCTATTTAAAACTGAATATTGATGTGTGTAATTCCCTGCTGACATTAATGAATATATACTCCACAAAATGCCTTTTTGTTTAATTTAGTTGACATACAGCATTGATGATTCCTTGAGATGTCTATCAACAGCTTAATTTGCTTAGTTTTCATGGGTTGCATCTTTAAATAATGAGATAAATTCACAGTTTGTCATTCTGGACGGCTGATTGTCACTCATTCATCATGGTAATACTGTAATAAAGTGGATTGTGTTGTGGATGTTTATCATGCCATCACAAGACAGTCAACATTAAAGGTGACAGGCTATTTATTTCTAACTTTATAAAGTCAAGATCCTAAATGCATTCAGTGGAATTAATAATAACCTTCCGGTGGCAGGAGATGTGAAGGTGGAGTACCCAAAACAATGAAAGGAGAATGTCTTCACAAACAAGTCCTTCTGCTGGTTGCATGGCCACGCCTACAGGCTTGGCAGAGTCATTTAAATCCTTTTACCTCTAGTTTCTGTTCTTAACGCCTAAACAACACGAGAGATGGACTATAAAGAACAGGTACGTTTACAGAGATTTACTTGATGCATAGATGACAGAAATTAATATTTCAATACTAGCCTATAAACAATCTGTATTATTTCATGTTAAAAGGTTGGATTTTTCAAGTTAAGACTGCAAATTCGCGCAAGGTTCTATTAGAAATATCTCAGAATGTGTTCTATTTTATTAGCCTACTTACTCGTTTATTAGAACAGTGCTTTATAATAGACCTATAGGATTAGAAATCAACTGAGAATCATTACTTTGTTAGAAAAGTGATTATAAATCAGTTATAAGTAACGTCCTTAAAGAATGCAGTCGTCATATGTTGTCAAACTTGTTCTAAAACCTGTAACAGTTGTAAACGGGTGTAATCTTGACAGACTAAAACTGTCGTGCACAGGTTGAGCAGGTTGTATCCACCGCGCAGTTTGGAGATTTGATCGAGTTCTCGTACCCTATTGGCTATTCGCACTGGGGCGTGTACGACGGAGATGGATACATCATTCACTTTGCTGTTGCCGGTAAGCACGAGAACTTTCACTGTAGTATAAACACTAATTCTATACAACACAATAATATAGACTGCTACAAGTCAGATTACACTCTGAGAACTTACACCATAAGGGCATGTTGCCACAAAATGTCAGCATCTGAACTTTTTTGTTTCTTTGTTTTGTTTGTTGAATGTTAAATGCCTTTTCACAAGTGTAAAAAAATTCAATTTTATGTATATATATATATATATATATATATATATATATATATGTAAATGTCTCACAAACTGTCTCCTATCAAATTTGCTTTTTTCAGATGAAAATCAGGTGATGAGTACGTTTAGAAATTGTCTGCAGGCTATCTTCCCTGTTTGTGGTGATCTTTTGCTTGGAGAAACTAAGATAAGGCGTCAGCTCTTGTCTGAAGTTAACATCCCAAAAGGAGCTCGTGTTTCAGTGTGCAATAACCGGCATGCTCTCGAGCCTTCACCTGTGGATGAAATTAGAAAACGAAGAGATGCTTTACTGGACAAAGAGTTTACTTACAAACTCTTCACACACAATTGTGAGCACTTTGCCACATTTGTCCGGTCCGGTAAAGCTATGTGCAATCAGGTGAGTTCATGAATCAAGTATAATTTAACAGTAGGCCTATAGACGTTATGTGTTCAGTACATTTCTGACATGATGTTGATTCCTTTGTTTTAACAGATTCCAGGGAAGCCCAAAAACAAGGAATGTGTGGAATCTACAGAAACATTTAGCTACCTTGTGCCATCGAGTTAACCAAGAACTACAGATTATCACAATAATAATATATTATGTTTGATTAAGGATATGTCTCACACACTCATTAAACCAGTTAAGATTCCTGCTTGATGTCATGGAAAAGCGTTCTTCACATTGATCTGTAATAGTATATAGATCAATGGTTCCTCACTTTCTTCAGTGTGTCTGCAGGTCTTGTTTGGTCTCCTAGTCTTGTCAAGCTGGTCTGTCGGCTGGTTTTAAAATGGTTTGGGGTTCAGGCCAGGAGACCAGCTTGGTTATGCAGGAAGACCGTATTATACCAGCTTACACCTGCTTTTTTCAGCAAAATGTAGTCAAAATGTACATTGAATGTTTAGTAAAGGTTTTCACATGTTTCTGACTGTCCTTTTCACATTTCTAACTAATATGGCACATATTACAGTTTACACCACAGTTACAAAAACACTGTTAAATTGCTCGACAGATTTCTTCCCTGTGCTAATGCATTGTCTATTACAACAGAAAGTCCGGGAAATATCTAAGAGTTCATCTTTTTGAAATAGCCAACACCCAGCAAACACAGAACATTCCCCTAATGTTAGTATATGGTTCCAGTTTAATTACTATTATTTTTGGGTCCATATAATGTTCAAAGAACGTTTTCTGTAGGCTTTTTTTTTTTGCACGTGACTGTTTCACCAGAATAAACCATAAATTTTAAGTATATCTGCTAAAAGTGAATTTTCTGAAAAAAAAACAAAAACAAACAATTTAGATTTTATTGACTTCAAATCAGCCACAAGTGAAGAGAACGAATTTAAACAAAATTATCAAGCATATAAACGCTTCTTGGGTTTAAAATTAACCAATTTTTATTAAGCTTTTACATTAATAACAATGACTTGTAAGCTAATTGTATTTTGGATGAAACTGGTGATTTTTTTTCATACGTTAGTACAAAGCAGTGGTGTGGGTTTTTTTATCATTAAAAAATAAAATATTTAAATATTATACAAAGACCTGTTCTGATTCACTTTTTTTCTTGTACATTTATTCGTAACCGCAAAAAAAAAAAAAAAAAAATATTTACACATCACGAGAGTTTATTGTTATTTCTGTTCAGACGAAGCGTTTCCTACATTCCCCGGATGTTGCCCCACGCTTGCTCATGTCCCGGATGTACCTACATTTTAGTAGAGGAACAAAAAATGGGCTCATTATCAAGCTTCACAAAACCGTTTAAATTATCCCCACACACGATTATTGTACATGTATGAGGACCAGGCCGCAGTTTTGAGCAGAGTCCACGTCCATAGTCTCCGTGTCTGTAAAGTGATTCATGAAATCGAAGAGGTAAGACAGTTGTGTACATTCAGTGTTGCTACACGCTGTTGACGTTAGCTAGCCAACAGTCAGTTGCTGAGCTAAGTTTATATCAATAACAAATAACGTTTATTTATCTGTAGTAATATAGAAACATTAGAGGGGATCGCAATAAAAGATTGACAGTAAAATATATGTTTTCTTAATAGATTACGGTGTTCTTCAGCCACTCCTTGTGTATGCTAAGCATCAGGCTAACACACAGCTGTCCAGATAGATTTCAGAAGATTGTTGATGTGTAACTGCTTATTCATCAGTCGTTTTGTAGTCTTTAAACTTACATATGAAAAGAGCATATGTTAGTGTTTTTAAAGCCATGATATGGAAGTCAGATGATTGAAGCATTCTGCTATTTTGATATTCTCTCTCTTTAACCTGTTTGATGTTAATTAGTAGGCTACCCAGGTCAGTAACTTCACTGTTCCTCTGTCTAAATATTTGATCTACCATTATTTATTAGATCAAAACTGAACAAACAGGGTTAGATACAAGTTTTCTATAGTAGTTAAACTCTGAAAGGTTCTTAAATTGAAGCACTGTCTGTAGATGTGATCAAATATATAATCTGTATGATTTTAAAAGTAGATGAGTTATCGGAATATTTAATCTGTATGTTTCATATGTTGTTGTGATAGAATATGTACCTTTTTTATACATAGAGCTGATAACAGAATATATAATGGGTATGATTTTAAATGTAGATGTTATATCAGAATATATGTTTGATTAGATGTTTAGATGTCATATCTAAATATATGATCTGTATGTGATACCAGAATATAAATAAATGTTAAAAGTGGATGTAATATAGTCTATAAGTCTATAAACTTTAAATGATGATGTGATATCAGAATACTTATGATATATGATTTTCTAAGTGGTTGTGATACTAGAATTTGTATATGTTAAATTGATATTAGAATGTAAAATCTTTGCTTTATACGTAGATGTGAAATTAGAATATGTAATCTGTCTTTTCATATGCAGATGTGAAATCAGAACACACAATGTATATGATTTTATCTGTAGTTGTGATGTCAAAACATGACCTGTTTTTGATTTGTTGCATGATTGAGCAATGACAGCTCAGACATTAAATCTATAAAAACAGTTGAGCAATAGATCTGTTTAAAAAGCAGTGTAAAATTAACCGTGGTCATGTGGTAATGTTTGGCAATTTATTATTCAATGTTATATGAATCTATAATACTGTGGTGTTGTCAGTGACCTAATGCTTGAACATTCATTTTATTCTCTAGAGTGAAGTTGGAGGTGAGAGTTGCAGGCCGAGTGTGTTGACACAGTTGGAGCTGCTTCACACTGCTCACAGGGCCTTCCGCCATCCCCTCACCCGTCATCCGCCTAGCGAAGAGTGATGACCTCACAGCAGCATGGGAATGCCAACCCTGCCCTCCTCTCGCCACAGAACTCTTCATCAAGTCAGGGCAGGCAACACATTTCTCGTTCCCCGATAGACTCGTATTCCCGCTCCGGGCTTTCCTCTCCTCGGAGAGGCTGGGTTGCAGCGTCCTCATCCTCAACAGCTCATGGTAACTCTCTTGCACTCTCTCTAAGCCGATTGGCTCCGGCGTCCTGCAGTAATTCCTCCTCATCTCGGAGACCTGTGTCCGGCCGGGTGGAGCCGTGGCCGGAGGAGGCTGTGGATGACGCATATGGGCTTTACTCTCTTCACCGAATGTTTGATATTGTGGGCGCGCAGCTGACGCACCGTGACGTACGTGTGCTGTCCTTCCTTTTTGTGGACGTTATTGACGAGTACGAGAGAGGAGGGATACGGAGTGGGCGGGATTTCCTGCTCACGCTGGAGCGTCAGGGGCGATGTGACGAGACAAACTTCCGGCATGTTCTTCAGCTGCTCCGAATCATCACTCGCCATGACCTGCTGCCGTATGTTACGTTGCGCAAGAGACAGACAGGTTTGCGATCTTGTCAATTTCACTTTTCACTTTCTGCGTATTGATGAGAATATCAGCTCCGATTTATTAAAGTAGTTTAAATTAAAGAGACGTGATTTGTACTGGAGAACTCTGCGCTGAACTCGAGTCCTTCTTACTGGATTTCATAGCGTTGTTTAGTGCGTGATTGCGACTGGTCACTGTAATCACAAGCTCGCGCTGCACTGTTTTCTTTTGAGGGAGAGGCAGTTTTAACATTAAGTGACATGACATCTGACGCAAAGATGCCATTGGCACATGCCACTATGCTCGGTGGCACTTCCGGTTTCAGTGGCATGTGTCACTAAAACTTGTGACACTTGCCACTCTCTTGGCATGTGTCAGTGGAGAGTGGCATGTGTTACTGACATTGTCACATAAGTGTCGCAACTATATCTATAGAAGATGCAATTGTGATGCGATATCCTAAACAAATAACCTAATTTAGTGATTAAAAAAAAAAGTAATTTAAACGTATTTGCAAGTCGGTTATACTTTCTCCGATATGTCGTGAGTTTACGGCACATCTGTTTTTGAGTGGCAGATTACACTGAATGTTGTGCA
This sequence comes from Barbus barbus, assembly GCF_936440315.1. Classification (NCBI taxonomy): domain Eukaryota; kingdom Metazoa; phylum Chordata; class Actinopteri; order Cypriniformes; family Cyprinidae; genus Barbus; species Barbus barbus. The sequence continues at coordinate 23,220,346 of NC_136757.1, forward strand.
ATAGCCTACAGTGCTATTGTATGTGGGAGATCACGCAGACTACCCATTCTAGGATACAGGGGAGGAGAGGGAGGGGATTATCATGGATCACTACGAATACCGCATTCGTATAAATTTTACATTGGCCAGCGCCATATTGTCATCTGGCTTTAATATTCAATTGAATTCAAAATTGCTTTATTGGCATGACTGTAAAAAAAATACAACATTTAATATTCTATATGGTAATATAATAATCATAGATAAAATAAATTTAATTCAGTTTATAGTTGTAACTGTGTAACAAGAAACTCTCTCTCTCTCTCCCTATATATATATATATATATATATAATAAGTAGAAATTTTGTTTAGCCTTACTAGACTTACATTATACCTTGCAGACTTAGACTACATTGCATTGCATTGTGAAAAGCCTGTGTCAAGGTAGGGATGGGCGATATATCGCATCTGGTTGCATGCGCATCTCGTCAGTAAATGCGCATACGGAGCCGTAGTTCACTGACAAGCTACGCAATATCGCTTTCATTATTGCAGATATATCGCCTTCGACAATGAACGCAAATTGCGTAGCTTGTCAGTGAACTACGGCTCCGTGTATTAAATGCCGCTCCATTTGAAAACAGGTGATGGAGATTTAGCGCTAATCAAGGAACCGGCTTTACTGACGAGATGCGCATGCAACCAGATGCGATATATCGCCCATCCCTATGTCAAGGTCAAGCACACTTCTGAATGGTTGGTGTAAGTTTCGTAAAGCGCGTTAAAATAGTAGACATCGCTTTATAATGGTTTGTGGAATTTTCTCATGACAGTTTATATTTTTATGTAATTTCGGATAGGCAGGTGTCAGTTAGTGGTGGCACTTTTGATTAAAACGTTTCATTTTTCTTTTTCTTTTAGCTATGGCCTCTGCATAGTCTCCATTATTTTATAATTACTGATAAGCCAAATCTATGCCAAAAAAAAAGCGTATTTATTTACTTAGGCTATTTGAATGTATTGTACAAAGCAGGCTTCTGGAAATAAACTTACAATGAAAAATACACATTAAGGGGCATTAGACACATTTTTATCTTAATAGAGGAATATTTGTTGTACAAATGAATTTCGCGATGCAATGAATCGTATACTTGACCGCAACATACTGTTAATTAAATCAATATCGTTCTGTCGTTAAGTGCGTGTGTCACGCAATCTACATTATGCAGCGGCACCCAGCAGCAGGTGTCAGTCACTACCGAAGGTGCGACACGCACCACGACAATGTCAGTGACACAAGACGCAGTCCATTGACATGTTTCACAGGTTTTAGTGCCAATGGCATCTGTGCGTCAGATGTCATGTCACTTAATGTTAAAACTGCTGCTGTTTTGAGGCGAGCAGATAAAAGGTCAATGTGGTGCGCAGTTCAAATGAGTACCGGTATTTTTTTCTGCTTTTGACAGATTTGGCGTTTAACATATCTATCATGCACAACAGAGTGACAATGAATATTAGACAAAATGTCTTTTGTGTTATGTTTTATGTTATGTTTTATGTATGTTTGAGTTTATTAAACCTCGCGCTACAAACACCTATTAAGCACACAGAATAATGCAAGTGGACATTTTTAATTTTTACGATTTTACGATCTTTGAACGATTATGTAATCGTGGCATCCATAATCTGAATCACAATTAGAAATTCGATTAATTGTGCAGCCCTACAGTGAAGCTTCATCACTCTGCAATATCTTTTGGCAAGGTGCACATGTAACATGTTGCATATTATTTTCCAGTGTGCCCAGATCCAGTGGATAAATACCTGGAGGAGACGTCAGTCCGTTATGTTTCTCCCAGAGGAGCAGGAGAAGCCCACCAGGGAAGTCCTCACAGAAGAACGGGTGTGTCCTACATGGCTACATTGCTTTAGACTTCTCATTGGTGCTTTAAGCATTTTTTTTTTTTTTTACTGAATTACCACATTTGTCACTCTGTAAAAAAGAAAAGTCTAATTACTTGATTAGCCAATTTTGGAATTAACAAGGGAGGGGTTGGATGAGATGTGGAAGAAATAATCCTACTCACAATAGCGATTTAAGTAGAAAAACCTACGAGTGCCTTGAAATATATAATCTGATCAATGTTTTGAGGTGTGGCAACCGTAGTATAAGCGGAATAATTGACTTCGGTTCGTTGAATTATTAGAAAAATAATGCACACCCGAGGTGGTGATGCGGCCATGACGCGAAGCCGTCGTCAATTATTCCTTACGTAAAATAACACAATAGTGTTCTTCACTGCATGTTTTTATAGGCTGCTGTCTCTTTAAGACCAAATGCATGTACCTAATACTGACCAACATCCAGTTTCAACTATTTTAACTTTTAACAAAATAATGAATAATGTACATCAGTTTTGTTTTTGCTTTGTTTTTATTCAGTTTATGAAAGTGCTGTATATTTAATAGTTGTATATTCTAATCTATCATATGTTGTACATACATGCAGTTTAGCTAGATTTATTGTAACCTCAACCTGTAAACTTGGGGCTTAAAGAAAATTCTGAGTTTCTCGTAATTACAGTTAATTGTTGTGGCACTCATATGTGTTCAAATACGATCTTTCCAATGAGACAAACGCGCCATAGGTTTGGAATAATTTACAGAATAACAAAAGGCTGGAATACACTACTTAACGTTTAAAATATGAACAGATTTTGAATCTGTATGGCATCATGCACTTGCTGGGTTTGTAAGTGGTTACAATGGATCAGGATTACACACTACCTGACTTTCAGTAAAATTCTTAAACCAGGTCTAAATATTAAACCGGTTTGATGGCTTCCAACTGGATAGAACTGTAGTCTGAAGCAAAAAAATCGGAATCTGTGCTTATCATAAACTACTTGATTTTCTGTGAAATCTGTTAACTCCAGCTGCCCAAAATCAGACTAGCTCTAATGTTCTCAAATTGAGGTAAAAGCTGCGTAGTGTATTCCAGTCTTAACCTAATCATGATCGGTGGAAATGCATGTACTACAAGCGAGAAAGATATTTTGTTAGTGATTTTAACAATGTTCTGTTTCTCAGGAGCCCAGCCATTGATCTGCTGTCCTCCATCAGGACCCCAAGTATGCCCACCCCGTGCTAAACCAACCCCACCTCTGCCGAGCAGGAAAAGGAAGAGATCTCACACGACAGCTGACTGCAGAGAAAAACAGACCTGTGGTAAGACAACAAATCTGCTAAAGAGTGAAAAAAGATGCTCAGAAAAAGAAGGTTTGACTCTGTGAGATGAGATATTAATTGGGTCATAACCTCACCATTTTACCAAAAATTTTTATTGTTTTATTAACACACTCAAGCAATGATAAAACACATTTGGATCGGGCCACTTGGCGGCACTCCTCCCCAAATTTTGCCTAAAAGAAGTCACTTGAATAAAACACTTTATTTGTAAATTCTAACATTACGAACATCTTGGCAGCCTCTTTGAAAGTTGTTTTTTTTTTTTTTAAATCAGTCAGTCAGATTAAAACTGACCATTTTAGCTAGCACTTGCCATTATTCTCCACAGATGTGCCATTTGAGCATATGACCACTGACGAGATATATTTCTGAAATCTGTGTCCTTTGTAGGTGGACATAAAAGCCACTTTTTTTTTTTTTTACCTCCTTCCTTGTCTCGCAGATATACGGCTGAGGGTGCGTGCGGAGTACTGTCAGCACGAGTCGGCTCTACAAGGAAACGTCTTCTCCAACAAGCAGGAGGCGCTGGAGAGGCAGTTTGAGCGGTTCAACCAGGCCAATACCATCCTCAAATCCCGTGACCTGGGTTCCATCATATGTGACATCAAGTTCTCAGAGCTGACCTACCTGGACGCATTCTGGCGGGACTACATCAACGGCTCACTATTAGAAGCCCTGAAGGGCGTTTTCATCACGGACTCTCTGAAGCAGGCAGTGGGCCATGAGGCCATTAAGCTCCTGGTGAACGTGGATGAGGAAGACTACCAAGCTGGCAGGAGGAAGTTGCTGAGAAACCTGGTGGCAGGAGGTGCCGGTGCAGGGACTGGGAGCAGGGAGGGTCCCTTGTCCTAGTGGTGGGATTGACTCGGTAAGTGGAGGAAATTCAGAGAGACCCTGATGAGAGATTGGACACTAATGAGAAGGTATACATGGGGGGAGGGGGAGGAATGTAAACAGAGGAAGTGACTCTTAAAAGAAAGATACCCTACAAGAGGCCGGGATTTGCATCTTTAGCAGGTGTGGATGGAAAGAGGCGTTAAAAGTGTTCTGGAAAGTTATGTTATTTCTGTTTTATTTTGAGTATCTCAAGTTGTGGAAATAAAAGATGAAAGGGGAAGTATCGGACAAAGAAGGCATTTAGTTTCTTTTGTCTTTATTCCTGCGTAATTGACACTAATGCTTTTGTTTTTAGGCTTGTGCGAATTAGTTTTTGTTTTCTTTTTTGTGCTACATTTCTATTTAAGTCTTGTTGCACAACCATTTGCTCTTAGTGAAATTCTCTTGGTTAAATGAAATGTGTTCGCCTCAAAGTTTAACAAAGAGGACAGGTTGCATAAGGTTTGACTGATTTGCCTTTAAAAACATCACATTGCATCTATTCATTATGGAATAATTCCCCTGTCAATGTTGTTTAGCCATCCGTGTTTTTCTGGATGTGAACTTGCATAAACAGAATCTCAATTTTTGAAAAATCACACAAAATCTTCATTGCACACTGCAACACTGCACTTCGCTTTGGAATTGTGACTGCTTTATGGAGAACACAATCTCCATTTGTTTCATCACTAAAATTGTTGCACAATTGGGTTGGTTTTAGCAAATTCACAAAGAAGATTCTGAAGCATGGAGGATTGTTTTTCAGAATGGTTTATATGCTTTGTTGCAGTTTGTGGTTTCATGCATGTCCCTGTAATTTTCTTTTTCTTTTGGTTATGGAAAAAAACTAATAACGTTGGCAAATGTTCACTTTTTTTTTTTTTTTTTTTTTTTTTTTTTTTTTTGCAACAATGTGCTTTTTGTCTCGAATTTTCCAAAAAGATTAAGACATTTTGGGTCTCTAGGCCTATTAATATCCATGTTTGGACCAACTTAGCTCTGAAATTAATCTTCATTGTTTGTTATTGGTTGAATTTCTGGGCAGAGGGCCAATTGCAACACTAACGGTTTAATACAGAGATATGCCTTTGTAAAGTTCAAATGCATGTGACGGCAGTATTAAGGGTTTGTATTTTCACAAAGGTATAAATTGGCTACTTTTGTTCAATCCAAATTTTTTTTTTTTAAATGATTAGGCAGCTCTAGTAAAAAAAAAAGAAAAGATTTGTACTGTTATCGCTAGTTTAAAATGTGATCTCACAATGCAGAACACATGACAGAAGCTGAACCTTTTTCTTGTCTCATGATTTTGGGGTGCTCCTTAATAGCAGTTTTTAATGTGCTATATTTATAATTTCCACTCATTTGAATTCAAGCAAATGTGTCCTGAGAAACGGCCTCTGCCAGGGTTTATATGTTGAAATAATCAGCTGTAACCTCTGTCCAACAAGTCTTGAAAGATGACACAAAATGTGCCAACCTGAAGCGCAACCTGTGTTTTAAAATGACTGAAGTGAAAGAAAAATGCCTGAGCAACAAGCGATCGCAGGAAGATGTATAATTTGATTGACTTGAGATGTTTTTGCTATACTTTTAAAATACCAAAGCTGTTCCCAGACATTCATTCTCTTTAATTTCTCTCTCTCTCTTATTCATTCTCTCCTTCACCTGTTAAGATATAATGAAACTGTTGAAATATTGAAAGAAAATTGGTGACTTGTGGGGTGAGTGGAACAGACGTTTAGAAAAGTTAGCTGTGGATCAATTACTGCTATTATTATTATTACTACAGAAGGAAGAAAAGCATTTTGTAATGTTTTCCTAATGGAACTAAACAAAGTTACAGACTGGTATCTATTATATAGGTTACATGTTCTATTGATTGTGTTCAAGTGTTTGTCTTTATATCTTGCATGTATATGACATCGATCCCCTTAAATATCACACAGTGACAATTGAGCTGTGGTCTGTAGATTTGAGATATCTAGACATTTCTAACCTTTTTATACTTTGTTTTTCATAGAGAAAGAAATGGGATTGCTACTTTTTGGAGAGGTGAGATGAGTATTCTCAGTGACACAGTAGAACAGATGAAGACGGAGCACTTTATTTTTTACTCTCTCTCAAGTATTTCACCTATTGTAACCATATATAGTAATACACCATTCCAAAATGTAGGAGACATTCGGCATCATCGGCCATCTGTCGCATTATGACTCTGACTTTTGAATAATTTTATTTTTGTTGACCATGCCGGTGGTTGTGTTAAGTGAAATATTTACGTGCAAAATAGACAGTTGGTTCATTCAATGTCTGTACAAATCAATAAAACAAACTGAAAAATACAATCTATTGCAGTTCCTTTTTTAAAAACAAAAATATCCTGTTAGCAATACATTACTTGACCAACTGTATTTGTATGATGTGTCTAATTACTGAAATTTCAAGTTAGCCATTAATAGATTAATTTTTCCAAAAACTGCTGGCTCTGTGGCGTTCTCACAACATTGCCCTGCTTCTCTGAACTGCCTGACCTATTTTATTCTCAACCAAAAGTTGAGAAGATTAGCCATTTTTTCAAACCAAGGCAGATAGGGGGACATTTTGGTAAAGTTGTTTAGAAACTGCAATCCTGTAGAAATATGCAATGTGATTTAATATCACCTCAAAGAAGTTTTCAGATAGCATTCGTATTCATCTCCATGGCACTTGCTTATGTTGCCTGGTTTTGAGCCAATCATCTGAATCTAAATGTTATTTGTTTGATCACTATGAACATCACTGTTTTTTGGCTGATGGCACCAAAAGGATGTCCACGGTCCCAAACGTTTACAAAAGGTCTACTACTTTAATACATCGATATATTTGCGATTTAAATCTTGCTTGTCAGATTATCAATAGAGAATTTTTTTTTTTTTAACCAGATGGAGTAGTTACAGCATCTACCAGCAGGAGTTAACAGGGCCATGCTAACCAACCAAAACTTTTCCCCATTGGAAGTGGTGCATAGAGCATCATTAATGAAATCAGCCTTTAGCAAAAAGAACTAGTGTTACCAAAGACAAGACTTCACTCTTTTTTGGATTTTTTTTTTCTTGACCGAGACTTTCAACAATGTCCTGCTCATCAAGACCAAGAGCACACAGACTGCTGTAAACAAACTCATAATCAGCATTAACACATCTACGCAGTAGTAGGAATACCAAGGAAGCCTGTAGGACTCGGTGCGTAACCCTTATGCCTCATGACAAACTCCAGCCAAAAGATGGCACTGTCCATTGGCTTGATTGGAGTGTCACGATGTAGGCTTGACATTCTGAGCATGTTCTTCTGGTAGGGTTGATTTTCATCCAGTATGTCCCTTAGGGCTTGTGTTAGGGTATCTGCATCCAGGGCTGCGACGTCAAGCACTTGAGCCACCCCTCGGGCTTCCAGGCGAATCATGTTGTCAAATTGGTCGAAGATGAGTGGAAGTCCAAGCATCGGAATGCCGTGGTAAATAGCGTCGTAGATTCCATTCGTTCCTCTGTGGGTGACGAAAGCTTTAGTTTTAGGATTGCCTAAGAGGTTTATTTGAGGCAGCCAATCCACTATCAGGGTATTGTTCCCCAACTTTGATGGCTTTTACCCTACGTGCCTCCAAATCACCTTTTGTGGCAAGCGAGCAAAGGCGGAGGCAACGACTTCTGAAATGTCAGGAATTAGACTTCCAAGCAGAGTACCCAAAGACATGATCACCACCCCGTGCTCTCCAGAACTCTCAACAAACTTCTCCAATTCATCTGGTAGAGGTTTGGATGGTTTGCACTGGAAGCCTCCAATGTAATAATAAATAAAATAAATAAATAAAAAATTGACTCATGAGCCACAGATCTGCTCCTTGAATCAGAGAGTACACATTGGTGTTTGGGTCTATGTGTTCGCTGATAACTCCTTGATAAAGAGGCCTTGTGAGCAAGTGGTCTATGTATTGGCTGATTCCATAATGCAAGAAATGTTTCATTTTATTTGCAAAGCTCATTTTATCTGTCACCCTAGATCCGATAGTTGGGATGTAAGAAAGCGGTGAGAGTGCAATTGCAAAGTGCCCTTCTGCATTTGTTATCCATCATACATTGTACACCATTGGTAAACCCAAGTACGTGCCCAATATGACCCCTCCTGCAAAACCAGGATCAGTTAGCATCAAATCATACTTGGACTCTTTGAGTGTTTTAACAAGCTTTTTATCCTCTAGAATGGTCCTCACCATCTCAGCAGAAGACTTGTGAGACTCTTCTAAAAGAGTAATTATTTCATTCTACAGGGGAATGACCAAACAGATCCTTCCCCTCTTTGAATGTCAATGTTTCTCTTAAGAAAGGACGCCATGTACTCGGGGTCCTCCAGGCTGGAGAGATGATCGGCACTGATGGTGATGGGTGTATAGTGTGTGGTGTTCTCTGGGATGTACCATCTATTGGCAGAATGGACAACTGTCAGTTTGTGACCTCGCTGATGAAGCTCTCGTAGCAAAATGTTAAGCCAGTGGCTTCCATCCACTGGGTACACCAGGATCTTCCCAGCCAGGGAAAGTGGTGGGACGCTCCAAAGCAAGGCAACAAGGACAAAGATGGGGATGCAGCAACATTTTCTGAAAATATATGTTTGAGATTAGTCATAATTAAAATTTGGCCAATGGAAAAGGTGCTTGTGCTTATAAATTAGATACCAATGTGACCAATGTTGTTTGGACCTCTTGGACTTTCAAAAATAAATAAATGAATATATATAAATATAATATAATTGATGTATTTATTTTTTACTTATTCAAAATCAAGTTCATTTGCTATTTTGTAAACCGTAATAAATGGACAGATTAGTATGATTACAGAAAGAAGGCAGTGTAGTATGTTTTTGATAATATTGTATAGTTAGTGTAATAAGTATTATCCCCACATGATTACAAACTGGTATCGCTATCTCATTTTGTATTTTATTTATTTATTTGTTTCTCTTGTCTGTCACTTGCATGGGCTGCCCCCTTTATCCTATCTGAGAGAATCATTGCACACTGACCTGGCACTACTACACAATCTCAGCTGAACACATGTACAGTTTTAAGAGTTCACAGTGGGAACAAGAGAGACTAAAGGTACTAGAGTACACTGATCATGTAACTAACACAAATACATGTCCCTGACGTGTATGCTAAATAGATGTGTTATGTAAAGGCTATTCATCTGAGATTACACTTTTGCATACCAATGACTTGAGCATCAAAACCTGTGGTTAAAAAGGTTGCACAGTGGAAGCAATTTAGTGATATGCACAAATGTGTAAATGTTGCACAAAATGTGTACTCATTGCATTGTTCTGAATTACACTGTGCAATAGTCTCTATCTATTTTACATTTACATTTATGCATTTAGCAGACGCTTTTATCCAATGTTATCCTATGTCCGTTGACTAAACTGCAAAATGGACAGAGCTGGGTAGAAACTGATTACATGTAATCTGGATTATGTAATCAGATTCCAAAAATTAAGTACTTGTAATTGGATTAAATTAAATTTTAAAATACTGTAATCAGACAATTACTTTTTTTATTGATTACATGTCATTCACACAATAGCAATAAATTATTCATAATTTAAAGATTCTCCCTAATTCCTCTTTTTCATCTTTTAAATGTTCCTTTCTAAAATAGACTATATACTGCTTATATAGCCTGCATTTAGAAAATCTTCCAGTTTTGTGGACATTCACACAAAGAATACACGATTTTAAAATACACATTTACATTATTTCTTATTTACATGTAATGCAGGCATTCCAAAACTTTTTTGTCATCTGAACATCTTTCACCTAATATATTTACTAGAAGTACCCTGAGATTTAAAAATACATATTTTAATAATTAAGAATCACATTTGCATGTTCATGATTCTCTGTTGGTTAATGACATTTTGGTAAACAATTTAAGTATTTTATTTTATTAGTAAGTGTTTTATTTTGATAAGATTTTATTCTAAAATGACTTATTTTGATTTTCCATTTTTATGATGTAATTCATTATTAGCTTTTCGATAAACTCATGAAGCCCCTGCAGTTCATTTACAAACCCCAGTTTGGGAAACCTTGAAGTAATGTTTAATGCACTTCCTGTTATTAATTCCAATGCATAGAATATATATTTTTTACTCTTTGTATTTTTATATCAATATGGTATGAGATCATCCTATTTAAAACAATGTGATAAACGACTTTCATCTAAAAATAATCAGAAAGTAGTCTGATTACATTACCTAAAATCTGTAATGTAATAGATTCATTACTACAATTTTTGTCATGTAGTTAGTAATCAGTAACGGATTACAATTTCTAAGTAATTTACCCAGCTCTGAAAATGGAACATCTGAAGCATGCAGACAAGTAAAATGAAACTGTACCTGGTTTGAGGCGATGTCCTGAAGAGAAGTTTTGCAATGTGAAAGGATGCCCTAACAGTGCAGTTATTTTTCCTGATCTGGCAGGCAGCCTCGCAAAAGAGCAAGCAAAGTCCTTGACTTACGTTTTTCTTGTTTTGAAAGTGGTGACTGGCATAGATACCGGACTGGGAACAGCATGAGGTTGAACTTTGGCACAGATTGTACTTCCTCTGTGCTTTTATTTAGCCTAGCCTCAAAAGGGGGCTTGATCTGAATCATGTGTTTGGTGTAAGAAAGAAAGAGAGGGAGAGGTAGGCTCACAAACAGATTATGTCAGGGGATTACATACAGCACATTCCATCCATATTAAAACCTTTATTTGAATCTAACTCATTAAAACAGGCCTTTGAGAAGAAGTATGGAATATTCAAAGCTTGGAATCAACACATGTGATGGAAAACTGCACATTGTTCCACTTCTGACACAAGGATTTTAAAAGGAGTGCAATCATGAAGCTCTATCATAATTTGGAACCAGTCAAAGAAGAATTTTCTTTGAAGCAAATACTATTCAGGATAAGATAAAATTCCTGTATTTCAGAATTTCTGTTCAATCCAGTAGGATTGAATCCAGTGCCCTTCAATCCAGTGCCCTCTCACTCTGCTGATGCAAATACAGCATTATACCCAGACCAAAAGGGCACTTTTAAAATATACAGTCTTTATGTTAGAAATCAGCTCATTGCATTGTAAGAGATTCATCCCTTTCATCACGAATGGCTTCAGAAATCATGTAGAAATCTTGTACAGCACCATGGGATATAATTGCTGCTGTATGCAATGCCATTCTCCTCCACTAGAGGGGACAACATTGTCACTAAGTTCACTTGGATACATGAAAACAGTATAGGACATGAACACAGTGTGTGTCAACAAGTCATTCTTATTTATTTAATAACTTAACTTACTTCAAATTATTTTAAGTCAGTGTTTTATCTCATTTTTGCTTTCCCACTCTATAATTGCAGTTTTAGTATGCTTTACTAACATAAGTAGGCCTAAATAAATAAAAATTGTGCAGTGTAAAACAACAGCAGTGCAAATAGCTAAACTAGCTAAATAAACAGTTAAATTATCAGTATGAAATTAAAAGTAAAACGACAAAGTAACAGTGCAGAGTAAATTATGAAATTTATTAAATCAGTAATTAAAAATTAAAGGAACAAATTAATGTGTGTGTGTGTGTGAGAGAGAGAGACGTTTGGCGTTTTGGCAATATTATATGCAGAACAATTGTGCCAATAAAGTACTTTGAAATTGAAATTAATATTAATTGAGCCAAGGCTCTTTCTCGTTCTCAAATCCTTTGTTGGGATGTTTTATTAATGGAGCTACAGGCTGCATGAGTACTCGCTTTAGAATTAATACTTAGATGCCCAGCCGAGAGAGAGACAGAAGTAAATAAATTAAGAGCATTATCTTACATCTATGCCTTTTATTTTTTATTAATTTTATTGTTATTATATTAGGTCATTAACCTTATTTGGGTTCAGTCAAGAGTTTATTATTTTAAAAAAAAAATTCTAGACATTTTTATTTATTTGTTTTATTAGGTGTCGCGTATCGTTAATATGCTAACATTAATTTTTTTTATATATCATGTGGTCACTGTGGTCTCATCTATGACTAAGACCTAGCTCATAAATATTAATTAGGTTATGCTGACGCTACGTGGTAAGCGTCCAATGCCGAACGTCTGCTTCATGAATATTAAGTACATCATGCTAACGTATTGTGACAGCCACCCAATGGCGAATGTCCTGCTTATGAATATTGATTACTCGTGCTGAAGTTGCGTTGTTACCTTGCTTGGTTACCTTCCCAAGGCAAAAGCCCGGGTTATGAATATGAAAAGCCCAGCCCTCGCCATAGTATAATTCGTCTTTTACCGGGAAAAAGAAGGGATTGCGGAGAGAGAGAGAAAGAGGGAGGGAAGCGAGAGGCCTGGATCTCGATCTGCCCCTCCCCCATCTCCCGTCCTCCAGCGCTGGGATGCTGCTGCTGCTGCTGCCATCACCGAGAGATGCGCGTCAAACGGGCATCATCAGCATGTAAACCCACATCTCTCCTTCACCCATCACTTTATCAATCAGCGCCAAAAATAACAGCAACGATGTGACCAAAACGAGCCTCCTTTACTACGTTCCAGACAGCACAACACGCCGTTTTTAACCGATTAATTAATGTGGGCATGGTACAATCTCATCTGCATCATTCAGGTTTTCTTCCGCATAAGATGAAGTGCTCACCACCGTCTGCTGCCTCCTGCTCCCTTCATTTGATTTCTATTCTGCACCGTTGCGCATCATCTGCATTTGGAATAGCGTAAATGTCAAATGATGTGACTTTCATTTTTGTGTTCTCCATGATGGGCATGATTTGAGGCTAAATCACTGGATATCATTCCGTTTTTCCTGTCTTTTTTCGACTCAACGTCAAATGTCCTTGGAACATGGCCTGCGCGGTGAGTGAATATATTTGATACATGTTCACAAGTGCCTTGTGGTGTCAGCAGGGTATGTTTTGTGCTGGGTTTGTTTATTTGTTGCAGTCCAGCGTCTGCTAATGTATAATTAAAGTGCTTTATTATTATGATTACAGTTAGTAAGCATTGCATGGAAATTATTATCATCATCTACAGTATGCCCCGCACGTTTATATTGATATAATTCACCATATGTCAGGAGGTGGGGTATTCGTGATTGTTCAACAATTGTTTTTAATGTCATAAAATAAAATAGTAATGCAGGATAAATAATAATGACTAGTATAAATATAATAAAATAAAAATAAGTAATCACAAATATAACACAGTGTTATAACTATACCTTTGACAACTCTTTAACATTTATTTAAAAATATTGCATGTTCATTATTGTGCCATAAACTTAATTAAGAGCCGTGTATCTATAAATACCTGTATGCATGAAACAAATGACTAGTTTTTGATAGACTGAAAAGCAGGTGATGGATGGATGTAGCCTTGCTGTCTGGTTAGTTTGTTCAGCCTTTCATTTGAATCCCCGCCGAAGGTTTTTAATATAGCCTACATTTGTTTTACCTTCCCCTCGCTATGATTAAAACGAAAAATCATGACACAAATGCTACAGGCACTTTCATAAGCTGTCAGCAGCTGTACAGTGGACCAAGGTGAACATCTGATTCCTGAAGGTTACCAGGAAAGGGCATCATCGTCTATAAAGCGCATGTTTGTTGAGGAATCTTCTGGCCGTTTTTAATAAAAGATGAAGAGGCGCGCACAGATTATGGGTTTAAATGTTCAGTAACCTAAAGTAGGGAAATGGAGGCGCAGAGCTCAAGCGGATTGTAATGTCATCCAAAATTGCAGGCCTGATGGCTGGTCTTCGTAAATCTGTTCTGCAGTGGGATTGGGCAAGTGTTTATGTGCGCATGCGCAGGCGTTTCGGACTGAGTCAAGGCAGATTTTGCGTCGAGAGGAGGCACTGTGAAGTACATGGGTTGGGGAGAGGCGCACATACAACGCTTTTATCAAGAGAGAGTATTTCAAAATGCGTTTAGATAAGAAGTGATTGTCCTCGGACATTATGCAAACAATCCATTGCAGTAGGTGTGCGTGATGAACGCTTGGCTACTTGTTTCCCACAAACTTCCTACACCTGTGACATGACGGTGAGCAGAATGCCATCTTCACATTTGAGAACGTTAAAAAAAGCACATTTGAGCGTTACAATTAGGCTAAAAACTATGCGCGCACCACAAAATAACTTGGCGGCTAGAATGACCGTGTTTTTCAAAGTGGAGGAGTCTGAAATCTAAGAGAAGTGGGCATAAATGAATGGTTAAGTAGGAGATACCTGGGTTTTATAAAATTAAATAATACTAACACGCATTGAACTATATGACAAAGAGTCTATTATTTTATAAAGGCAGATGTTTGATGAAAAGCTGTTGATGTTTTTGTCATAAATGTCGGGGAAAGTTGTCACGTGTTTTATATGCTGCAATTTTACGTAATTCGTTCTTATTATTCAACTTCCTGCAAGCCAAAATAATGATTTGATGTTTTTGTTTGGTTGCCTTTTCGATTTCTGCTGTTTTGTAATTGTTTAATGTTTAAATAGTTGGAAAAAAAAATTATGCCATATTTCAAACTAAATTCTTATTTCTCGATTTAGTATTCAAACTTTGTTTCATGATGTTGGTGATTAGTCTATGATTAATTAAACTATAAAAATGTATTTCAATTTTTCTCAAATAGTGTCCAGCTATTTTTGTTTCATTATAATGTGTTTTATTTATTTATTTATTTTTTACTTATGACATTACATTTTTATGAAACAAAAATCATTAATGTATCTAATTTGTCTCAAGATTTTAAGGTTGCATTTTGATGTTTCAGAGCTGTGTGTTTTTGGTTTAAGCAAGTTCAGCAGTGCGCTTTTAACATTCTTCCTTTTTTGCTCCTTAGGTTTTGTACCAACGTTATTCCTGTGTCACTAGATCCCCTTTATTGTTTAATACTCAGTAACACTTGCTTCATTTGGTCTTCATGGAGATGGATTGGCACAATGGCTACCACTTTATTTGCTGACTTTTTCTTTATGGGGGGATATTTCAGGGGAACCCCAGCTACCGCACCATAGAATAGAAAACCCTAAACAATCTCACAATTCATGTTTCAGTATGGAGAACTACACAGAGAGCATCTTAGAAATAGGTGAGGAGGAATATAAGTAAGACAAAAGAGATCACGCATTTTCCCAGGTACCCATCTTTTAGCTCATAGCATCTGCTAAAAAGCTTCCAGTCTTCCACAACCAGCACACCATCATGGGGGATCTGGGCAATAGCACAGTAGACTTCCACCCTAAGAAGCCAGGGATGGACAAAGGAGGTCATGAGGGAGATTTTGGAGTGACAGTAGAGGAGCTGAGCTCACTGATGGAGCTCAGGGGAGTCGAGGCCCTGCAGAAGATCCAGGAGAACTACACAGACACAGAAACCCTCTGTCACAGACTCAAGACTTCACCTGCAGATGGTGAGTAGTACTAGTTTGGACGTGACCATGTCACTTGCTAATTACATCACACGTGCATCCTGAAACCGCCATTTTCAGCCATTATAAAAATGTTGTGGTCATTTACTCACTCTCAGGTCATTCAAAACTGTTTGATTTTATTTCTTCCTTGGAACACAAATGGAGAATTATACTGATTGCTGTGTACCATGCAGTTAGTCCCTATGGGGACTGAGGCTTTTATCAGAAAAGATGCAACAGCACCATAAAAGTATCATAAAATTGGTCCATTAGACTTGTGAGTTACATATTCATATAGTCTTCTGTAGCTCTACGATAGGTTTTTGTCAGGAATGGACCAAAATGTAAGTCGTTATTCACTGATAAGACTTTTAATGCTGTGCACAAGTTGTATGGACCATTTTTATGATACATTCATGCTTCAGTCCCCATTCATTGTTATTGCATAGATGGCGAACCAGTTCAGTTCTTCAAAACTGTTATTTTTGTGCATCTCAAAAGAAAGATTTTCCAAACAAAGGTTTGGAATGACATGAGAATGGGTAAATGATGACAGAATTCATTTTTGAACCACTCCTGTTGAACACTCCTTTTCAAAATAAGCCTGTCTTCACGGAAAGAATACTAAATGTCAGGTGCCTTTATCTGTCTTTGAATGCAGGCATCCCTGAAGAGCACCTGGTGTTGAATTTTATTCTACATTTTTCACAGGAAAAATGAAACGCATTGCCCATATTATCAGATGAGAGTATCTCTCTGTAATGCAGTTTTTGGAGCAGTTTTTGTATTCAAGTCCAGTTTTTCAGAACATCTCTGTGTGTGTCTTTATGCAACATCATAGTAGACTTTATTCATATTTAGAGAAAATTCTTGATTGTTCCAACACATTTTTACCCAAGTTTTATGATATATGTAGCTTTATAGCTAACAAGGAGCATGCCTGTTTTGATAAATCATTTTCAGTAATTAATAAAAAATAACAAAGCTGAAATAAAATATAGAGAGTAGAGGAAAACCTTAAGTTAAAATGAGAAATGTTGCTTCAGCAACTGATATAAGTTTAAGCACAAAATTTACAAAAACTGAAATAAAAATGAATAAAATGTAGAACAACAAAAACTAGCCTAATACAAATCACAAAATCACATAAAACTTCCTAAAATTTAAAAAGTAAACTGAAAATATAAAATTAAAAGGTAATTTAAAATTGCTATTGTAGTATATAAATATTAAAATAACACTGGAGCATATGCAAACTCAAACTGCACTTAAAAGACTAAAACTTATTGAAGTAGTATCATAAAACGTCATTAGACAATATCAAAGCTCTCATATTCCTCTGCCAAATGTTACTGCGGTGTTGCATAATAAATCTATATTCATAATTTGAGCATTTTTCTATTCCTCCATATTTCATGCTTGGAATGATCAGAAACAGTTTACTAAATAAAAGCACAGTGTTTAGTGTGCTAGGATTTAAACTCAAAGTAACATAAAAAATAATTTTGCTCGGAATCTTTTATTGCAGCAGCTATTCTAGATGATCCTACTTTGCGCTCTGATAATCACATTGATTTGCATGTTGTTCTGACCACTTGCTTTCAGACCAAGTCATGCGGTCTGCGTGCATTGCTATTTGGCAGCCACGTTGAGGTTACTTTAAGTTTATTGTAAAGCGCTTTCTCCTCTTTAATGCTGCTCTTTGAAAAACCACTCTTCAGAAAGCATGACAGGGATACAAAAAGAGAAGCTTACGGGCATGGATGGGAAGATGAAAGGGTTGAAGAAAGGGCTGGATGTACTGCAAAAGTCTTTCAATTCTGGTATTTCGCGGAAAGAGGATTGCATTGGTGTTTCTCAGTTGTCTTAATTTACTTGCGCATATTGCATGCTGAACAGAGACTGAATTAATTAATCGGGGCAATTGGAATGAGTTAGGGAAATTATTTCCTAAAACTCGTTGGAGTAACTCAATTAGGTTTTACAGTGAGTGAAAGGGAAGCTCTGATGGAAGATGAGAGGTTGCCAGGGGCAGCAGGTGATGATTGGCAGGGTGAGGATGCAGAGAGCGTGACAGTCTGTCTGGGTCTTGCTGCCAAAAATCACACCCTGTGGTGCATCCGAAACACACTGACTTAACCATCTGTGCCCTGTGTTCTCTTGTTATGTCCTCTCCCCTCCCTTCCTGTCACCCTAAGAGGTCAGGGATTGGTGCTAACAGAATTGAGCGATGACTAAAGAGCATCCAGGAAGTTCTCAAAACCATTTGCATAGAGAAAAACCCATTAATAAATGAATTAAGGGTTTTTAAGCACAATAACCCTGATTTACACCAGTATACATGTTCTTAGGCTGACTATTTCTGCACTGTAAAACATCCTGTTGAAAAAATGGGTCAAAATGTTTCATGCATTTTGGGTTGGCACTTTGCTGTGGTTATTTTACTGTATTTTTTGTGACTGACATTAATATTAATTAGGGTTGCAAAAAGGTGGAAATTTTTCAGTAAATATTGGAGACATTCCAGTAATTTTGGAAACTTTCCAGGATTTTTTGTAATCTTCTGGGAATTTTTGGAAAGTTTCTTTAAATTTACCAGAAAATTTCCAACCCTTTGCAACCCTAATATTAATATAGCAATTTACGTCTCATAGAATTTTGATAGTTTCATTACTAAGATTTGATCGGTGACAATGATTTTAAGCACCATCTTTCCCTCCAAAAGGATTATCGGACAATCCTGCAGACCTGGAGAAACGTAGGCAAGTGTTTGGAATGAACTTCATCCCTCCTAAGAAGCCCAAGACCTTCCTTCAGCTCGTGTGGGAGGCTCTACAGGATGTTACCCTTATAATCCTGGAAATAGCGGCCATTATTTCCCTCGGACTGTCCTTTTACCAGCCGCCAGGAGGGGACAGTGAAGGTGAATTGGGCTATTGAAGTATTCAGTGAAAAAAGTACAAATTTTCAAAAATGCAAACATAATCTGACCATGAAAGGGATTTCTGGCCTTTCATCAGAAGCTCAGGGAAAACGTGTTATGCTTCATATCGAAGCCATGTTAAAATTTCAATACTTTAACAGTCTAGTGACCTTTATTCTGGCAGTATTAAAACTGCTACTTGTACATGCTTATATCAAGACATTTTTCAGAGTTTTATTCTTAAATTGGTCTTGTGTTGTTAATTTGAAACCTTTTGAATGCATTTTTAAAGTAATCCTGAGTGCAAGTACCAGTATAGTCACATGGATAGCTAAGAAAGCAAATAATAGAAAGAATGCAGTGAGAGATGATGTATAGATAAAAGAATATAAAGGATTACAAGTAGACACTCAAACTCGCTGTCCTCCCACACATTTTTACCTTTCCATCTCTTTCTCTCCAGCGTGTGGTAATGTGAGTGCAGGTGCGGAGGACGAGGGAGAGGCGGAGGCGGGCTGGATCGAGGGTGCAGCTATCCTGCTCTCGGTGTTCTGCGTGGTGCTGGTGACAGCATTTAATGACTGGAGTAAAGAAAAGCAGTTCCGTGGCCTCCAGAGCCGTATCGAGCAGGAGCAGCGCTTTGCTGTGGTGCGGAACGGCACGGTCATTCAAATCCCCGTGGCTGAGATGGTGGTGGGGGATATTGGCCAGGTCAAATATGGTCAGTAGAGTTCAAAACTGGCTCCACAAATCGTCTTATATGAAAGCATCTTACATTATGAATGAATACATGGGGTGGTGTGAGCCCCACATGGGGTGATTCGTTATTAAAAACTTGAAAATCTTTAGGAGTCTTGTCTCTATTAAAAGTGTACTTTTAAGTTCCTGTGATCCCTACAAAATAACTGTTTGCTTAAATTCTTTATGAACTCATAATTTATGAAATTAACTAAATGTAAACAATGTTAAGTATAATTTATTTTCACTTCTAATTATAATATATTCATCGTTAACAGCTGGTCTATGTAATACAGTACATCGGGCAGGACATCCAAACACTCGCCTATCCTTCATTGACCTCAAATATGGCTTATATCATCTGAAATATGTTAGTAGCAGCAACTTGACTTGGCCGCTCAATCTAATGTGAACCTAGAGAAATGTGCGCTGCTGAAGTGTCTGTGCAGAGTGTAGAAACTGAACGGTAATAGCACTCACTGCAGGACAGATGGAGGCACCGGTGCGCTCACTTGCTCTTAAAATACTCCCTCATTTTTGCTCATACAGATAAGAGTAATACATCTTTCGAATCTGTAAAGACTCTACGTTTATTTGTGTGCACTCACAAAACAAGAAAACATTGCGCCTTTGTAAAATAATGAAAGCAAACAGGATGTGCTTTCTGCAGTCTCGGTCTCTGTGAACTTGAGCTCTGTGTATACTTGCCTTAGAAACATAAAAAATATATATCTATAGAGAGTGAAATGTCTACTTTCAAATGGACCAATTCAAATGGAAAACAAAGATTCTCAGATTATGTAATCCATATGAAACATGCAGAAAGGTGCATACTGTGGAGATAATGAGTCAGACTCATGCCGCCGACTTCATTTCTTAAACCCGAAAACAAAGAAGGCACTAGTTTATCAATGCATTTTTAAATGTTAATGCAGCCTCCTTACTGTTTTCCCTGACACATTCATAATCATTCCTTCTGCCGGTGCGCTGTGGCAAGCTTTATGCATGCGCTTGAGCGCTTATTATGCAATATAGGGAATTAAAGGCTCATTATTATTATTATTATTATTATTTAAATGGTTTATTAATAAACATGTGATTAGTTGACTAATGCTTCAAATGAACGACTACTAGTCAATATATTTTATTATATATATTATATATATACATTATATATTATTATTATTATATATAAATATATTTAATATACAAATGTAACATTTTTCTTAAATGTATACATGCATGCGTGTGTATTTAGATGTACATAATACATATACACAGTACACACACGTATGTTATGTAAACAAAAACTTTTATTTTAGATGCGATTAATCGCGAATAAACGTTTGACAGCACTAATTAGCATTATATTACTCATATAGCAAATCCTTAAAATGATACTTAAAATTGTGCATGTATATAAATTAAAAGTTAAATTTATAAAATTATTTCTGTATAATTAAAATATATAAATAGCATTCAAAAATAAAACAAGATATGCTAAAATTTATAATCGTTTTTCTGTATTAGCATTATTTAAAAACATATATAAAGGATGTGAAGATGCTTTTAAATAATTAATTTGTTAATTTTGGTCATTAAAGGTAGTAGTACTCAAGGGCTTGTAAAATTGATCTGTTGCTTTCACTCTGGGGTCTCCTAGGCGACCTCCTGCCTGCGGATGGTGTTCTCATCCAAGGGAACGACCTCAAGATCGATGAGAGCTCCCTCACTGGAGAGTCTGATCACGTACGCAAATCCATCGACAAGGATCCCATGCTGCTGTCAGGTAGGGAGTAAAGGTTATATAAACGAACATATGTTTGCGTGGGATTGTGTAGACTGGGTCGGCCATATGTTGTGAAGAATGTTTGAGTGTGTTTTTACATAAATAGTTCTAGATATTCAAAACATACAAATACTGAAAGATATTCACCATCTTTTTAAGAATTCAGATGATTTGGGATGCGAACAGATCGCTGGGACAGACTAGAGGTTAAAAATCCAGGCTTGAACATGCAAAATGGGGTTTTGCTTGCTTATTTCCAAGGGCACAAATCCCTTTATATATATGGTAACGTCACGTGTGTAGTATACTGTAAGGCTTCACAGAATTACCAGTATCAATTAATTTAGGCTGACACTATTGCAATCCATCTAAATTGAACCAATTTGCTGTTTGGGAGAATGGGGATTTTGCAAAGTATTCTGTCAATAGTTTAACACTCAGGTTGTGCAGTGCTTGGGCTAAATCTCATTGACTGGTTTAATGAGAGAACGTCCCTGAGGTCTGATAAACAGGTTAATCAGCTTCCTCCCTCATCTCTGCTTCCTGGAAAACGGCTCAGATTTGTGTTTGGCCCTCCAGAGACCTGCTCTGCCACTTCCTCCTAATGACTGCAGTTCACCAGAGCAGCAGCTGTTTCTTCGCTTGGCCACACATGCAGCGTTACCCCACGACCTCAACATAATCAAGTGTGAAAAATGGGAAATGGAATCTATGGAAACATAACATGCTTTTAGACATTTGATGTGAAAAATGCAGGTGTAACATGATTAGAGTGGACTCGCATAGCTAAATTGACATTAACGAAGAATAACGTCTACTAATTTGTAGCAAAGAAAACAATCAGAATATCGTTAACTCCCTTGAGTGTCCAATTCAGAATCACAATTTCTTGATTTGCCTATATGCTCAGTAACAAACTAAAATGGTTTAGTAAATGATTCAAACTAATTCTGCACTTTTACTGGACCATTGGCAGCTGAAAATTCAGCTTTGATAAATTACATTTTAAAATAAGGAGCAAGAAGATCTGACCTTTTGTACACAGGTCTCTTAATGATAAGTCTTATTTATTTGATTAATGACCTAGAAATAGTAAATATTTCTTAATTTTACATCGTAACTTTTCCTTGTTCAAAATCCTAAACTTCTATGGTTATTCCAGGTTTAAATAAATAAAAAAACAAACAGTTTGATGTGATCTCATATGATATATGATGGTAGGTTGAAGTATAGCGGTACTGGATCAGTTCCAGCCTGTGCAGTCCGTTCTTAAGGTCATTGAGGAGGTGGATGGCCTGAGGGAAAACATGTTTTGAAGGCAGGAGGTTCTTAATTTAAAACTGCTTTGATTGATCAGGATGAATTTGGAATAATTTAGTGAAACTCCTGTGCAAACTAAGATGTTTTCTCAATAAGGTTTTCTCAATAAGGATGTGTCTGAACTTTAAAATGACTAGTTTCCGTGAAGCTGTTTTGTTTTTATTGACAAGACTTTATTCATCAGCGTGTGCAATTAATCATCAAGGGGTGTATATTATTTTCTCAGTCACTATGGGAGAGTCATCTCTTCTCAACATGTATGTTTGAAGGCTTCTGTTGTGAAGAAGGAAATGCATGCTGCACAAAATAATTGTCTTAATCAGTAGTTTTGTTTTGTTGATCTCTGTAAAAATATCTTCTCTCACTGGCAATAGACATAAACCTCACAGAATTCTTTAAAAAAAACAATGGTGTAGGAAAAACAAACTTAATCCAAATTTTTTAAACAACTATTATTGTAGCACATTTTCTTCTCAAGTACATTTATTTGTATTTTATTTATGTAGTTATCTTTTTAAATGTGTTTTGATATTTTTTTCTGGAAAACAAGACAAAATAATGGTAAACAAAGCAAGAATTAATGTGCAGTGGATCAGGGAACAAAGAAGCAATCTGGTTCAGTTTAATTGTATTACACACTAAAGGGAAAGGCCATGGAGGAGACTTCAGCTTTAATTCTGATTCTTGGTTTAGACAAGTGCAGGGGCTAGTGTGAGCGCAACAAATAACATCAATACATTACACGAGGCTATCCATGACTCATACAATTAATTGGACGTTGATGAAATAAAAGTATAGGCTTATATTTCCTTTTAACCTCACCTTAAGATTGCAAAGTTTTTAATATGAATTTAAAAGATTTTTATGATACTTTGAATTCCTTGAAATCATTATTTGTATGAACGGTTACATGTAATTAATTGTAACAGGAGACACCTGAACTTCTAGTCATTTATAAAGGTTTTCATGTTCAAAATATATATAACTATGAATACTGGAGTCCTTTAGTCAGTAGCTAACCATTTTGAGATGTATATCTTTCAATTAGGGAAGAGTTGTGAAGAAATTGTTGAAAATATTTACTGCAAAAAGTCTTCGGTGTTTCACAAAATTCAGGCACTCATGTGATGGAGGGTTCGGGGAAAATGGTGGTGACCGCTGTTGGTGTCAACTCTCAAACGGGAATCATCTTCACCCTCCTGGGGGCCGGAGAGTTGGAGGAAGAGAAGAAAGACTGCAAGAAAGGTTGGCGTCTGTCAGTTCTTTATAAAAGTATTTTATAAATGCTTAAAAGTTCAAATTAAACATGCACATCATAAAAGAAAAATCCATTTTGCTTGAATACCCACATAGAATGATCCAGATACAGAATGTCTAATGGTCTGGGTCAATTCTATTTCAATGCATTGAAATGATCAAAAAATTTGCTCACTCATTTGAGTTGATTTTTCATTGCTTTTGGTCAACATTTAGGTTTTGTTTTATGTCTTTACATACCACCTTCGTTTTTGTCCTATCCTCTGTTTCCAACAATTCTATCAGAGGTCAATAGTAATTCATCCACGCAGTTCCCCACTGTTGAAGTCAAAGAACACAACATCATAAATGGTAGGTGACATTCACAATAGAGAGATGACCCATAAACAGACATCCTGCTTTTAACTCGCCATATCTGTCAAATATAATCCCTCCATGTTTTATGTTTTCTTTCTCATGCACTTTATTGTTCTTTCATGTCATCTACATTGACCTCAAGCAACAGAAACGATATTTGTTTTGTTTAAATGTCTGCATTAACCTTCACAGGGAAACAAGACGGGACCCTGGAGAACAATCAAAATAAAGGTGACTTTCAGGACTGATTTAGAATTGAGTTATGATCACTTTTAATAGGCATGTTCAGGCATGTTGATTTATGGTGAGATAAAATCGTTATTATTATGATAAACTATTTTCAGAATGAAAAACTGCACACTGTGCACATGTATATACTGAATGCTGCCTTTATTATGAATTTTAGATATTAACATGTTGAATATATTATATACTGCAAACCAAAAAAGTGCTGTTTACTATTGTGTAGTTTGCTATTTCTAACATTCCTAACAATTACCTATAATTCTGCTTGCCTGATCACTTTGTCTCCACCCACTATAGCTAAGAAACAGGATGAGGCTGTTGCCATGGAGATGCAGCCTTTGAAGAGTGCAGAAGGTGGGGAAGTGGAGGAGAAAGAGAAGAAAAAATCCAGTGTGCCCAAGAAGGAGAAATCAGTTCTTCAGGGCAAACTCACCAAGCTGGCAGTGCAAATCGGGAAAGCAGGTGGGGAGGTCTAAAGTTAGGTCAAGTTCTTCTGATCGTATTGGCTCAAGCGTTATTTTTGCTCATACTTGGGGATAGGAGGTTTACTGAACCTTTAAGAAATATTCTACTGTCCAAAGGTTTTTTTTGGAAAGAAATGATTCCTTTATTAAGGAAGAACCAGGGAAGAACGCATTATATTGTAATTTTTAATGCAATTTAAAAATTCACATTTGTGGGACTCATACATACAATTCTGTATTTGAAACCATTCAAAAGTTTTAAATTTTGAAAGACAAATACTTTTGACAGAGCCGTTAGCCTAGTAGGGAATGCTACGGCATATATAGTGTTGCTGAGTTCTAATTTTCAGTCTAGAGTTCAGTATTTCTTTATACTGAAATAAAGACAAAAATGATTCAATTGATCAAAAGTGACAGTAATACATCTATAAGGTTACGAAAGATTTCTATTTCAAATAAATGCTGTTCTTTTCAACTTTCTATTCATCAAAGAATCTGGAAAAAATGTTTCATGGTTTCCACTAAAATATTACACAGCTGCTATTGATGATAATAAGAAATATTTATTAAGCACCTGAATGATTTCTGAAGGATCATGTGACTGAAGACTGGAGGAATAACTGCTGAAAATACAGCTTTGCCATAAAAGGAGGAAATTACATTTTAAATATAAAATAGAAAGTTATTTTAAATGGTAAAATTATCTCTATATTACTGTTTTTATATGTTGTATATTTTATTTAGTCTTGGTGAGCATGGGAGACTTCTTTCAGAAATCTAAATTAGTAAATCAACCCCAGACATTTGGATGGTAGTGTATATTTCGGTCAGTAATTCAACCAATTAATTGTACATAATATCTCAAATTGTGCGGCTCTTTGAGGAGAGGTGTGCTATTTTCTAAGCAATCAAACGTATGATTTATTTCAGGTCTGGTGATGTCCGCCATCACTGTGATTATCCTGATGCTGTACTTTGTGATCGAAACGTTCGTCATTCAGGGACAGGTCTGGCTGACAGAATGCACACCTATTTATGTGCAGTATTTTGTCAAATTCTTCATCATCGGAGTTACAGTTCTGGTGGTGGCTGTGCCAGAGGGTTTGCCACTGGCTGTCACCATATCACTGGCCTACTCCGTAAAGGTGAGTCAAAAATTAATCATCAGTATTTTCTGACATGTTATATTGAAGAATGCACCCGGTTTTGTAACTCTGAGTCCATCACAGAAGTGTCATACACACACACACACACACTCAAGTGCCACTAACAGTTTAACACACTTCCTATTAATGTCATTCCATAGAAAATGATGAAGGACAATAACCTGGTGCGTCATTTGGATGCATGTGAGACTATGGGCAATGCCACGGCAATTTGCTCAGATAAAACAGGGACCCTCACCACTAACCGGATGACAGTAGTGCAGATTTATGTAGGGGACCAGCTCTTCCGCGACATCCCAAGACCAGACCAGATTAACCCAAAGACCCTGGAGCTCATCACCAGTGGCATTTCTGTGAACTGCGCCTATACCTCCAAAATAATGGTGAGAGTACTTTAGTAAAAGATAATAACTTTTGCAGTAAACCATGAGAGGCCATGCATTACAATGATATCACTACAGTTTATGACTGTCATTTCGTCCTTTCATTCACCTTTTTCATTTACTTTCTTCCACTCTTTTCACCTCTTCCTCCCAGGCTGCAGATAAGGAAGGTGGGCTGCCCAAACAAGTGGGTAATAAAACAGAATGTTCTCTGCTGGGACTTGTGCTGGACCTGAAGCAAGACTACCAAGCTGTGAGGGACCAGATCCCAGAAGAGAAGCTCTATAAAGTCTACACCTTTAATTCTGTCAGAAAATCCATGAGCACTGTCATTCAGATGCCTGATGGAAGCTTCTGCTTATACAGCAAAGGAGCCTCTGAGATCCTGCTCAAAAAGTAAATGTTGTCTTTGTATTCATGGTGATTTTTAAAATAATGTTGTGATGTTAAAATGACATGTAACATTGTTATCTGTTGAACTTGTATTGTTTCAGAACGTAACAGATGAAAAGTCACAAATCAGATGAACTATATACAACAGATCCGCCTTAGAATAAAAGAGAAGGGGTGGGTCAAATAAACAAGATAGAAGATCAGGGCTTTAGCTTGTCCAACAACACCTCTGCAATTTCTGACCAGTTTTGAATATTCCTGTCCTTTGTTTCACTGAGCTTTGCCTAGTGCCTTCTAGTAAAGTGATATCTCTAAAGTAGGATATCCAGATAAAAGCTGTAGAAATGGGCTGTTCTATCCAGAGCTTTAAAACAGTCTTTTTGGTGGCCATTCGTGCTGCCAATAAAGTACTTTTTTTGTTGTCCATTTAGCTGGAATGTAGAATTGACCAATAGCACAATAGCAGGAAGATCATGGGGTCCTGTTATATCTCTAGATGTAATATATCAGAAAGAACAGTGCATAAAAATGTCCTGAATGGTACATTCCCAGAACATATGTATACATGTTGAACTCATATTAATTAATAAACTACATTTATTTATAATTTACATGCACTGCCGTTCAAAAGTTTTGTTTGGGTTAACACACATTTCGTTTTCAGATAAATGTGGTTCTACTTTCTGTTTATCAAAGAATCCTGAAAAGAGACACTGTATTGCAGTTTCTCCACTTTAAGCTGCTGTTGTCAACATTGATGATAATAAGAAATGTTTCTTGAGCACCAAATCAGCATATTAGAATAGATAGATAAATGTTTAATATTTAGAATATTTTAACCATACACTGCTGGAAGAACACAGAATGGAGAGTACAAGGGTTCTGCATGTAACATTAAACATCAAAGGTTTTTTTTTCTTCAGAAAATCAGTAGCATGCAGTTTGTCTAAAAATATATAAAAAATATATATATAGTGTAAGTGTTAAAGGAATAGTTCATCCAAAAATGAAAATTGCTCCATGATTTACTCACCCTCAAGCCATCCTATATGACTTTCTTCTTTCAGACAAATACAATTGGAGTTCTATTAAAAAAAAAATTCTTATATGGTATTTTATATAATGACAGTGAATGGGGTTTAAGATTTTGAAGTCCAATAAAAGTGCATAAATACATCGTAAAAATTATTTCACACGGCTCGGGAGGTTAATAAAGGGCTTCTGAAGCGAATTAATGTGTTTTTATAAGAAAAATATCCATATTTAAAACTTTATACAACATAATCACTAGCTTCTGCTAACTGTTGTACTTGAATTCACGAGAGAGTGGCGTTCCAGCAGATGCCGTAGAACTTAGGCATAGCAAAGCAATGCTAGTCTCATGATAACCAAGTTTTGTTTACACCAAAGGAAAACCAGTCTCCTCTCGGCTTATATCGAAATCCTCCGATGAATGAACATTTTTAAATATAACTGATTGTTTTCGATTGAAAGAAGAAATTCATACACCTATGATGGCTGGAGCGTGTGTAAATCATGGGGTAATTTTCATTTTTTGGGTGAATTATCCCTTTAACAGGAAGAGACAAAACATCTCACCTCCTTATAACTGGCTTCTAAATAAATTAGTCAAAAAATGCAGTGTTAAAAAAAAATCACCATTTCTGCCTTCATCTCAGGTGCTCATTCATCTTGGGCCGTGACGGTGAGATTCGTGCTTTTAAGCCGCGGGACAAAGATGAGATGGTGAAGAAAGTGATTGAACCGATGGCATGCGATGGCCTTCGTACGATTTGCATCGCTTACAGAGAGCTCCCAGCTGACCCCATGCCAGACTGGGACAATGAGACAGACATTGTCTCCAACCTTATCTGCATCACAGTGGTCGGCATTGAAGACCCTGTTCGACCTGAGGTATACAGACCAGTTTACTGTCTTGACTTGGATGTGTGAAAAAAACATCTCGCCAATTTATCTAAAAAACCACACATATCCTTTAACGTCTGAGCATCAATAATCATAAGACGTTTTAAAAATGCTGTATGTGAGGCACAATTATAACATTGATATCTGTTCTGATTTGCTGATTATAATTCCAATCAGGTCCCAGAAGCCATCAGGAAGTGCCAACGAGCAGGCATCACTGTGCGCATGGTGACAGGTGACAACATAAACACTGCACGTGCCATCGCTGCCAAATGTGGCATCATCCATCCTGGCGATGACTTCCTGTGTATTGAAGGGAAGGACTTCAACAGGCGAATCAGAAATGAAAAAGGAGAGGTATACTTCCAAGTTTTGTATTATGGAGCTTATGCAGGAACTGTTTCTATATAAATCTTTACCGTATTGCCATGATTTACAAATATCTAGATTAGTGATGATATATGTAGTTAAATATATTACTGTTCAAAAGTTTATTTTCATTGTTTTTTTTTGTTTTTTATAAGAAATAATACTTTTATTCAACAAGGATGCGTTAAAATGATCAAAAGTGATAGTAAAGACAATGCTATAAGTTATAACATAATATAAAAATACTTCAAATATTAAGCAGCACATCTGTTTTCAACATTGATGATAATAAGAAATGTTTCTTAAGCACCAAATTACCATATTAGAATGATTTCTGAAGGATCATGTGACACTGAAGACTGAAGTAATGACTGTTGAAAATTCAGCTTTGCCATCACAGGAATAAATTACAGTTTCTAATCTACCAAAATAGAATTTTTAATAATATTTTAATATTATAATAATAATATTTCACAATATGCATTCTTCTTTTCAAATTCTTTTTGCAGATTGAGCAAGAACGCATTGATAAAATTTGGCCCAAGCTCAGAGTTCTTGCTCGTTCCTCCCCTACAGACAAACACACACTAGTCAAAGGTGAGTCTCTCTGTCAGTTGTGTTCATATCTTGTTCCTATGGGGACGATTACCTCTCCATTATGTTCTTGATGGAATTTTCTCATAACCACTTAGTACAATGCAAAAGTGATATGATTGCATTTATGCTGACTTGAGCAGTAATACCAAGCTTTTCCTGATATGAGTGCTAATTATTTTCAACTTTTTGGCCAAATTTACATTACATATATTTTGGTTGTGAATCGATTATTAGGATTTGTTTTATTTTGTGTGTGTCTTGTGTTCAGGTATCATAGACAGCACCATTCTAGAACAAAGGCAGGTTGTTGCAGTCACTGGTGATGGCACAAATGACGGACCTGCTCTTAAGAAAGCTGATGTGGGGTTTGCAATGGTGAGAAGATCCATCCACTAAATATATTAAACATTGCCTTCTATTTTTGAGGTTCTGTTACACATAGTGTAATGATAAACCCAGCTGAAGCTAAATATTTGGCTTTGGTTTGGCAAAGTTTTTTTCGTTGATTAGTATGAAAGCCATTCTCTAAACCACACGTCAAGTTAATTGGAAAAATAAGATGCAGTGCATATAAACTGATATACACTGACTGGGAATGCACCAAGTGTGAAAACAAAACTGTGACTCTTATTTTTTAAATTCAATGTTAAATTGAAACATACCAGATTTAAAGATGTAAAAATACTCAAAAAAAAAAAGTAATTGATGTCTCTGTTTGCCTAGGGCATTGCTGGTACAGATGTGGCCAAGGAGGCCTCTGACATCATCCTGACGGACGATAACTTCTCTAGCATAGTAAAGGCTGTGATGTGGGGACGGAATGTGTATGACAGCATCTCCAAGTTCTTACAGTTTCAGCTCACAGTGAATGTGGTGGCTGTTATAGTAGCCTTCACTGGTGCCTGCATCACGCAGGTACATGCATACACTTATATTTGTCTGCACACTTCAAAAGTTTGGGGTCAATAAGTGTTCATTTTTTCCCTTCTTCTTTTATGCAGGAAGGATGCGTTACATTAGTCAAAAGTGATGTTACAAAATATTTCTGTTTCAAATAAATACTGTTCTTTTGAACTTTTTATTCATCCTTTTTATTCACATATTCATGTATATCACGGTTTGCACAAAATAGCTAAATTTGCAGCCTTAGCCTATGTTTTTTTACTTATATGTTATATGTTCGGTCCATGGGATTCTGTTTTTGGCACATGTAAACACTGTCACATTCTTTACTTGCATAATATAACAAAAACAATAACTTCCACTAAATATTTCTTGTAATTATGATTTATGAAAAAATGACCACTTTATAATGTGTCTTTAACATATTGTTTCTTTAACAATGTACTGTACTTACATTTAAATAAATCGTGTTACAAGGCAAAAAAAAACCCAGCAGCACAACCGTTTTCAAGGGCACCAAATCAGTATTTTAGAATGATTTCTGAAGGATGCTATAGACTTGAGTAATGCTGATGATAATTCAGCTTGAACATCTCAGGAATCAATTAAATTTGAAAATATACTGAAATAAAAAACAGATATACATATATGCACTAATATAACCTGACATTGAAATTATTTTTTGGTCTGTTTTTGTGTATGTAGGATTCACCCCTTAAGGCTGTGCAGATGCTGTGGGTCAATCTGATCATGGACACATTTGCTTCTCTGGCTCTTGCCACAGAGCCGCCCACCGAAGCTTTGCTCCTGAGGAAGCCTTACGGCCGAAATAACCCCCTCATATCCAGAACTATGATGAAGAACATCCTTGGCCATGCAATTTTCCAGCTCATCATCATCTTCACCCTGCTCTTTGTAGGTACGGTACTTTGCGCACTGTTTCTGTCAAAGGATTTGATAGATACATACACTTTGTTGTCTTTCTTCTGACATTTACAAGGATGCACAATTAATATGTGTCAAATTAGTGATAGTCAATATTATACTGTATACTGTTTTAATTTATTGGTTTCAGTTGATATTGTGTACTCATGCCATCTTTTCCTGACCGTTTGCTCAGGTGAGAAGATCTTTGACATAGACAGTGGACGTAATGCTCCACTTCACTCTCCTCCCTCCGAGCATTACACTATCATCTTTAACACCTTTGTCCTCATGCAACTCTTCAATGAGATCAATGCCCGTAAGATCCACGGAGAGAGGAACGTGTTTGATGGAATCTTTTCAAACCCCATCTTCTGTTTAATTGTGCTGGGGACCTTCGCAATACAGGTGAACACGTACAAATCTCTAGATATATAATTCTAGATTCTTTGATTTTCTTATTCTTTTGATCTTTTTAAACTAAATGCCAAATATATATATATATATATATATATATATATATATATATATATATATATATATATATATATATATATAGGCCTACACACAACTGTTCTAAAGTTTTTGTTTTTAACAAATGTTTATGAAAGAAGTCTCTTATGCTTACTCTTATGTTTGAATTTATTTGATCGAAAATACATTAAAAATAGTAATATTGTAGTACAATAAGTGTTTTAATACATTTTTTAAATGTAATTTATTTCTGTGATGGCAAAGATTGATTTTCAGCATCATTACTCCAGTCTTCAGTGTCACGTGATCCTTCATAAATCTTTCTAATATGCTAATATTATTAAGCAAGGACACAAATGGACAAGATGCGTAAGAACTTGAAAAAACATGGAAACTGCATCTCAAATATACACTTTCCCTCATATATATTTGTACAATTTGATGAATTTGTGCTTTAAATGTGGATACAAGTAAACCACTCTTCTACTATATCTCTGTTTATGATTTGTAGATTGTGATTGTGCAGTTTGGTGGGAAACCTTTCAGCTGTTCTCCCTTAAATGTGGAGCAGTGGCTTTGGTGCCTGTTTGTGGGAATGGGAGAGCTAATCTGGGGACAGGTAAGTGCTGCAATCCACTGCTTTTCCACTCTGGATGCTCTCAGTGAAAATCACTTTCAAAAATACCAGCTTTAGTTGTACTTCATTGTATTGTTTTCTCTCTAGGTGATAGCATCAGTACCAACACATCAGCTGAAGTTTCTGAAAGAAGCAGGCCATGGGCCGGCTCCAGACGAGATGATGGATGAGGATCTAGCTGAGGATGAGGACGAGATTGACTGTGCGGAGAGAGAGCTGAGACGAGGACAGATCCTGTGGTTCAGAGGACTCAACCGAATTCAGACTCAGGTGATGTTCAGTCTTTGTCTAGTCCTGTCTGGTTTAATGTTGCTTTTGTGTTGTTTCGACAGGGACAGCTGTTCCCGCATAGACACATACTGCCTTAAAATATACCAAATGCCTTCTGTGCCACTTGCTCTAGTTTGCGCTCTTTTTTCGAACTTTACTTTCCTCATAACTCAAACACATTTTTCTTTCTTCACCAGCCTTTATAAATTGATGAAATATTAATATTTAACAAGCTTTCTGTGTTATAAATCTTAACTTCTCTCTCTCCCTCACTTCATCCTTTATTCTCTCTGCTGCTATATCATGCTGTTTTATTGAGTCTTTTTTGCTCTGCTACTCGCGTCTCCATGCATTATGCCGCTCCTTGGTAACTATTATTAGCCTTTTTGAACTTATAAATATTTTCATGGTTTGTATACACAATGTTTCTTTGTCACACTTTATTTTAAGGTCCAATTCTCTTTATTAACAAATCATTAACTACACCTTTTGCCTCAATGAACTCTTAATTTGCTGCTTATTAATTATGGAAGCATATGTGTAGCAAAATTCAATTTGCAATGTAATATGTAAAATGGCAATGTATTTCTGTATTTAAATGTACATTTTCACATACCATATGTGTGCAACATTTATTGCAAAATGAAAATGACAATTTAATTATGTAATTTAAATTTGCCATTTTCTATACTAGTTTTAATATGCAAATTAAATAATAGTTTGTAAGGTCGCTGTTAAGTTTAGGTATTGGGTAGGATTAGGGATGTAGAATATGATCCTGCAGAATATGTGCTTTATAAGCACTAATAAACAGCCAATATAATAATAATAGTCATGCTAATAAACAACTAGTTAATAGTCAGAATTGGTCCTTATACTAAAGTGGTACCTGTTTCTTCAAGTATAGGGACTTTTGCACTTACTTTCTGAACCAACAAATGTAATTTACCACATGTCAGATGGTTTTGTGTTTGATACGATTTTGTGGTGGACATTTATTTTTGTAAAATTTCACAAACAGCAATTTATGTATCCTAAATAGACAAAATTATTATTATTTTTTTACATTATTTAGCAAAATTACACCTTGATTGGAAATACTAATAAAAAAAAGTAATATTAAAAAATCTATTTAATTTCTTCACACATCATGTCTCATATTTCTAATGATTATCCTTTTTATGTTAGAAACAAAATTATTGGTTGTAATAGAAATGTCACTACTGAGAGACAGTCATAATTTGTGTAATAAAAAATTAATTAAACATTTATATATTTATAAAAGTTATATTTATTTAAAAATATTTGTTTTGAAATTAATAGTTTTAAAAATTTAAAAATACTTTTATGATGTATTTTTATATTTTAAAAATTAAAAAGTTGAAAGTTTGGCTCTTTGAAGGGTGAAACAATCCAATTTATACATTAAAAAAATGTTTCAATAGTTTTAATGTTTCATATAGCAACAAGAAAATTTAAATTATTAGACTTAATGAAAATCAAGTGCTCATAGTTGAAGAAACACCCTGGTTGGTTGGCGTGCACATTGGCAAATTATGAAATGCTGCTTTCCTTCAAGCTGTTCCTCCCCAAAACCCCCTCGAGTGATTAAAGCCACATCCCGTTCATTTAATGAAGCTCATTCGCCTGTCTGTGTGATGTCCTTCTCTCTCTCCTGCAGATGGAGGTAGTGAGTACCTTCAAGAGAAGTGGTTCGTTTCAGGGTGCAGTGAGACGCCGCTCTTCAGTGCTCAGCCAACTCCATGACGTAACCAATAATTCTACTCCCTCTCACGTAGTTCTCTCCACTGCCAATGCAACTGGTGCCCCCGGGAGTGAGTCCTTACATTCCGTTAACGGCACCTCGTAGAGCCCGTGCACTCAGATGGCTAGCATACACACCAACACACACATACGTGCATTGTTGCCTGCCTTCAAACGCAACTAGTCTGCTGAATGAGTGTGTGTGTGTGTGTGTGTGTGCGAGAGAGAGAGCAGATTATTGGAGCATCTGCTTCATCTCTCTACATGTGCTTTTTTAGTTTGTTTCGCTTATTTGTTTGTGGCCTTTCTTTCTTTCCTCCTTCCTTGCTACCTCATAACTTATTTCTTGCTCTTGCTGTTTAATTCTGGCTTGGTGCTGCCAAGATGAGTTTTCTTTTTCTTGTTGCCTTTTTTTGATTATCCTGTTGCTTAATTTTGCCAATAATTCACCCTCAAATCAATGTTGCCATAAAGGGCTACCAGAATTTCACTCGAAAGAGCCAAACAACAATTGAACTGACTTGAGAAACTAAAGTGGAGATGTTTGATCCGTTTGACAACATGGGAACAATGAAAGCAAAAGGTTGACTTGTAAACCTGCGAGTATAAGCCCATAATGGTTTCTGCTTACATTTTCATCTTAGGGATATTAGCATTGATAATGCTAACATTTTTCTATCCCGTTCAGGACAAAAAGCATACTTTGTGTCTTTTTTTTGTTTTGTTTTTTGCTCTGTCTTTGTGCACCTTGTTCAGATTCTCCTTTCTCTCTTCACAGGTTTCGTGTTATAACCTGCCACATATCCTGCTAATTGTTGCTGCTTGAGTTTCTACATAAGAAAAGCTTTCTTACTATCTGCTGCTATGATTTATTGTCGCTAAACAGCTGTAGTTTTGGACACGGCCTTCTTGAAAGTCATTCTCAAAGACAGCGATTTGTTTATGAGGGTTTAATGCACCAAATATAACATCAACATTGCCCTCCAGGTACCAGAAGCGATCTTTCCGTGGTCTAAAGAAAACAGCTGTGTCTTAGCGTTTCCAAATCCCTTCAAAGAGACCACCGAGCATTAGCCCAGCTGGAATGCCCCCCAGTTTCATTATCACTTCCCCTTCTATGTTAATCTTCAGTTCCTTTTATTTATGAACCTTTCAAAATGAAGTGTATTTTGTAACATAGGTTTTTAGTGACTTATCCGGTCCTGTCCTGTAAGTCTTGTCCAGCATATTGTTTTTTTCTGTTTATTTTTCATCTTTTGTCCTTGTTTCATCGTCTTAAGCATTTTGTGCTGTTATTTTAGATTAAATACAACAGAGAAAGAAAAGAGCCAGCATTTTTTATTATTATAGTTTCGCAAAATAGACATGGCTGGGTGATGTTGCACAAGAGGGCTGCTTCTCAAAAGCTTTTGTTGGGCAATCACGCCACAACAAAAGAACATGACTTTGTGCTGTAGGTTTAGACCTCCATTCTTCAGACGTCTGTCTTTTATCTCCCTTCTCTTGCCGTCTGTCATGAGGAGTTCTGATGTGATGTGTTTGGAGCTATTCAAACACAATCCCTTTTCTGTTTTTCCATCCAGTGCCTGAATTACAAAAGACTAGCTGATTCCTCACTTCCCCTCTTTAATATCATAAATTCTGGGCCTTATACTCGAAAGTTTACAATGTCAGTGCTGCGTAGCAAAGAAAAAAGCTTTAAATTAAAAAGCAGGAACCTCAAAACTAATGGCTCTTTGGAAAAACAAATCTGCAGAAGCGCTGTTGTGTCCATGTTGTGAAGTCCCCTCCCTCTGTCAGTCACATTGCTTTGTGGTCATTCCCGAATGTGGTTTGGCTATGCATGTAGAATGCAGAGAGCGGGGAAAAAACCTTGCGTCCAATGAATGTGATCGGTCCGACATGCATGGTCACACACACGAACGATTTTTCAAGATGCTTTTTCACCACGGCTGCTGTAGAATCACACACGACAACAGCGAGGATGTCAGAAAAAGGAACATGGACCGTTTTGATCAATGTTTTTACGGATATTTTTTTTCTATTGAATGTGTACTTGCATGCCATGCATGAACGGGAAGAGGAAACTTGAATTATTGTGCATGGTTGCATGGGAGATAAGTCCCATTTAATGTGTTCATACTTTTGAGGGCATAGAAAGTTTGGTTTTTCTTTTTCTTTCCACAAAAACAAGGCAATCAAGATCTTCTAAATGTTCTCGTTTTAGAATGAGCTAATATAATCAAAGATACTTTGCTTTGTTTCATTTATTTATTTTTTTCATTGATCTATTGAAAGTGGATTTTAAAAAGGCTTACAAATAGAAATGTAACAAATAGAAAACTGATGATGTCAGAACAATAAATAATGCTTACAGTAACTAATGCAATCTGTTTTTTCAAGACTGTTGAATCTGTATTACAGAATTTGTCAACACCAACAGTATGTGAATACGCATGTTTCCTGTGTGTTTCTTGTGTTTGTGCGTTCTGTGCACAGCCGTGTAGTGTAAACCTCACTGTGTGTGTTTTCTATGTGTGTACTGTGTACACTGCGTGTATGTGTGTGTTTGTACCACATGGCGGTGTGTGCGCCTTCAAAATCATTGTTTTCTTGGTGTTTCCTGTCGTTTGTTTGCATGTGTTTTTTTTTTGTTTTCTTAGTGTTCCATGAATTTTAATCACCTGGTATTGAACTGGCAACAGTGAAAGTTGTAATTCCGTTTTTGAACTTTGCAGACATACATGCCTTTTTATTATTTTCTTTGTTTTTTATGTTATTTTTTATGCCTTTCTCCTCATAAAAATATGAGATAACATCAGAGGTTAAAAAAAGTCAAACGTTTTGATCATGATCATGAATAAAGCTGAAATTGTATCAAATGAAAGGCAGACAGGGGGCTAAGGCTGCTTTGACAGATCATATTCACTATATTTATGGTATCCTTTCATTTTATTGGAACTATTTGTGTTTGCCGTCTTGTGTATCATCTTGATATTTCCTTTTCCTCTTGTAATTACAACTTGGGTTTCAATGATTGTTTTTGGACGTCATTCTATAGAGGCCTATAGAATGGCTGTGGAGTTTGGTTTCTTTTCAAAGGCCTACTGCACCAAAGGCCTTAATGGATGTGAAACTTTCAGCTCTCGCAGCTCAGCTAGCTGAAAGTGTGCGAGTAGTGCAAAAGGGGGACTAAACTTCTCTCCACCTCTCTGTCCCTTTGATCCCTCCATTTTCTTCCCTTTGACATCTCCTACCCTGCACCCTTGATGTATAGATCCGGGTGGTGAAAGCTTTCCGTAGCTCCCTCTATGACGGCATCGAGCGGCCCGATTCGCGGAACTCCATTCATGACTTCCAGGTGCACCCGGAGTTCATCATCACGGACTCGGTCCACAACATCCCCCTGATCGACGAGACGGACGTGGACGACGAATCGGAACGCTCCAACCATAACCACGTGCGTGTGGCGCTTCGTCACCCCGGCCCTCACTCTCAGCCCCAGGAGCCCCAGAGGCCCCCGCGATCCCGTTACCCGTCTCGCCCACTGAGGCAGCAGAGTCTGCCGGTCACCCTCAACTACAACAACAACGCCGCCGAGAGCCACGTCTACCTGGGCTCGAGCGTTTCCCCCTGCCCCGCGAGCCCTCTGCACAGCCTGGAGACGTGCCTCTGAAGGTCAGAGGTCAGCCGGTTGAGACTGCCAACCAGACGGAGAAACGCTTGTTTCTGTACCTAATCTTTGTTCCTATCACTATCACAGATTCACTGCTTCAAAATGTTTCAGTGGTTCTTTACAGTATCTTGTGTGACCCAAAGACAATCCCGCTCCGCATGAAAGTGACCGATTATGTTCTCATACAATGTCGAAAGAAAAACCCAAAACGATGAGATGGCTCTACGTGTGTGCAGGCGTGGACTCTGTCTAAAGATTTTAAAGACTGAGCCTAATGAAAGTGTACAAAAAAAAGAAAAAGAAAAAAAGATGTTTATTGGGGGATTACACCTTTCTCGCCTTTTAGTTAATAACATTGTTCCAATTATTATAGTGGTTATATTTCTGCTAAAACTACAACCATTAATACTCCAGTTGCTATATACTCCACTTATGATACTTCATCGTTTAGCTTTATATAACTATGTTTGTATGTATGACATAAGTCTGTATGTATGTGTTTGTTTGTTTGCTGTTGTTAAAATCCGTGTCTATGTTCTCATTGGTTCCACACATGCCCCTCTCTCTGTTTTCTGTGTTAGAGTGTGATGTGTATGTCCAATTAAAAAAAAGGAAATTAAATTACAGAACATATATCAGCAGCATAAATAAAATAAAATCTAACCATTGGAGGAAAATCTTAGAATATTTGCTGGAAATGACATGAAAAAGAGGCAACGGTACAAGAGCATCTCACCCATTACTGAAAACACCACATATTCCACTGTTCAGAAAAAGAGAAAATTATCTATACTATCTTTATATTTCTATCAATAGGAAGTATCAATTTTTTTATGATGCATTTTCATGTCAGTGAAGCAGATCAGCAAGATTTCCTGAATATTTATTTTCCTATCTGACATATTTTTCAAAAATATGTGGTATATTGGACGGGAAATAGAAATAATTTTGCACAAATGTCAGAACAGACATCTGTATGCTCAAAATATGGTGTTTATGGCTATAGACATGTTCAGATTTTTGATCAGATCATGTGGAACCCTTTAACTTTCATCTTTTAAACTTGTATCCAAAGTAATTAAGCATCTGCATGATTTATGATAAATTTATTCAGCACGGGTCAAAGAACAGTGCATATACTCTGCCAGAGACTGATTCATTGCTGTCATGCTTGAAGGTAAACTCATTTTTGCATCACTTCTTTGTATAAAATCAATAGTTCGATTGTAAGATTAGAATAAGATAACGATTACAATCCCGTTAAATACAGATTATAGCCTAATAACTAAACGAGATGCAATTTACAAAGAACACGTATGAATAGTCAAACAGAAGAAAACGCAAGATGCCACATTGAGTTAATAACTCCCATTGTAATAGGCTAGCCAACATAAATTACAGAGAGGAAAGTTTTGCGTATTATATGAAATCATTAAATTATTTTAATTGTATTGCTTATTTTTTCTTTATTATTTGTTTTAAATTTCAGTTTTTATGTTGTTTTCCCCCAGATGATGAACCATGAAAACATTGACAGCCAACCAGATTCCGCCTGACTTTAAAGAGCAGGAACATTTAACATCAGAGCGTGCTTATCATATATATCAAAGTCTTTTGATAAACACAGCGTGGACATTAATGTAGTTAATAACAGTTATTAACGAGTAACCAGTGAATAAACTGGTAAATTGCATATTAATGAACTATTCACTAAAAGTTCACCAACCGTTTGATTTTTTGTCCGCTGTCTACTTCGAATTACATTTGACTTAGAACGATGACTTTTATTTTGACAACAAACTCCGGAAGTTATCTCCGGAAGTCATCGCTGAGTGCAAAGAGTTGAAACTGGCTGCATATCTTCAAAAGAAACTGGTTTATTATTGTGGAAAACCTCCGCGTGAATTAAAGTTGTGGTCTTTGGTGTGAAGACATGAATGCACAGCTTATACTTCGAGCCAAGTGACCTGTTTTAGGTACATGACAGCATTTGTTTTTAATTTGGTATTTATTATTTCCTGTATTTGTTTGTCAGCTCGTTGGTCGTTCTTAACGATAAATCCAGGAAGTTCAAACTGGTAACAATAGTTTCAGACAAAATACCATACATTAATACAGCTTTGTCTTTAAAAAAATAATCTCTATCATTTTGTTTGTTTACATAATAATAGTACGTTAGCAACAAACTGAAATAACTAGGACGTTGGCTAGTTACCATTTAAACTTTTGTATTAAAGGCACTTGTATTTAACTTATGTATTTTATATGCTAAGATGTTTAAACTCATTTTTTTTAGTGAAAACAAAAATGCACAGATGAAAAGTAATCATTCATAAAACAACAGATTGCAACAATATGAAGGCTTTATTCAACCAATCCTACAGGTTTAAACTCTTCTGAGTGTCTTGCATGGAGAACATTGTGGTTTACATTCCCAAGGAAGCATGTGTCAAAAACATGCCTCTGCAGTCTCTGTCCAGCTCCACAGCCAGGAAGATCAGTGCCGCTCTGATTCCGCATGGATCAGAGAAACAGATGCCACAGACAGTGACTTGGATCTGTCCGGTTGAGCTGCGGGAAAAAGAAGTGGCTGTGGGCAAGGACCGTGGAGAACCGGTCCCACTGAGCCAGAGGCCACTGGTCTCCAGAATAACTCCAGGCCAGTTTTCACTGCCTGTTGTGAGTTCCAGCATCACTGCCTTTAAGGTCTTAAGAACAATAAGAGCACATAAGCCTAAAATACAATTTTCAGGGCTCGAAAATGATGCTGCCTCTCTACCCAGCATCAGGGAATCTGTTCGGCAAAATGCTATTATTGTGTATAATGGCCAGATCTTCCTCTCAGTGAGGAAGTCACATTGCAGGCGAGTGAGATTACAAAACTCTCCCTCAGCATCTTCAGGTGTGTGTCCTGTTTCTCCTAGTAAACAGAACCAAATAAATACACCTAGCTGTCAGGCGCAACCGCTTCTGGACACTTCACCCAGACCACAACAGAGCAAGGTAGGACATTTCCCTCTTTTATTATAGTTTTTTTATTTTAGGTGTAAATGTGATTTTTTTTTTTTATATCATGGTGATTCTCAGTTGCGATTTTATTTGCACTTAATATTTTGTAATATTATTGATTTAAAGAGAGAGTTCATCCAAAAATGCAATTCTTTATCTTTATTTACTCACCCTTATGGAGTTGAATCTTTATGATTTTTTTCTCTGTTGAACACAAAAGTCAGGATTTTGAAGAATATTGGTAGCCAAACAGTTGACCGTAGCGCTTCCATAGTATTTTTTTCATACTATGGAAGTCAGTAGCTACCAGCAACTGTTTGGTTACCAACATTATTCAAAATATTGACTTCTGTGTTCAACAGAAGAGAGAAACTTATATAGGTTTGGCACAACTTGATGGTGAGTAGATGATGACAGAATATTTATTATTGGCTGAACTGTCCTTTTAACTGCACTGACAGTGTCAGATGAGAACAATTGAACTGAAATAAGCTGGATAATGACACTAACTTTGCAACACTGACACTGTTATTAAACTGAATCGAATGAACAAAGACAGTATTGTCTTCTGTAGACATACTCATGATAACTTCTTTCTCTATTATCATCACTCTTTAGATTGATTTCAGTGTCATGTTGCAGAGAAGCTTGAAAGCGGGTCTAAATATGATCATGATGACAATTCAAAGGGACTATATGTCAGATAAATTCATGCATAACATCATTTTTACATTACTTAGCTAGAAATTAAACAAATTTTTAGTGATTCACTTTACTTTT
The DNA here is from genome assembly GCF_936440315.1 of Barbus barbus. Taxonomy (NCBI): domain Eukaryota; kingdom Metazoa; phylum Chordata; class Actinopteri; order Cypriniformes; family Cyprinidae; genus Barbus; species Barbus barbus. Next base: position 23,262,306 of record NC_136757.1, read on the forward strand.
TGTGAGATATTGTGCATTGTTTGCTCTAGGCTTTTGATACAGATTTTTATTGGATTTCTGATTTTTGCATGTCTCTTTCCAATCCATAGAGACAGGATGTTCAGACTCCAGTCAGAGATCTTGACATCAACATACAGATTTCACCACTTCTGCACAAAGACTCTGAAGAAATGCCTGAGCAATGCTGTACAGACAAAGAGTGTCAAAAGGTCAAGCTTTAATCTTTTATTTTGCTCTGTGTAAAATAAGTTTTGAACATGCATAAAATGTCCTAAGAGCTAAAATAGGTGTTGCCATTGCAAGTCCCACATTTTTAACTAACCAAGAAACTTGGTTAAATGTCTTCAGAAAGGTTTTCTGCCTGTCTATCATTTTATATGGATTTTGTTAGCATTCCTTGTATTTAAACCAATTACCTAAGCCAGACAGAAACTATAGTTTTTTTAAGAGCTCTCTAGAATACATGGCTACTTTTGAATGGCTGTAGTTATGACATGTACCAGCAGGGACTAACTAGTCCGTGCTAACCAGCCAAACCTTAACCACTTGGTCAGGAATACATATATTTCTGACTGAAATCCTTTACAGTACCTTTAGTAAATTTAGTGATTAGTGCTGTTTCAAAACCTTTGTGATCCCATGTTTATTAATGAATTTTGCCTTTGAACTCACAGGAAGATGAGTCCAGGTCACTGAGTAGCCCACCCAAACCTCCTGAGGATCTGGAGTCTGGTCAGGAGACGTCCAGTTCCCAGCCCAATATCCTCCAGCAGCCACAGATCATCCACACGTCTTCTATCATCTCAGAACAGCCTGAAGCAGCAGCAGGAGGAGAAAGAGAGACGCATGAGGATGACAATGAGCATTTAGAGGGCGCTTTGCTCCCCAGGGCTGAGAGCTGTCTTGCGTTTGATTTTGAACAGTTGGCACAGGAGGAGAGAATCAACCACCTACGAGCTCGGCTGAGACAGAAGGAAGCCGCGCTCAGCATCTTTAGCGCAAAGCCGACAGATCAGATTTAGAGGATCAGACTGCGCCAAAGATGTCTGTTCAGGAGGTATACAAGTTCCTAGTGCATCATTTTATGTGAACAGCAGAAGAATGTTTTAAAGCTTAAAGGAAGAGTTTACCCAAAAATGATTTATCATTTACTCACCCTTAAATTGTTCCAAATCTGTATCAATTTCTTTCTTCTACTGAACATGAAAGAAGGAAATTTTGAAGAATTTGGGTTGTTGCTTGTCCCCGTTGGCCTACATAGTATACGAGCCACTGTGTGGTTACCCACATTCTTCAAAATATCTTCTTTTTTGTTCATCAGACAAGAAAGAAATTCATACAGGTTTTTGACATCTTGAGGGTGAGTAAATAATGACAGATTTTTCATTTTTTAGGTGAACTATCGCTTTAAGATGAGTAGATCTGTTAATTCAATTGTTTATTATTTAAAAGCACAAATATTGTCATTTAAATATTTATGCCAAAAAGATGTTAGCAGAGATTTATGAAGATAATGTGTTTGTGCAATAAATAAAGTGAATAATTTGTGAACAGCAATGTTTGGTTTTGCATAGTTACCACAAAATCTGTTTGGATTTAATTTGTAATTTTAATTTTAGCTTCTAAAAGTGAAATTATTAAACATTAATTCTCAGTTCAAATAAAAGGTTTTATGTCATACTGAGCATTAGTCATTTCATTACATAAACCAATTGCTGTACATCGTACCTCCAGTTAATAATGTACCCACACGTCTGACTGTTAACATAACGTTTTGTCTTTATTTTATCTGTAAGTGTGTTCTCTCTGAATGGCTCTGAATGTGTTCCTGCATCTATCTTTGTTTGATTTATCATTTCAGCTGAAGCCTACACACTCCAAAATCACTTAACCGGCTTCTTGCTGAGATATACTCGTGATAACTTCTTCCTCCATTGTCGTCACTCTTAAGATGGATTTCAATGTCATGCTGCAGAAAATCTTGAAACCGACGTTATATAAGATAATGATAATTCAAAGCTTTATGCTTGCATATAATGAAGGATTTCTAAAGGAACGATATCTGTCAGATAAATTCATCCCTTTTACATTTCTGAGCAATAAATCATAGACATTAGGGTGTTAGTTTTGGTTTGTTGTTGTTTATTAATCGGATTTCTTTTATAGTTTCATGCATCTCTAGTAAAACACAAGCTTTGTGATTAGGAGTTGTCAGTGTGTAGAGGAAGGGTAGGATGTGTCCGTGTGTGTGTGCACCGTAGGCCCGTCCCCTCCTGGTCCTCCTATAAGAGCACACCGGAGTAAGAACGTCAGTAGCTCTTTAGAGAGACCAAACCTTGAAAAAAAAAGACATGCCATCAGACGGAATGCCTACCTGTCATGCCAGATGCCTTCAGATGCTTAGAGAATTCCTGAAGGTAAGACTCCACATGCACTTACATAGAAAAACTGTATTGAAATGGGAGGCACCAGGATCAGGCTTTCAAACTAAGGACAATTACACCTGTTGCATGTTATCTGGATGTAGAATTAGGGTAGCAAAGACCGCTTCATGCTGCTTTTTATCTCCTCTTGGGGCGTTTAGACTCAAAAGTTAGTAAAAAAAAAAAAAAAAAACTTTATTTTTTTGCTAAATGACTAGTTTCCATGGATGAGTCAAATTACCTTTTTGTGAGTAACAATTACTGCCTCCAATGCAGTTTTGCATGTCAGGGAGCTATTATGACGTCAATTTGTCGTGTGGGATGTAGAAAAATATAGATCTGCAATCCACGCCATCATATCAAAAGGTTAAAACAGTTTAAGCTTTTGGGAAAGGTCGTCATCTGAGTCAGCAGCTTTTTGTGTACACCTAAAATTAAAATTCTGTTTTGGAACTGATGAAGAACCTGAATATCAATTCTTTCTAGTGGAAGAAGGTTCTTTACATTATAAAAAGTTCTACAGAAAAAAGCAGTTTATTGAAAGGTTCTTTGGGGAATGAAAATGTTTCTATAGAATCACTGGAACCTTTATTTTTAAGAGTCTAAGGCAACATGGAAACTATTCGAAGGATCTTGCATAGGAATGCCATCTGGGCTTTTCGTACGTGCTTTCAAATCAGTAAGGTTTGCAAAACAAAATGTATTCAGAGCGTCATCCGTCAAGAATTGTATTGCTTTGACAAAAAGGAGTGGATCTGTCTGATAAGATGCAGGTGGCTGAGAGTTTGTTTGTTTCTGGTGAAGCAGGTGCCCAGCTGGCGAAGTGTGTGTGTCCTCTATTCCCTGTACTGTGTCCTGATCCTGCCAGACGCCGGCGAGGCTGCCAAAGCACGCTGTGGACGAGAACTAGTTGCTGACCTGGAGTTTGTGTGTGGAGACCGTGGCTTTTACAGAGGTGAGAGTCACCTACAAACTTCATCTTACACTTCTTAAGTCCTGTATTTTCAAAGATGCGTGTGCTGATTCTGTGAGTCAAATCGGGACAAACCCTGACATGGTTACTTATCGTGTACCGTTTGGTGGGGACACAGTGACTTGCATGTCTCTAAATCATTAAGCTCACTCATAACATCATATCATATTCATAACACTTAATATCAGTATTTTAAAAGTGGCCTTGCCCTGAAGATATAGACAGTGTTATCAAGTCAAGCTGTTATCATTATGGTGTTGATGCAGATCAACCAACCAATAGCAAACAGTAATGGACTGCTGTAGTAGGTGGTATGAAGTTATATTAAACATTTAATAAATGACAATATAAGTCACCACACCAACATGTACTCTTGATTTGCGGTTTTTGATATCAACATTTTTATTTCTGCTAACTTTATTTCTGAGGCCTTCACCCTGTTCTGTATCTAAGGCCACCTTGACACTTTTCGCTCACATTTTCTCATTCTCTCTCACTCCTTTTCTCAAAGTCTTAGTGACAATATCTAATTTCAGCAATTTTACCAAAAAAAATTTATTCTTAACACTGGACTACATAAACTATATACACACCATTCAAGTTTTTAATTGATTAAAAATACAGTAAAAACAGTGATATTGTGAACTATTATTACAATTTAAATGAACTGTTTTCTATTTGAATGTATTTTATGTAATTTATTCCTGTGCTGCAAAGCTGAATTTTCTGCAGTCATTACTCCAGTCTCACATGATCCTTCAGAAATCATTCCAAGTTAAAAAGAACAGCATTTATTTGATATATGCTTATTTTTTTATATATTCTGATTATTTTTTATTATAAACTTGATATATTTAAGTCTTATCTGTAACTTGTTCAATTTAATAAGTCTCTACTGAATAAAAGTAATATTTTCTTTAAAAAAAACTTACTAACCTCAATTTTTTGTTTTCAATTATTGTTGTAGTTTTATTAAGCGCATGATTTATTTTTAGTGCATACAAGGCATAAATTGTCTTGCATGACCCCACATTGGCAGTTTGATAGTTGCAGCTAATTCACATAGATGTAACTGGCATTAAAAGCATATTTTGCTTTGTCTCTGGTGGTGGTTAGGCAAACCTGGAGCAGCCCGTAGCGGTGGCCCCCGCTCTCGTGGGAAAGGGATCGTAGAGCAGTGTTGTGTGCGTGGATGTGACCTCCAGCATTTGGAGTCATACTGTGCAAAACCAAAGAGGGTGCGGCGTGACATCCCTGCATCTCTGCAGCAGACTCCGGTGAGACTTCAGCTCCACAGATACACATACAAATCCCATTCACCTGATTTGCCTTTGTAAAGCATAAAGGAAAAGTTCACCCAAAAAATGAAAATAGTCTTCATTTACTTACTAAACCATTTGACTTTCTTCTGTAAAACTGGTCACTCACTCACTTAATCACAGTGAATGGGAGCGGGAGCTTCAAAGAGGAAGAGTGCTTTTTTTAGTGTCTATTTATGTAGCCTAAATTTATTTTGTTTTAGTAATTTTAGTACTTTTAACCCTGGTTTGACAGACAAGGCTCAAGTCTAGTCCTAGACTAAAATGCATGTCTGGGCTGTTTTAACCGAAAGAACTTTGCACTGACTGGTCTTAAAATATGTCAGTTCCAATGTTTGTCTCAAGATGCACACTAGTAGTGTTTTTATCTGTATAATCATGTACCCATACCATAAAGTAGTGTTAAAGTATGCTTATAAAAAACTACTTAAATATCCTAATGGAACTATGGCCTAATCCTGTTTTAACTTAAGCCCTGTCTGTGAAATCAGGCCTTAGTATTTTATTTCAGTTAAGAACTTTTTTTAATAGTTTTAGTTAACAATTAATAATAACACTGTTCAATTAGTGAACAAATCTTCAGACGGGTTTTGTGAATTGTACCAACTAATTCATTGAAAAGAATGAATCGAACATGAATTGCTTCTCACATGAACATGATCTAGAGCGGATGTTAAAATTTTCAGAGAATAATGACACAAATTCCAGTTTATTCCTCACATATGACTATCACAAGAATGTTGTGCATGAGTTATACACTTTATACACTTATACACTTTTGTTATGCTTAAAAAGGGTTCAGGATATTGTTCATAAATGAACCTTTTGTGTTTTATGAGTCACACATAATACTGCCAATTCCAGTAAACAAAACCTTGCAACTTTGAAACCCAGCAAATTGCTTAAATTATACACACTGTCATTTTCCATTTGTTGCAGGAAGATCAGTTTTGGCTGGTGTTTCAGCGGCGATACCAGAAGCATGCAGAGATGAACAGAGATGAGGAAGCTGGTTCTCAAAGACTCAGAGAGCGGACGCTTTACCGCTGGAACTCCAGAGATTCAGTTTTATTAACCAACCAACCCTCTTCAACACAACAGCAACCTTCCACTGAGAGAATGACATCAGGGCCAACATTTCTCCCCCACATCCGATAGTCCTGGCTCTTTTTGGATCTGTGTGGACCCTATGAATCACCTTCCTTCACTAAAAAAAGACTTTTCCGTCCTGGCAGATGTATAAATTGAGCACTATGTAAGAGAAACTAGAAGTGCCAAAGCCACCCATGCCATAAAATAGTGAAGAGCAGGGTGTACCTGAACTGTCACGGGCTGTGCTAGTTTCATTAAAGGGGTCATTGGATGCAAAATTCACTATTCAAGTTGTTTGAACATAAATGTGTGTTGGAAGTATGTGTACACATCCATTCTATACTGATCAAAATCCACCCAGTGTTTTTTTTTTAAATCCCTATTTTAAAATCCCCTTTCTCAAATCAGGCTGTTCTGAGGTTCCTGTCAGAATGACATAGTTCTGTACAGGCCCCTCGCACGAGAGTTGATTGACACTAGCATCTTACCTTAGACCCACCCTGAGTGGAAGACAAGATGTCTCCGATTAAGCAATTGAAGTGTTTAGTTGTTTGATGCAATAATGAATATAGCAGTCGTCATTTACTCCCAACATCTGAACTGCTGAAGAGGCAGAGGATTAAAGTTGCGTTCGTTTTGAAGGGAATGCGGCGATCCCGATCTACCTAAATGCATCTATGTTCGTGCGAATCATTCTTGATCCAGCTTTATCTACAGAAGAAGTGAGTATAGGGGTTTTTATAAATCTTTACAAATCACCTTTCCTAATAATATGCTAGTTAGCCAGTTTCGCGGCTGAAGTTTAGCATGCTCCATAGATACATATAAACCTAGATGCCTCATTATGGACTGTTTCTATGGGTCGCGATACGTAAGCCATCTGCCATTTTTGGAACGGTCTGTGAATCTTTGAGCACATTGACTCTGTGCATCTACAACAGTAACTTATATGCTTGTTTATCTTTGAATATTCATTGGTTATTATGGTGAATGTGAGATGGCTGACGCGTCAACGTATCTGGAGCGGTCGAATAGGGAATCTACACACATCTATGGTTTGCTCGTCACTCCATGGAAGAGAGGGGCGGAGTCAGCCGAGCTCACTAGCATTTAAAGCAACATGGACTAGAACAGCGTGCTGAAAACGAAGTTGATTTTTACAGGGTAAAGGTGTTTTTTACACTACCATTGAGAAATTTTAACCGAAGTATGTTATAGACTTTTCATTAAGACCCTAAAGAATCATATCAGCTTGTGTAAAATGGGCATCCGATGATCCCTTTAAGCATATGCTGAATACAAGATGTATTTTTCCATTCAGTTTTGTTTTCAGCTTCCCTCTGTCTTTGGGTTAAAAAGTTCAAAGCAAGTTAAAGTTGAATGTGTTTGTATGATGGCTGAGGTAAGTCATTTTGAATGTAAATGTGACATTTTTTAATGAAAGATTACTGATGTTAGTGAATATATTTTCTTATATATTAATTTAATTAATATTAAGAGTTTTCTGGTTTTTGTAAAGAATTTAAAATAAAAGAAAACTGTGAGGATACCATGCTGTTCATTTTCTTGCTAATGGCCATAGTATTCTGACATACTCAGATCAGCTCTATTTTAAACAGTGCATAAAGACAGATTCCAGCTCTTCTAGTGAGAGCTCCTGAAAGCTGCAGGAGCTTTCTAAGATTCTTTTTGGATTATTAGATATCATCCCAATGACCTCTAAGGCAAGAACATTAGTCTGTTTACAGTGAATAAATATCACCACAACCTTGGTGTGTTATCACTATCTAAACATGGAATAAGTTTCTTTTTAATATGCATTGAAGTTTGGTGTTATGACTTGGATGTTCTTCACAAAGGTCTTTAGCTTTGCAGGCAGCATTTTTTACATTGCAGTAGAGCAGCAGTGATGAAAGAGTTAAAAACAAGCAAGACGAACAAGGACGGGGCCAAAAAGAAAAAAAAAAAAAACAGTTCAAAGCCGTTTAAACTAAACACACAAAGCAATACTGTAGTAGTTATTTTGGTAAAGTAATATTAAGAGCACTGGAAGGTTTTTTCCATCACAATCTACAACTACATTTGCCATACTTTAGCATAAAAAATATGCCAACCGCATTTGTACTATTACAATATTTACATTAGAATAATTGCTGTATAGTAAAGCATTAATAAAGTCTTAAGATTGAGCTACGTATTTTAAAGGAGAATTATTTACTAAAATCAACTTTTACGAAGATCAAGTAGCCATTAAATAGATACATAACATTGTACACACACACACACACGCACGATCAATTACAATTGCTGTTCACACTCATAAAATTCAGTGAGCTGCTGTCAGTGACTATTAGCATCTGTCATTTGTTAACTTATCTTAATATTACAGAACAGAATGAAGGCTACTGGAATTACTCCCCATCTTGGAGATTGTTCATATAAAATCACTGATGAGTGTAACACGTAATGTAAGAGATATTAAAAGTTAGCCATGTATCGTTCTATGTGAGGTTTGTCCAAATGAAAACGCTCTTTCTCGCCCCTCTCTGCCCTTGAGCTGTGATAAGAGGCCTGCCAGAGTTTCACAGGTGACAAAGCTGAGCTTCCAAGACATAGCAAACACACACACACACACACACACACGTTTACTTAGCTATCTAAATAGGGACAATCCATTATAGGCATAATGGTTTTTATACTGTACAGTCCATATTGTCTATCGCTCTACACCAACCCTACACCTAAACCTACCCCTTACAGGAAACTTTCTGCATTTTTACAATTTATAAAAAACGTATAGTTTATTTTTAAACTCATTTTACAAATGAGGACGTCCCCAAAGGGAGGTTTTTGGAGATGTTCTAAGGTTTAGCTCACTTTTGCTCTTTAAGGTAAATTGGCATACAGTCTGTTCATTTTATGTATGCAGTTTTATACCAAAAAGATTCTCATAATCTGAGGGCTCTGACATAATTTGCATCTTTGTGATTACTGCAGATAGACAGGAAAGTTTGGAATTGGTAAGATTTTGTTTGTTTGCTTGTTCATTTGTTTTCTAAAGAAGACTCCTATACATTAACAGTAATTTTGTTCAATATTTTTTCTACTGTAATATATTTTAAAATGTAATTTATTCCTGTGATACGAAGCTGAATTTTCAGCATTATTATTATTACTTCAGTGCCATCTGAAATCAGTCTAATATGCGGATTTGGTGGCCAGCAAACATTAGAAATGTTAAAAACAGTATAATATTTTTTGGGAAAAGGTGATACTTTCTTTCAGGATTCTTTGATGAATAAAAAGTTCAAAAGAACAGCATTTACCCCCCACTCACCATCATGAGCAGCACCGTGACTGCAGTGGAGTCATTCAGATTCCTGGAAGTGGAACAATCACATTGACAGGAGCTGCTGAAAGAGTTCTACTCTGCCATCACTGAATCCATCCTCTGCACTTCTATAACTGTCTGGTTCAGCTCAGCTACCAAATCTGACCTCAGAAGACTACGGAGGGTAGTCCGGACTGCTGAGCGAATCATTGGTACAACCCTCCCCACTCTCCAAGAACTGTACTCATCCAGAGGGAGCAAAAGGGCTGGTAAAATCAGTCTGCACCCCTCACATCCAGCACACTCCCTCCTTGAACTGTTACCGTCTGGTCGACGCTACAGAGCTCTGAGCACCAGAACGACCAGACACAGGAACAGTTTCTTCCCTCAGGCAATCCATCTCATGAACACCTGACAATAAACGTGGAACACACAACACTATTTATACACTTATTTATCTAACACACATACTTATAAGTATATATAGTCTACATTTCAATTTGCACATAATATACATGTACATACAAAACTGTCTATTGTAATATACCAGTACATACAATTGTCAAATTGTATATTGTTATTCTCTATTTACTTGTTCTATTTTTATTCTTTTATTATCTGTGTTTTTGTCCTGTCACTGGAAGCTTCTGTCACGAAAACAAATTCCTCGTATGTGTAAACATACCTGGCAATAAAGCATTCTCATTTACTTGACAGAAATATAACATTAGAAATGTCTTTACTGTCACTTTTGATCAGTTTAATGCATCCTTCCTGAATAAAAGTATTGATTTCTTTAAATAAACAAACAAACTTAGTTGATATGTCAGGAAGAGACAAAGTTGTAACCATCAGTGTAGAATTTCAACAAATGTGTTTCCCAGGCCTTGAACATTTTTGCAGTCTCAGCATCACATTTTTTTCAGATGTGAGAGATGGAGATGGTTTTATAATGCTGAAACAAACTTACAGCTGCTTGGGACTTAGATAAGAAACACAGTTGACACCACAATAGCCAATTTTTCCTTCTGTGTCAGAGTCCGGTAATACTGCTCACTCCCCCATTCTGGAGATGGACCAAATCTCCTGGGCACTCTGGTCAGGATAAACATGCCCTTTTAGCTCTGGAAAAAAGAAAGACTGATGGGCAACATTGTACATTTTTGTTGCTCTAAGTTGCCGAAGTTTCTTTCAGAAACATATTTAACTACTATTAGCTTTGGTGAAATAGTATTGAAGAAAGAAACCGCCAGAAAAACATACCTGAATAAAATGTTCATTGCTCATTTTTCTTTGAGAAAACACTTCAGACATAGAGGTGCAGGGACACAATTGGCAATTTTTCCTCTGAAATGTTGGATTTAATTAGCATTTTAACAATCTACTCATATTCACCTTCTGGCTCCACAGGAAAAGTCAAAGCATGTAAACAGGAAAAACTGACTAAAGATCTTGACCTTGTGAGCAAATTAAAAGGGAAATTGACCTCTCTGTGTCCTTCTATAGGCCAAAATACATCCAAAAAAAAAAAAGTGTAGTTAACTGAGGAAAAGCAAATAAAGTGATAGATATGGAAAATGAGTACATGTTGAGCTAATTTGACTTTTTCAAGTTAATGCAATGAACAACAGATTACAACATTGAGCTGTTTAAAACGAACAACGCACAAGGCCCACTTTTTTAGCCGTTAAAGAGACTTAGGATCTATGTACATAAAGAATCAACATGTTAGCAAACATCTGTGTAATGATTTACCAATTAGCAGGGGAAAGAAAACACAGCAAGAGGACCAGACAGAAGTGCCAAACAGACAGACGTTTGAAGCTTCTTTCCATTTGGAATTATATCTGCGTAAGTTGTTTTTCTTTATTGAAATTAAATTTAGTCCCATTCTCGTCTCTCACAGTAGATATTAGCAATCACCACCAGGCCTATAGGCTATATTGTATATGCTACTGACTATGAATAAAAATGGTTTGTTCTGCTGCTTACTTGAAATTATATTTATATGCATTTCATGTTGCGTTTTTAGTATAGTGTTTTTTTTTTTGAAAATGTTGAATATCAGATGTATGTGTTTAGACTACAATTTACAGATTTGTTTTTCTTTTCTCTCAAGGATTGAATCCAACAGCATGTGTCGCATCCTCCTGTTGCTCTGTGCAGGTGTAAGTAAATGAATTATAAGATGAGGACGTTTACACGATATTTTGTGGTAGTAAAATGAACATTTTCAAGTGACCTTTTATAAATTGTGATTAATCAATTCTTTGCTTTTACTATTTACTACCAAGTTCTTGTTCTGTCTTTATGGTCTGTAGGCTACAGGGCACGAGCGTCACGTCGTTAATCCACACCGCATGGATCACGATTTGCGTCGCGTCTGCACCATTTTGGACGTAGTCAAAATGTTGCAAACTGATTTCATATTATTTTCAAGTTTCATAATCACAAACACAGGTTTGTGGCACAAATAGTTTTTCCTTCTTGCTTCTGTTTACTCTCGAACATAATTAAAAGAAAATAGCTTACTTCCGCATTGTTTAGGCCTACTCTCTCTCAAGTTTCATTTGAAATGAAAACATTTTCATTTAACTATATAGATATAAAAAACTAATAAAAATGAAAAACACCAAAAAGTTTAAAAATCTAAATATTTTTTTAAATCAAATCCACATTTTTAATCAAAATTTAAAATGAAAATGGAAATATAAAACTATTAAAAATATTAATAAAAACTTAAATAGTAATGATAAAAATAACATTACTTCTAACCAACAACAGGATGATTTTGATGTGTCCAATGTAGACAGTTCACCCAAAAGTTGAATTAAATAAAAAAATTCTGGCTTTTACTCACCTTCACGTTGTACCATACTAGCTTGACTTCATTCAGTTTAATTTAAAAAAAAAAAGTCAGTCACTCACTTGCTTCAGAGAACTTGCATATACAGTATACCACTCATATACTGTAATATGGACCACTTTTACAAAACTTTAATGGTGGTTTTACAATCACCCCTTTCTTCAGCTTTCCCTGTCTACCTGCGACATCACTGTTCTGCTAAACTCTGGCATTCCCCTTACTTGTCTTCCTGATGATGCCCCTGTGCTGGCTGACCCCACATACACCTGGAGCTTCACGTCTGTTTACACACAGCAGCAGCACACACTTGAGGAGAAAGGAAAAATCCTGAACCTCAGAAACATAAATACCACCCAAGAAGGACAGTACAAGTGTGTTCAGGATGGCTTTAAAGCAGAGGATCGTATGAGGTTGAGCAGAACGTTCACAATACGTGTGAAAGGTTAGAAGGTTTTGTTGCATTGATGACTTATTATCTCAGAGGTCAATTAACAAATTGAACCCTTTCTTCTTTCTTAGCACCCCCGCCCTTTCAGGAATGGCAGGTGGTCAAAGAAGTAGCTTGGAATGATGTGACTCTTCCATGCAAGGTTGCCAAGTTTTTCTCTTCCGGAGGGACAGAAAACCGTACTGTTGTCTGGAAACGAGAGACAGAAAATGGTGTGATGCTTCTCAAGCCCGACAAAGACAAATATGACCAAGAGGAGAACAAGACACCTCAGAGGATTTTCTGGAACACCAGCCCTGAAGGACAGGACCACGCAATTAAAATTAGTCAGACCAGAAAGGAAGATGCTGGGATGTACCACTGTGTCATAGCTAATACATCTCATACACTGTCAGTGGAGCTTGAAGTGGCAGGTACTCCTTTCAGACACTTATTTAAAATGCAGTTTTCTGTCTGTTTGAATGTTATTCTCATATTTTATACTTAAAATAAATAAAATACATTAAAAATAAATTACAATATATTAAAATATTTATATTGTCAGCAGATATAATATTTATATTGTCAAATATTATATATTGTCAGCAGATAGACACAGAGGTAAGTGGGGAATGAGATGAGCAGAATGTCCAGGTAAGCAGGCAGGGAATGGGAATGTCTCTAGGGCTTATCTGAGTGTGAATGTCCTTTTTCCTTTTCCAGGGGATCCGGAGGTAACAGTGGAGCGTGGAGACGGTGGAGAACTGGAGCGGTTGAGAACAGGGATAGGAACAATGGAGCAACTGGTAAGTAGACAAAAGGTAAGTGGGCCAGGTTAGTTAACATGGAAAGTTTGAGACCAGACAGTGAGTGAACGGGAGGAGTGAAGGGATATAGTGCTCCTGACGCCCTGTTATGGAGACGGGGCCGGCCACGGCCACTGGGTGTGGGACGGTCAGGGAGGAGGAGGTACTGCAGGCTCGTCGGGAGACGACATTTTCCAGGATGCTGAAGGTGCGGAAGAGATTATGGAAGAGGCCTCTGCTGTTTCGAGGGCTGTGGGTAAACCCCGGAGGGGAATTAACTTGCAGGCTTTGAAGAATCTGTCAACTGCAACGAGTATGCAGGTATAACCTTCTGACTTAGGGAGATCTGTGATGAAGTCAACTCTGACGTGGGACCAGGGGCGACGTGGAATGGGTAATGGGACTAATTTTCCGGCGGGTAAGTTATGTGGAGTCTTGGAGATGGCGCAGACTGAGCATTCACAAACGTACTGGGAGACATTCCGGGCCATACTGGACCACCGGTAACGAGCATGGAGGAGCGAGAGAGAATGCTGGCTGCCTGGGTGTCCAGAGCCTAGGGAAGCATGCAGGGAGCCCAGAAGGGAAGTCCTCAAGGAGGTGGGCACGTAGGTTTTGCCCTCTGTGCCTTCCAGCGGAGTGGGTTTGGAGATGGAGGCGATGCGGATCTGTTCATCCAGGGCCCACTGAATGGGGCTCACAAGGACGGCTGGAGGGAGTATGGGTTCAGATGCATAGGGTTCGTCGGGGGCATGGATACGTGAGAGGGAATCTGCCTTGACATTCTTATCTCCGGGTCGATACGTGATGGAAAACTGGAACCGGGTGAAGAAGAGGGCCCAGTGAGCCTGCCGGGAGTTTAATCTCTTAGCACTTCTGAGATATTCCAGGTTTTTGTGGTCAGTGATGACCGTAAAGGGGTGTTGAGCTCCCTCCAGCCAGTGTCTCCATTCCTCCAGCATCAGTTTAATGGCGAGCAGCTCCCGATTTCCAATATCGTAGTTCCGCTCCGCTGGCGAAAGCTTCATGGAGAAGTAAGTGGAAGGGTGGAGTCGGGGAGGCTCTCCGTGGTATCGAGACAGCACTGCTCCCACGCAGGTGGAGGCATCTACTTCCACTATAAATGGGAGTTGGGGTTCGGGATGTGAGAGGATGAGAGCAGTGCAGAAGGCCTCCTGGAGCTTCTTGTAGGCGGCTCGAGCTTCAGAGTTCCAAGACAGAGACTTGGGTTTCTGACGGAGCATGGAAGTGAGGGGGGCTGAGAGGAGACTGAAGTTCAGAATGAACCTCCGGTAGAAATTTGCGAAACCGAGGAATCGTTGAAGTTCCTTTACTGACTGAGGCTGGGGCCAGTCCCAGATGGCTTGGACCTTCCCCTGGTCCATCTGGATCCCATCCGCACTGAGGATGTAGCCAAGGAACTGGGCTGTGTGGCGGTGGAACTCACATTTCTCGAGCTTCAGGTAGAGGTGGTGTTTCCTGAGTTGGCGTAGGACCTGCATCACGTGATGGCGATGTTCGGCCAGGTTCCGGGAGTAGATCAGGATATCGTCTATGTACACGATGACAAACCGGTGGAGGAACTCCCAGAACACCTTGTTCGTAAACACCTGGAAGACGGACAGAGTTGGAAAGGCCATAGGGCATGACCCGATATTCATAGTGGCCTGAGGGGGTAATGAACGCTGTTTTCCACTCATCGCCTTCCCGGATACGAATGAGGTTATAGGCGCTCCACAGGTCCAGCTTCGAGAAGATGCGGGCCCCACGGAGCTCCTCGATGGCAGCCGGGACCAGGGGAAGAGGACAAGGGAGCTCGACAGTGTGATCATTGAGGGTCCGGTAGTTGATGCAAGGCCGCAAGCCTCCGTCCTTCTTGCCCACGAAGAAGAAGCTCAAGGCCGCCGGAGAGGTGGAAGAGCGAATTAACTGTTGTTGGAGAGCCTCCTTGATGTAATCCTCCATTGCCTTACGCTCCGGGATGGACAGGGGGTATACTCGACCCTTGGGGAGTATAGCTCCAGGCAGCAGGTCGATGGCACAATCCCATGGCCGGTGCGGTGGTAACTTCGTGGCTGCCTGTTTGCTGAATACATCCTGGAACGCCAGGTAGTCAGATGGGGTCGTTGGAACCTCACGAGGTTCGGGGCTCTCCACTAGGGTGGAATGAACTTGGAGCTTCAGGTTACTAACCAGGGGCACAGGGACGTTGGAGGGACAGTTTTGGATGCAGATTTTACTCCATCGGAGGATCTCGCTGGTATCCCATCTGACTTCGGAGGAATGTTGAGATAGCCAGGGGTGTCCCAGGATGATATTGACGGTGGGTCCCTCCAGTACCAGAAAGGAAATGCTCTCCTGATGAAGACAGCCTACTTGTAGGGTGATCGGTGGAGACCGGAACTTGATGTGCCCACGCCCGAGCAGTTTTCCCTGTATGGTCACGATCTTCAGCTCGGCCTGTCTCTGGCGGGGTAAATCAAGCTGTTTTAGGACGGCTTGTGAGATGAAATTGCCTGAGGATCTGAGTCCACGAGGGCGGGTACTGAAATGAAATGACGTGGGGTGAGCAGTTGTACCGTTAGCAGTGGTAGGGTAGAGATAGCAGGCTCCAATTGGAGGGTACTCACCCGAATGAAGTGCCCTGGAACTCCACAGTAGAGGCACAGCCCCATGGCGAGACGTCGAGCACGCTCAGTGCGTGAGAGGCGATTAGTATCCATTTGTATAGGTTCTGGTACCGGAGGACAGGCAGCTGGTGAGGACGGAGAATGAGCGGTTATGTCCGGCTGACAAGCCGTGAGACGTTGGGAGATCTTAACGGCCTTCTGCATAAAGCTCTCCAGACCGACAGTGTCATCATAGATCACCATCTGGGCTCTGATCTGTGGATCCAAGCCCTGACGGTAAGCAGTGAGTAGCGCTGCCTCGTTCCATCCACACGAGGCTGCCAGAGGCAGACTGAGGGTGTGTGACCGGAGAGAGAGCTGTTCGAAGAGCACTGACCAGCTCTTCGAGAGGATCCGCAGCGGCGGGGTTCGGGAACTCCATCTCCGGTCGTCGGTTCTGGTCTGGTCTTCTGTCAGCAGATAGACACAGGACACAGACGTAAGTGCAATACAAACAACAGGTTTATTGAGCAGTAGCAGAGGGGAATGAGATGAGCAGAATGTCCAGGTAAGCAGGCAGGGAATGGGAATGTCTCTAGGGGCTTATCTAAGTGTGAATATCCTTTTTCCTTTTCCAGGGGATCCGGAGGTAACAGTGGAGCGTGGAGACGGTGGAGAACTGGAGCGGTGGAGAACAGGGATAGGAACACTGGAGCAACTGGTAAGTAGACAAAAGGTAAGTGGGTCAGGTTAGTCAACATGGAAAGTTTGAGACCAGACAGTGTGTTGAATGGGAGGAGTGCAGGCATATAGTGCTGATAGGTGGCGGTGATCAGAAATCAGGGGATTAGGATCTGGTGAGTGTCGTTGGTGGAGACTGCGGTGACTCTCTGACATATATATTTTATATATTTGTGCTGTTTATTGTAATATTTTTTTCACATTTAATTGTATTAAAATACAAAAATATTTAAAAAATAAAATGTATAAATTATGTTTTAGTATTATTATCATTATATTAAGAAAATTAATTATAAATTAAAATAAAATTAATTAAAACTTTAATAAAAGCCTGTTTTAACATTATTATTACACTTAGTAATTAAACAAATATTTTTATAAATAAAAACATTAATTTTGAAAAAAACAAATATTTATAAATAAATTCTATTTTAATATCATTACATTTAACTTAAAAATAATTTATGTAATTTTAAAATAAAATGTAAGTTTAATTTCTGCCTGTTTTAATATTATTATGACATTCAGGAAAAAAAAATTATTTAATCTAAAACAGACAAACATTTACAAATATTTTTATTTTATTTCTACATTTAAGGAATAAAATAAAACCAACATGAATATTTTAAAAATATTTTATTAAGAATAAAATAAAGAAAATATTTGAAGAAATTATACATTTTGTTTTAATTTTACTCTTACTATATAAGAGTAAAATAAAAAAGAAATTAGAGAATTTTTAAAAATAGATGTTATTTATGAATTTACTCTGGGGTCATCTACTGTAAAACAACATTTTATCTATAATTGGAATGAGATTTTCTTTTGGGGCTACATAAATTCTGATTAAACTGTATGAATAAAATTATGACTAAACTGTAATTTTATATCTCGAATCACATTCTTTTGGAAAGAAATGATTTCAGGGTAACCTTTACCTCCCATTTTAATCCTTAGCCCCCCCTCTGCCCCGCTGCTTTAACCACACTGGCCCATGGGAGGACTGTGAGGAACAGAACAGCAGATCAGGGAAGGCAATTCTTCAGGATTCACTCAGAGACTTCTCCGTCTCTGTATATGCCGAACTTAAAGGTTCAAAACCGCAAACCAACTTGATCTTCTCCCCGATCAGCATTGCTGTAGCTCTTTACAACCTGCTATTGGGTAAGATAAATAATGGAGGAACATCATACAGCCACCAAAAGGCTACACATTGTACTTTGTTAACCTGCTGAGCCTCTTACTTCTCTCTCTTTGCGTCACCCTCTTTCCAAGGTGCTCGAGGTGAGACCAGAACACAGCTGGAAGGTGCTCTTAGGATTCCTTCAGAATTCTCCTGTGTGCATTCTGAGACAAAGAAACTGAAACAAGTGATAAAGGACACACTGAGTATGGCCTCTGCTATCTTTTATTCCCCAGGTAGCCACAGTAAAAACTCACTTTAAAAACCACTCACCTTGTGAAAAAGAACTACATACTAAATACTTTAAAAGGAGAGTTATAATGGAGAATATTATCTAAAAAAAATATACTGAATGTAATTTTTCAGTTTTCAGACACTTAATTGCATGTTATTTAGAATTAATTGAAAATATTCTAGTTTAAACTTATATTGAATGCACTCAGTTAATCTTAAGAGTGCATTCAATATCAATTTAAACTAGAATATATTGTCACAAGGTGACATCTTTACAACTAATTTCAGAATTCTGTTGTTTTTTAAATTTGGTTAATGTGCTGCAGAATTTATTGACAAGTATTTATGATAAACTAAAATATCCTGTCATTTCTTTCGAAACTTGCGTGCCATGTAAGTACACATGATGAAACTGCAATTTAGTACATTTTAAATATATATATAACAGACAGTTTACTATAATTGAGTACTTTTAGGTGTTAGTCAACACATAATTACAAGGTGCACTTTTTAAAAGTGTACTTAAGTGTGTTAAGAAACAGTCATGAAAATCTACTCTAAGTCCACTTAAGCATTTCATTAATTATCTTCAAGTACAGGTTTTGAAAGTTTTAATTTCAGGATTACAATTGGGCTCACTTCTTTTTCACAAGGATATATGTTGTCAAAATTACTAATTACATCGGAGTCACTTATTCTGGACTTCATTTTGATACTGCCTAAATTAAGACTGCAGTCACATCCATAGCCTGAAGAGTTTTGTTTCCACATGGAGCAACAGTTGGGAGAAGCTTTTGTCAACCAATCAAAGGAGTTCTATGATGCCGTGCCAGAGAAGCTGACCAATGACAACGATCAAAAATTGATTCTCATCAATCAATGGGTGGCAAAGAAGACAAACAATAAAATCACTGAGTTAATTGATTTTGTGGATCCCGCCACCTCCTTTGTTTTGTTAAATGCTGTCTACTTTAATGGTAAGTCATATTATATATCTGAATACTGTGCATATTTATGTTTTATGACACTGTGTTTGTGTTTCTTTGTGCTTTACAGGTAAATGGAAGACAGTTTTTGAATCCACAAATAAACGAGAAAACTTCATGAAGTTTTCAGGTGAGGTCATAGAAGTGCAGACTCTCTACAGCTCCAAGTACAGCCTTCAAATGGGGTACAACAAAAAATTACAGGCCGAGGTAAGTGGCGCAATTAATGCACAAAGGTCATTATTAGGAAATGGTGCTATTTGTGTGCATTTGAGACCATTTGACTTGATACCGATATTATTAACAGAATACTTAACTTAGTTACATTATTTTATAGATTTACTTTGTTTTCTCTTCAGAATATCAGCCAATTTGCATGCCCCCTTTCACCCCTTTAAATATATATTTTTAATTAAATAAATATATATTTATTAAAAAAGTGCGACCATGCAGTGTTTTTAGATAGTTCTGAGGCAAGTTTCTCTAAGTCTTTAAAAAAATACATTGAATTAAATATAAATACATTTAGAACACAAATTAAATTTTAATTTAAAATGTTGAAGTAAATAAAAAATAATGGAATCTAAAATAGAAATAATTAAATAATAAAATATGAAAAAAAAAAAAAAAACTTTATTTTACATTGCAAAAATGACACCAATTCCTATAAATGAACTACAAGCACTTGTGCGTATTTGTACAAGTACAAACACATACATTGCAGGACTATTTCTCCAGGTCGGAAAGTTCCCTTTTATGGGTAAAAACAGCCTGTACATACTGATCCCACGCACAACGTCAGAAGAATCCTTTGTATTGATGGAGAATAATATAAACAAAGATTCTATTGAAGCAATGGTATCTGAGATCAATAAAATCCCAGTCCAAACCGCTGAGGTCATACTGCCTAAAATTAAACTGACAGTGGACACACAACTGGAGGACTTACTGAGGGATCTGGGTAAGACAGGCACTTCATTTACTCCAAAATGCTGCATCATTTACTCATCTTGTTCCAAATCTGTAATCCATTTTCTCAGTAGAACACAAAAGGAGATTTTCCATACAACGTAAATATTATCAGAAAATCATGCACTACAAGATATTCCAAGCCATATATGAACCTTTTGAGAAGAAAATCAGAAACGAGAGTAATTTTTCACTGGAAATATTCTGAAAAATGTTTGGCCTGTTTCTCACTAAAAACTATGATATGGCTTCAGATAACTTGGAATATAGTGCAAGAGTCATATGGACCACTTTTATTATAGGTTTGTGATCATTTTTTGGGGTGTTTTTTTAGTCAACAATGAATGGAAAAAGGAAGCATATACTCTTTAAAAATTCTAATTTTGTATTCCATTGAAAAATATATAACGGCATGCAGATTTGGAACAAATGTGGATGAGCAAATCATGACCGAATTCTCCTCACCTCTCCTCTCTTCTCCTCAGGTTTGTCAGATCTCTTCTTAAATCCTAACTTGTGTGGGATATTTCCGGAGGAATCTGAATCATTCATCTCAGACGCCCGTCACAAGGCTTTTCTCTCACTGACGGAGAAAGGAGTAGAGGCCGCTGCAGCCACAAGCATCTCTTTTTCTCACTCCTTCTCTTCTTTTGCAGCTCTACAGCCCTTCGTTCTGATACTGTGGAGCGATGAGGCTAGCGCTCCTCTTTTCATGGGAAGAATAATCAATCCAATTAATCCATAAAAAGACATCACAAAAGCATCTCACCACAAAAATAATCAAACTTTCTGTTCTACATTCAATCATTCTTTTATCACAAACAAATGCATTTATGTAACAATATCATGTTATGCATAGAGTTGGAATGCATGCACAATCTCGGTCATTAAAGATGTACTTCACATCATGCATTTGTTATTTATTTTCCATGAAATGACAAGAAATCTGATGCATGAATGAAAGATCATAAGACTCGAACGCACAAAACTCGCTCTCATTTCCAGCAGCCACTATTGCACCAATTTATTTCGGAGACGCAGTTACAGAGAGCGACACATGATGGCAGTCACATCAAATGTTCCACACAGACAGTCAACGAGGACACGTGAGCGAGAGTTGAATAATCCTCCTTCAGTTTGACCCCTCGTTCATTAACGCTCCCCCTGGAGTCCCATCTTGGCTGGCAGGTGGTGCCAGTCCATTATCTAAATGCCATGCTGTTTCATCAAAGGTAGCCTGGATTGTCCCAGTTCACTGAGCAAAAACAAATACCCTTAGATGGGCCCATTGATGGATATTAGGACAAACATAAGCACTGCAGATCGGTGGTCCATCAAAGCATATGTGACATTCACTTGGCATGCAGCTGCTTAGAACAACATTTGATAATTATACACCGCTTAGGCCATTCATTTGATAACTCAAATGTAAAAAAGAATAATAATAATAATAAAAAACACAGCAGAACTCCAAGTCAGGAACGGCGACGGAGGCCATGAAAGGACAGGGTTAACAATAAGTTTTTTGTGCAATTAAATGCATAAAATGTCTTCAATCAAGACCAGATGAAAAGTAGATTCAGGTAGCTGATTTACGGAATCTAATAAACAGCTAATAAATGCAATCACACAGATACAATTACAGACGAAATTCCCACGCATGGCAAGAAATGTGCATCGTTTCACAGATCTTATGTCAACACATTGTCAGGACGACAAAGCAAACCGACCCAGATTTTGTGTTCTGACAAAAAAAAAACGTCCTTGACAGGTAGTTTGTCCTTCAAAGGCTTCGTTTGATTGCTAATTTAACCCCTAATGGGGCGTGCAGTTGTGCATGAGGCCTGCCAGAGGCGATTCACCCTCCATACTGGCACTGTCCTGACGGTTAGGCCTCTAAACCAGTAGAGGGCGCTGGAGAGAGAGAGCGAAAAAGTTTGTCAATGTGCATCAGCGCTTGTTTGTTTTGTTTTTTTGTAGGAGACTGTACAAACATTCAACAGAGACACGTACAAAGACAAAACACAGACAGGGACATTCACACACATTCTCGTTGAGGTGACTGTCGTTTGGTTCTTGTCGAAGAGACAGGCGGCAGTTCTTGAGTGAACGTTTAAATCCATAGACAGTTCCTTTCATTGCTTTAGAGTTCCTTCATGCACCGTTCCTTGTGCTTTTCCTGTGCATCATGTTTTTGTCGGGCTGGAAGAGACTGTAAACTTTCATACGTAACAAATCACAAAAGGTAAATACATAGGTACGCATAGACATTTACAGTCAGCTGGATGTGTTGTGCTTTGACAAGTGTGCAAAATTACGGCACCACCAACTGTAACAAACACCAGGATGCTATTACACGTTTAACATGTAATAAACAATAACACTATAATATGGCATGAGTTCCTGTGGCATAGTCACAACACAGTACGATTTCACATAAGTGACGTGTAGACCAGAAAAAGGGGTCGATTGTTTGTGCGTCACAATCTGGGCTTGTGATCACACTTGCTTCTTTCTCATCACAAAAGAATGTGACACTTAGCTGTACAATAGATTATGATGCTTTTTCTCACGCATTAATATTGAATGTCATCGTCATCATCATCGTTCTCAGACTGAGCATTATTGCATTTCTTTATCATTATTACTCCATTATGTTTGTATTACTTTTCAGAGGATGAAGGTGTGTGCTTGTCTGTGTGTTAGTCACTGCTAGGGGCTCCTTGCTGTGTCAGTGTGTGCCAGTACTCCACTTTCTTTCCTTTGTATTTTAGACACTCAAACCAGTGCTTCAGTCTCTCTCCTTTTGCGTTAATCCCCAATTCAACACCACCTGAGAAAGAGAGAACAATAGGATACCAAATGAAAAATAGCAGGGCTGCAATGATTATGACCACAAAAAAAAAAAAATCATAATGAATAATTACACTACTGTTTAAAAGTTTGGAGTTAGTAAGATTTTTTAAAATGTTTTTGAAAGAAATATCTTATGCTCACCAAGGCTGGATTTATTTGATTAAAAACACAGTAAAAAAACAAAAATTATTTAATATTATAACGTAACCGCTTTATTCCAATATGCTGAGTTGGTGATAAAGAAACATTTCTTCTTCTTATCAATGATGAAATTTGCTTTTATATCCATTTTTGTGAAAACGATTTCTTTCCAGGATTCTTTGATGAATAGAAAGTTCAAAAGAACAGAATTTATTTCTAATTATTTAAAATGTTTAGAATAAATATGAATCAAATTTTCAATTTCTTTTCCAAAAGAAAAAAGAAAAATTTAAATCTTACTGAGCCCAAACTTTTGAACAGTAATGCATATTTCTTGATATTTTAATAGCATTTTTTGTGTGTTAGGCAACTGCATGCTATATTTGTCTAATATATTCTGTTTTATACTGTTCATATTTTACCCTGGGTAGTAATTAGATTAGATGCTTATTTACATATTTATGAGGTTGATATCACCGAGCAGAGACTGATGAGCATGCGACCTCTTCAATACCTGCTTGTCTATATTCGAACATAAATCTGTTTTAAATCTTGTGTTTACAATGACAGTTTTAACTTTCCCAATGGACAATGTAACTAAAACAGCACATGAATATTTAATTGATGAGGTAAGTATTATGGTTGGATGTTTCCCCACCGTAACATTCTAGCACATGCTATCTGCTTTTCAAAATTACAAGAGTATATTATATTACATACATACATATTGCTTATATATGTATATATATTTGACTGTGGCTTCTGCTGTCGAGTTGTTCTAGCCACTTCAGCATGTCTCTCCTTAGTCTAACACCTGAGCTTGCTCTGAATAATGAAAGCGCGTGCGAGTATGTTGGTGGACACAAGCTGCGTTTCATTTCATCAGGCCCCTCACGTACTGAGATTCTGTCCCGCTTCGATCACTCCTACACAAACACACACACACCTCACATCAATACCACATGCTCATGGCCACGAGCAAGCCATGACAAATGAACCCTACGCATGACATCCCTGCCATAGGGAATGAAAGAAAAAGAAAGGAAATAGACAGGGAGTGGGTGAAAGAAAGCGAGTTGGAAAGATCCAAGAAAATGTTAAATAAATACTAAGCTTCATTGCACTTGTCAATCAGAGACCTGCGTCCTCGGTGTGCCTTCACGCCTGGATGTCTCTCACAAGCCTCTGCTCATTCACATCCCTTCATGTCTTTACACTTCTGTTGATCACCCCATCCGTTCCTCAGCCATCCCCTCTAAATCAGTAACACTGACATCAATTACTCTCACTGTCCCGATCGTTACAGAGCACTCGTGTCATTCAACCATAAATAAACATGTCACAGCACAAAGCTCAAGAGCTTTTCTGTTCTAGACTCTTCCTCTGTTTCTTTTCATTAAGGGACAGTTCAGCCATCATTTACTCACCCGCATGTCTTTCAAAACCTGTATGATCTTTTTTCTTCTGTGGAGCACAAAAGCAATTATTTATAGCAGAATGTCCAGGCTGCTCTTTCATTAAAAGTGAACAGTGACCACAGCTGTCGAGCGACATTTTCAGTGATTAACGACTTAAATTTCAGTCTGTTCCTCACACAAAGTTATCATATGGTTCACATTGGACTACTTTTATGGTGCTTTGGGATGCTTTTTTGGTTTTTCTTTTTTCGGAGCTTGACAGCCCTGGACCCCTTCCACTTTGCCAAACTACTCCTTTGGTGCTCCAAGGAAGGAAAAAGGTTTGAATGACATGAGAATAAGCAAATGATGAGATTTTTAGGTGAACTACCCTTTATATAAAACTCTTTTCTTATTCTGAACAGGAAATGAGACATGCAAGTTGTAACATTCGCTTCTACAGGAACAAAGTATCAAAACAGCACCGTCTTAAAGGAAAGGTCCATGCCGAAATAGGTTAAGCTCTATCTGCAGCATCTGTGGCATGCTGACGATACCAGAGACAATCATTTGAGTTGTCGCTCGGTTTGCATTTACATGGGAAGTCTATGCAGCAAAGCTTTCTGCAGAAATGTTCAAATCAACTGTATATAACAGACATATTCTATAACTCTATTTTTTGGTACTTGTACTTAATTTTGCTGCAAAGTTGTGTGTATACAGTGCAAATACAGAATGTATAATTAAGTACAGGAAAGACAACATAACTAAACAACTGGTATAAGTCAAGGTTTTAACAATTATCATCAAGCGGCTTTAATTTTGAAACTGTGTGTACTTCATGTCTGGTGAAATGCTTCGCACCAAAGACTTCAATGGAAATGCATATTTTTGATTGAAAAACTCACCTATGAAGTCATTGCTCATGCCCAGGTCGTAGTCCCAGACTGAGATCTCCAGGGTTTTCTTGGCCAGCTGATCATGTGGGACTTCATAGGCAAACTCCTGGGTTGAAGAGAACACACATGAGTTTTGGTAGAGGGACAAAACAACGTTTATATTTACAATGAGTGGTCACAAGGTGTGGTCACACTCGGCTTTGAGCATGGAAAATTATGAACAACAGGATAGGCAATCAAATTCTAGGGCTTCTGTTTTTAAATAAACTATATCTTATAAGTAACAAAAATAATACAATAAAATTTGTCATTTATACCACCTACAACACTTTCCCACAAATTGCGAGATCAATCTGTGCATATAGAAATTCACATTTCAAAATTCATCAAACTTGAATTTGGTATGCAGCCAAGAATTAAACTTCTTCACTCGTTCCTGCGTTTCCGCTCGCTCACATTCACACGAATATAAATGGATTTACACAGAGCTGAAAGTCTAAAGGGCTGCATGACTGTGACAATACCCTAATTGTTATGTATTTCTCCCTGGTATTTTATTGTGATTATTACTTTAGATTAAAAAGATAATCAAGATTGGTTTAAACTTCCTCTTATGGCCTATAGACTCATTTAAATGCCTTTGATTTTCCATTTCATTTGTCTGTGACTGGTTACAGTGCTCAACCACTGCAAAAAATTGTGTAAAAGACATTTTTTAGTGCAAGTAGACTTAAACAGAAAGGAATCAGCATTTTTCCTTTTTAATTAATTGCGAGAACCATAATCTCAATTAATTGTGGAGCTTCATGTGACTACACCTTTAATAGGAATAGCTGACCTCGTTAAACTCCGGGTTTAGAGTCTTCTTCTTCACTGAGGTCTTGTATTTGGACTTTTTCCCCATGTCAGGCTGCAAAATACTGATAAAGAGAAAGAGAAAGAGAAATAGCCAGAAATGAATCACTGCTCTGCAGTGAGAATTTTATAACTTCTAAAACATCAAAGCAAATCATTAGCCCGGTTTGTCTCAAGCTCACAAAACATCCACGACACAATCAAGGCAGAAAAGAAAGCACAGACAAGGCTGTAAGAGCTCATTTTAGAGCATGACGAATTCTAGAGAGAGAGAGATGGTGATGGTGTTGTTCTGGGTGATTCATTCAATCTATTACAGATTGAGAGATGATAATCTCTAATTGAGGATGGATGGAATGAATGGATTGAGAGTATGTTAGAGGACAGATGATGCATCCACAAGGTCTGTGGCTCATAGAGTCATCAGTGGATTACCAATCAGGACTCATCATTTATTATTCATGAGAGATATCAACCTACACAAAATGTTACAAGGAGAGAGATGGAGAGAGACGTGTGTGATCTGAAAAAACGCATGGAGATATGATGCAAGAGACATATTGCCATCTACATGGATCCATGACAAGTTGTGAAACAGTTACACAGCACACAGTTAAACACATTTTAATAAACACTTAGAGGCTGAACAACATTAAATTCACTATGAATGAATCATGCCGGTGTATATTTGCACATGACATCTGTGTTGTTGGAGGCTGATTAAGTAAAAGAATTAAACTAATCAAGTAACTGCAATTCAGACACATAAATTAGCTCTTTAAAACGATGAAAGCACAAATGAATAGACTTTACGTCTGGATATATGCTGTCTTTGGTGCTTTTCTCCATCATTTGATGAATATCTGCAGCTATGATCAATAGAAAATGATATAATACAAATACAAAAATCTCTCAGATAAAATTAATTTAAATAATGGAATGCTAACTGGCAAATAGCACTGCATTTTGCGAATAATATACACAAAAATATATTATTATATAATAATGTTATATATAATAAATTACATAAAATCAGCTGTTTTAATATATTACCAAATTTTGTGAGTGACCCATTTGTTGATTTCTGAACTGTGTATTAGTTACTATTTTTGCCATAGAAAGATAAACACTGTAGTAAAAGTAGTAAGTGCTTTTAGCTATTGAGTCATTCAATTGACTGAATCATTCAAAAACACCAATTCATTCACAAACAAAATAAGAATGAAAACGTTCTGTTTACAGATTAATTCCCCCTAACACGTTTAATGTGCAATCTTTGATCATGCTCTAAATTTGAAATATATGCAGCCAAAGAAAAGTTATGGAAAACCGAAATTAGTTCAAGTCCCTACAGTGTCTTTTTGAGATGTCATAACAAAATTAACAAATCAGTCTCTGAGACAACTTGTTATTCCACAGACATATCAGAGATTCATATAAAAGAAGAAATAATCCATGAAAGATTGTACTACACAACTGCATTGAACACACAACGGTCCTGTGACTACTGTGTCTTAAATTAGTTTAATTAAGACACAGTTTAAATTAATTGGTTTAAATTAGTTTAGTTAGTTATCAGCTTATTTATTAAACTGGTGTATAAAAGCAATAACACACTTGCAATCACGCTGTCAGTTTCCATTAAATGTCAACTGGATAATATTGATGGATTATCATTTAACAGCACAGCGTGTGTTTGGTGCAAAAAATGATTTACCACTGGATAATAACCACTGGACTAATGACACACTATTGAAACTAATAATAGATGCTTGAGTGGTGATTCAATATAAAATTAGCCAATCTTTAGATATTGACTGATTTGCTGGTACATGTCAGGATATTAATCAGAATATTAATGATGTTTTATTTCTGTGTGACAAGCTTTATGTCACTGACAGGATGATTTTGCATTTCTAATGACTTTTTAATGTGATCCTATTAATTTTTTATTGACAAGTCCTGTAATAAGTGTTGGATATTAATTGGGTGTCATTTAAATTTACAACATTTCTGGATGTGTTCCCCTACCCCAGGCCCAAAGAATAGACAGGCGTGGGACATGGGACATGTTCCAGCTGTTTCCTTCATGTCGTCATGGAAAGTTGTGACAAAGACATCAACGGTTTGTCAGACCCTGAAAGAGTTACAGTGCGGATAAACTTGATTTAAATGTCAAAACTGACTGATGCTAAGCATGCTAATGTTAGATGCTATTACATTAAGCATGAGGCACATAATGTCCTTCTAAAGAAGAGCTGCAGGAAATTTCATTCTTGATACCACAGGGCTCACTTCAGATCTAACCCCAAGGAGACAACTGTCGTCATCTGGGTAATTAAAAGAATAACTGTCGTCCTGGAATAGCCTGTCTACAATGACAACCGTCAGTCCTGAATGAAAGAAGAAATTTGGCATGGACAGAATGTTTACGCCTACAATGAGACAGTCTTGAGTATTGGAAATCATAGTGTAGCGAGGACAAATTTAGAATAAGAATGACATTTTCAATATGTTAACTCCCAGTCTATTGGGCCCTATTCTTACAGAGCAAGTTCAGTTCATAAGAGGCATGGAAAAACAAGAAAAAAAAATCATTTTACATAATATTTACATATATTAAAGCTGAAGTGTGTCATTTGTAATTAGTGCAAGCAGCATAAAATTAGTGTGTAATTATCATTCCTGTAGCTCAAACAGTAGCAAAGCTGAAGGTCATGGGTTTGATTCCAAGGGCGAATGCATGAACTTACAAGAAGTACACCATGAAAGCAATGCAAACCGTTTTGCTTCTGCCAAATGTAAAAGTAATTTATGTGCCACTAGTGGCATCAAATGAAAATGTGTATAAGAATACTGAATACTCCTTCCATCTTCCATTAACGAGTCAAACTGACAGTCCTGCCTCTAACTGACGCTACTGCTGGAGCCAATGTTGCTGTGTTAGGAAGCTGAAATCACTGAAACAAACAGAGAAATGTTCTGAAAGCACCACAGAGTTCCAATGTTGACATGTTTCCTGGAAATCAACCTGCTGTAGTTGACTCTGCACAGAGATAGGAGAAAGTATTTTAACATCAAGAAAATTACATACTTACGCTTTAATGTGCACCTGCATCCATGTATCCGTGAATTAGTCACTAATTACATTTTGACTTAATCGTTTCTGCAATTAGTGAAAAAAGCACATTTAAGAAGTCGGTGCACGATGCCAAGCGTCTGAATAAACATTTGAACGCTAACCTAAATGTCTCGCCGTTGCAACAAGTTCAGATGAAAGCGGAACTATTGAAATTGTGTCCCGTGTAATGACATTAATTAGAGCATGTGCAATAATATCTGCATTCCCTTGTCTGTTCTAATTATGTGGTGATGCCGAGGGCCTGATGAAAATAGAGCTGAACTCTACGAGGTCTCATTCATAATCATTACATACACACACACAATCTAAAAAGTGGGGGCATATCTAAATCTCATCAGCCTCTCTAAATACACATTAGAAATATCATTAGTTTTAAATGCCTAGTTGCCACAGATACACTCATGCGAGAAAGTACTTGAAAGCATAAAACTAAACTTTCCAGACACGGCATTGTTGTGACAGATATGATATGAATAGAGAAAAATGCTTGTTTGAAAAAGATGGTTTTTCTTCTCTGCTGTTGTTCATGTCTTCGCTCCTCAGGAAATTTACTTTAGCGGCTCAGCGCAACTGTGCCAGGCGTACTTGAATCATGAATATTAATTATTTTGTGATGTTCACCCTAACTGATATGCTAAAAACAGACATTTAATTCTAGCCTCAGATGGATTATCGTTTACCATGTGCGTTTGCTCACTATAAAAGCAACCGATTGACAGAGGCTTCTGCAACATTAGATCAGAATTGACGTGGGGCCTGTACCATGAAGCCGGTTTAGCTGGCTAGCCAGGTAAGTTTCAGTTTAGTTTGCACCAATCCTGGGTTTTAGGTACCATGAAAGTGGAATGGCTTTTAGCTGCGTTCATTGCCATAGTAACTTACACTGCAAAGCTAACCTGCTCCACAGCAGGTTATGTTCTGGGTTAGAGATCTCAAACTGAAATTGGACCAATCAGATGTGAGCAAAGTGACACATGTCTGACACAAAAAAAGTCACTCCCCCAGTTTCTCTTCCTGCAAATTAAAGGTCACTGTGAAGTACCTTAAAAAAAGATATAATTATTTAATTAAAATAATAATTAAAATTTACATATGATTTATATTATTATTACTCCATTACACACACAAGCCCTTTTACTTTAACAACTATTATAAAGCATTTATTTTAAATGAATATTAATTTATACAGATCATATTTAATATAAATATAGAATCAATAGATAAATATAGAATCAATAGATAACACTAAAAATGGCTGCAAGTGACCATGCATGTTTGAGTCTATATCGCTATATATTATCAACTATATAAACTAACTTCACAAGTTTCACTTGTGACTGCACTGATAGAGCAAGATCATTTTCTTTATTTGTCCTCTTTCATGGACAAGTATTTCAGTGGAAATGCTGTTCGCTGCTGATGTCACACATTCACGTGCGTGTTCCATTAACTCAGGATCAAGCCTGAGTTGACAGAGAAAGTTGATGATCAGCTTCATGGTACCAACAAAAGCCAGATTGGAGTGTTTGGTTTTGGAGTGTTTGGAACTCAAAACCAATCCTGTAACGCTTGTTCAACCACCATCATGGTACAGGCCGTGGCTCTACTTTCTTAATACACTTTCCTGTTCTCATTATTTTTTGGTGCATGTTATTCAAAAGAAAATGAGCATCTTCTGAAAACATCTTTCCATTTTGGGTAATTTCACCAAACTAATGACCTCCAATAACCTGTCATAAATAGATCATTATCTATTCATATCCTAAACAGTGTTATTTTATTATCACTGAAACTTATAGTTTTTATTTTTCAATTTTCTATCTCGTTGTGTTTTGTCATTTTTTAATGTCTATTTTTTAGTCATTTTTATTTGAGTTTTAGTTCTATTTATGTTAGTACATCAAGTTAAACTAAATGAAAGTAAGAACTGTCACATTGAAAACTACTTGAAATAATTTGTTTATTTTTTTCAGTTAACGTTTACTTCAAATTACAGTTTTTTTATGGTTTCAATTTTAGTTTTAGTTAACTATAGCATTAAATGATTTAAACATTTTCTCATTGAATATCCTGTTTAGCTAGGAAATGCATCAAAGGCTGGAAAGTAAAATGGTTTGCAAATGCCATCAACATTTAAATCATTAATTTAGCCTTTTTATCTTTGTAAGCCAAGAAAATAAACCTCTTTAAACAATTATCAGATAATCTGAATTACGAAATTTGCTAAAGTGTTTGTTTGTATCTCTGCTGGAGATAATTAACTAATCACTGATTGCTCTAAAAATAACTTTATTACACAGAAAGGCTATGTCTACAAATGATTTGCTTGGTTAATTACATTCGAGATGTTTCGAACACAGCTGATGTGTCGATTCCTTTCCTGAATTTCTCTGAAAATGCCTGTAGCCTTGCTTTAGCACATTGATTAAATGGATTTCCTTCTAGCAACCTGGATATGGTGATTACATTCACATACAGGAGAGAAGAGATAGAGAGTTGTGGGTAAGCTTCCCTGCCTAAGCTTCTTCGGTTTTTCTCTGTTGCCCGAGAAGCACATCTCAGAAAAAAACAAACAAACATGTGAACGTCACTAGCGGTCCTTCTCTAAATCTAGAGATTTAGTTTCTCTTTCCCCCTATGGAACGACTACAGTATTGATTGGCCTCCAGTTTCCCTCAACAGTTAATCCCTACTTATGTCCAGTTTCATGTTCCCTCTATTATAGACTAAGCCAGTCCAGGACTCAACAATAACGTTGGTCTGCTGACCCGGAGCCAATGTGAGAGAGTTAGTAGCTGACCGACAGCTACTAGATGGAATTTTGACAAAATTGAGAGAAATACTTGACAGAGAAGCATCTGTTAGAATGGGTTAAAATTATATTACTTATTATTACTAGATATAATTTCAAACTGATTATTTAATATTTCTTTGGAATGATAATTCCAGTTAATAGTTTTTAATAAAGAAAAATAGCCACATAAAAATAGAAACAAAATCATAAAATAAAAATTAGATAAACATAAATAATTTAAAAATATCTGAAAAATTAAATAAAAATTAAATTTTTAAAAGAGTATTTTTGCTCTTTATTTTTGAGCCTTACTATTTAGCCCTGTTTCAAAATTTATATATAAATTTATATTAAAATGTAAATTATTTTCATTAGCTAATTGGTGACACTGAAAACTCGTGGTTTTTACATTATTGGTGTATTCCAATTATGTTGCTTCATTAAATTTTTTTAGAATCCATTAAATTATTACAATTAAAGCCTTTGTTGCTATTAAAAAGACAAGAGTGACTGATGCAGAAAATCCAGTCTAATAAAATGAGTTTGCTGCTTCAATAAATTCCAGCTAAATCCAGCCATAACTGGAATCAACCTCAGTGGACAAAAAGCCAAATAACATCTGGTCCAGCGATCACAATGCACAAACAATCCCATCATCAACACAAGCCATGCTGTCATACGTGTCACGAGAGATGGATTCAAAATTTCCACCTTATCCTAAACTATATTGACAAGTCTAGTCCTAAACAAGCGCTAAAGCAGCTGTCACACACACATGCACACGCACACTCCCAGCAGTCTATCCCGCTGTATAAAAGCAGTCCACTCTCTAACAATAGATTTCCACTGCTCCAGTGAGCCCATCAGTGCCTGTAACTGGCACGATAAACAAGGAAATCCTATCTCTTCTGAGCAGATAGCGGAAAAAACTCCTCTGCATCACACAACACATCAAAATACATTCACGATAAGAATGAACAGGACCCCATCAACAGTAAGAGAGTGGTCCAAGATTTATGCATGCTTTATCAGACTCGAGCGGAGGGAGAGAGAGAAAGAGAGCAAGAAATGCATAGTGTCGAGAAGAAGAGGTATGGCAAATGATAAAAGAGCATGTGATGGGAAACCGAGGGCGGGAAGCCGAAGCTGAGAGAGCAAGGTAAAAAAAAAAAGGCAACGACCGAGTTTTTTCTGACTTTCCGCTTGCCTCTTGACTCTCTGCATCCATCTCTTTGCCCCATTAATTCTCTATGCCTCTAAATAAAATCTCTTCATGTCTTATTGTGTGGGTGGACTTTGAATTACTCTTCGCAAGAACCCACAGGGGGATAAATTATGATCAACCGAAGGTACAGAGAGAAATAAATCACCCTGAAATGAAATCCATGATGCTAACTAGGAGGAGGGCGATGCCAGTGAATTGAGTCATATCGCGGTAACATGTACTTACGTTCGCCTGATGCTGTGCTATGCAATGATTCAAGGCAGGACAAACGAAATTATGCTTGTTAAAACTTGATTATTTGATCGTAATAAATGTGAAAATTAAATAAAAGCTGTGAAAATGATAATCATGCCCACCGTTGACTCACTACAGGAGCCCTGGGGATTGTACTCGTCTGCTAATTTGCTTTAACTCTATTTGAACAACATCGGTGCTTTGAGGTACTGATTACAACATTAGATCCACTCGTGTGGGGTTGTAGGCTCTAATCATCACACAAAACCCAAGGGTCTCATCTCAAACCACTAAAAAACAACAAAACAAACAAAAAAAACAGTCTGACGCATATTGCGAACAAAGCTGGAAAGCACTTTTTTGGATCTTGTTTATTCTGACTGCCTGGCTTTTTATGCTTTTGCAAGGCCAAAAACTCTGACTTAGCATGAATAGGCGTTTGGACTAAAAGCTTCCACTTTATTTTTGGCTTGGAGGACACCGGACATGTGATCCCCCCCGCCTCTTTATCAATTCCTGTAACTTTACCATCGTACACTGAAAAAACACAGCAAAAGACTCACATTTTGACAAAAGGGTCCGAGTAGCCATTCGAATCCATGGCGGCCAGGTGGGCACAGCGAATAATTCCCACAATCAGAGAACTTTTCTCTGTGAGGTACATCAGAGAGACCAGGATACGGCCACGCTAGAGAAACAGAGAAGGACAGAGAGGCTTAGTTCCATTGATCAATATTCAGATCATCAATAATACATTAAACAATATATGTCAGTGGGGTACAACCAGGCTAAACATCCCCTTAGGAACATGACTGTTTTTGTAGTTCTCAATAAAATGGTTATTTTTAATTGTATACAGATGGAATAACAAAATTTGCATTAAAAATAGATCAATAGATAGGCAGCAAATTTCCGAGTAACATTTAAGTATATACTTAAACTCCTTCAGTAAAATACCAATTTCTCTCAACTCAAACTAGAGAACCACTTTTAGTAAATGAGCAGCAACAATATTGCAGTTACAATATTAGTACAGGCAAAAATGATAAGAATGTTGTCTCAAAATACACTAACCAACAAAGTTTGGGATCAGACAGATTTTAAAATAAACAAACTAAAATGTGTTATTTTATTTAGCAAGTAAATTTCTGAGGGAAAATGGTTTGAGTGATGGCTGCTGAAAAAAACTGTAATAATAATTGTAATAATATTTAACAATATTACTGTTCTTATTGTATTTTTCATCAAATAAATACAACCTATATTGAGCATTAGCGACTTTTGAAAGGTGTGAGTATATACTTAATACTCCTTGAGCAAAGGATGTTTTTGCTGTTCATTTAATATATTTCAGAATTTCATAACCTGTTAGCTAAAATTAAAGAAATACTTTTAGTTAGAGAACACCATATACAATATAGTACAGGCAAAATATATTACAAGACTTGTCTCAAAACATTCATGATAATTTGAGAGATTCCCATTAGTGACATCCCAAAAAAGTTTTAAACTTATTTTAAATATAATCACCTTATAATCAGCTACTGAATATGATAACCTTATGGACCAGGACAGTTTATCAGTCCAAAGTGGAAAAACAAGTGTTCAGGAAAGTGCTTTGGTTGTTAATTGGTGTTTTGAGATAATAAAAATCAGGTCCTTTTATCCTGGGGGCTTTGTCCTCATTGTGCCCTCAACGTGAGTATTCTATAATCAGGGCAGTTTCAGTGTAAATAGGGAGTTTGCAGAGGTCTCAAGTATAAGATGGAAAGTATCGGATCTTTACCTCCTCTTCTGCAACAGGAGCCCCAGTATCCACTGCCTGGCTTTTACCCTCCCGGGTCTGTAAGACCATAGAAAGGTTATTAATAATACAGCAAATACCCAAACACTAAATTATGCATAGTACAAATTCCAATGGACATAACCTCACAACAGCCACAATGACTCTCACACACACACACACAAACACACACCTGTGTAATTTTCTCGAGGCCCATGTAGTATTTCTTGCTCTCTCCCTCCTTGAGTTTCTTGAGGGCCACCCTGACTTCACCTATGAACTCATTCCGTCCTAAACGATCCATATCACACACACACAGCCTGCAAGAGAGAGAGAGAAAGACGGCACTCAAAATTCTTCAGCTCAACTCTCAAGACAGAACGTGTTAAGCATGTTGCACGCACAGCCAAAGAGAATACGTCAAAAGAGGCTGAGGCTCTGAGCTGAGAAGTAGGTGGTATTGACTAGAGGCTGGTCATAATATCGTTTTTGACCATTTAATTTGTGCTGATAAAAAACATCAGATATCGGGAAATATTAACACTTATGTTAATTGGTGACAAAATTAATTCAGATAAAATGACTTTGAAGACTAGATTGCTGTATAAATGGGTGGTGATGGCGCAGTGGATAAGACACATGCCTTTGGTGTGAGAGACCCGGGTTCGAATCCACTGTGAGACACCAATGTGTCCCTGAGCAAGACACTTAACCCCCTAGTTGCTCCAGAGGCGTGCGACCTCTGACATATATAGCAATTGTAAGTCGCTTTGGATAAAAGCGTCAGCTAAATTAAATGAAAATGTAAAAATAGTCACACTATTAATTTTCAAACGTTTCACGCATCGCTATTTAATCTACAACGTCACAAAATAAAACAAATGACACTGTATCTGAGTTGAGCGTTTGCAATCTAAATGAATCATAATGATTTAAAAGACATGGTTGTGGCAAAAAACACCAACAACAATAAAAAAAGTTAACATCTTTTGTAATGTCTTTTTGGATGCACATGTAAAAACAAAAACAGTGCAGCCACTGCAGCCTGATTCATGAATGAATAGTTCATGAGTCTCTTTGATTCATTTGAATTGACACTTCTGAACCAGTTCTTTTAATAAACTAATCAACTTTAATGAGTCACAAGTTTCCACAACCAAAGGGCAATTTTTTGAATCATTCAAAAGAACAAATAATTCATAAGTCTATTTGATTCATTTATTCATCAGATACTTGGAAAAATGAATACTTATGTTAGTTTTTTGCACAGTTTACATCATCCTGTTCAACAGCACCTTTATGCAAACCTGAATATTACTAAAGTCACTTATAATGATCAGTCAAATATCAGTGACAAAATTAATTCAGGTTAAAATGAAATTAAACTGAGCCAATCTGAAAATCTAGATTACTGTATAAAATGTGTCACGCTATTAATTTTGAAGCATTTCATGGATCACTATTTGGAGGCAGAGCTACTAAATTTAAAGCGTCACGACAAAATAAATGATACTGTATGTAAGTTGATGATTTACAATCTAAATGAATGATAATGATTTAAAAATAACGGTTAATGAAAATAATAAATCTCTTGTCTTGTCTTGCTGGATGCACATGTAAAAAGAAATAAACAGTGCAGCCACTGAAGTCTGATTTATGAACAAATAATTCATAAGAGTCTATTTGATTCATTACATTTGACTACTGAATTGACACTTTTGAGCCAGTTCTACTTTAATGAGTCAAAAGACTCTACAACTGCAAAGTAATTTTTTGAATCATTCAAACGAATAATTCACTGAATCTGCCAGAATGCTTACTGAATTAACATCTGACTCACTGAGCCGCAACATAAAGTTCATTCATGTCTGACTTGAAACAAACCTCTTTCACAGTGTTTATGTCCATAATCCTCTATGGATGACATTATGAAATATGATGAGACACTTAAATCAGCAAAATTACTGACTGGTTGCTCAATTGCATAAAGGTAAAGCAACACATTGCAAGTTAAAGTTCAGTTTTTGATATAATAATATTTATATTTGAATATATTATAAATGAATACAAATTAAAATATGCTATTATAAATATGCCATATTATTTTTTCATTTGAAAAAATATGGGTAAATTTGCTTTTCCCCCTAACTTAGTTATTTGAACCTGCAAAACCTTTTATCGGTTTTGTCGGTATTGATTCTGAGAAAGAGGGATATTAAGGGAACAAAACAATAACAGCAACCAGAATGAGAAAAGAGGAATTGAAGCAAAGTGCACAATGTAAGAAAAAATAGATGGTTTTTACGTCAGCGACAGAGACGTAACGGAAAAAGAAAACTGAGTAAAGAATATACGAGGCAGAAAAACCAGGACGAGGAGACAAATACCAAAATGGAGGAGAGAAAGAGCTGAAGTGTTAATGTGGGTGTCAAAGAGCGAGAGCCCAAGAGGCTGCACGTAAGCAGATGACACTGACATCATGATCTTGTTGGCTTCTCACTTCCTTCTTGGGCTCGATTAGTCATTCCTTCCAGCCAGGTGTGCTCAAATAAACATATGCACACACACTCGTGTGGAGGTGGATAACAGGTGCTCTCTACTTCCTGTAACCTGTCCTGGGGACCGTTCCTGAAGCTGCTATTTATTACTCATGGGGTTGAGCTTTCCTTGTTAATGTCAGTCACAGTGATTATGTTGAGAGTTGCATGCATATGGAAGTCACCAGGATGCAGGACATCCGAAAGACAGGTACTATTCAGTGTTTATTCAGTACTGAACTGTGAGTCAGATGAGTCATGGCCAGACCCACGCCAGAACCTGTGCCTGCAGTATTTCACAAAAAGCTCCACAGGATTCTGCAGAATATGACTGCTCAATATTTTTAATTTTTCACATGTTTATTAAGTGGTTCATATGCTAATTCGATTAATGATTTCAACTACTAATAAGAATGCAGTATACGCTACTTCATTTAACACATCTTACAATATCTAAAACTGCTCCAAACAATGATAGAACAATGAATGGATGAATGGATGGGTGGATAGATGCATGGATGAATAGATAGCTAGAATGATAGAAAGATGGAAAGATTGACCAGTAGGATGATGGATGGATGGATGGATGCATATATGGATGGACGGACCGACAGAATGATGGATAGATTGACCAATCGAACAGTGGAGGGATGGACAGATGGCTAGAATGATGGATAGATTGACTGATAGAACGATGGATGGACGGACAGACGGACAGCTAGAATGATGGATAGATTGACCAATAGAATGATGGATGGAAAGAAAAGAATGATGGATGAGTAGCTAGAATGACAGAATGATGGATAGATTGACCAAAAGAATGATGGATGGAAGAATGGATGGACAGACGGACAGACAGCTAGAATGGTGGATAGATTGACCGATAGAACGATGAATGGATGGATGGACGGACGGACGGACAGCTAGAATGATGGATAGATTGACCAATAGAATGATGGATGAATGGATCGACTGACCGATAGAAAGATGGATGGATAGATGGATGGAAGGACGGACGGACAGATTGACCAACAGAATGATAGATGGATGGATGAAAGGTTGGATAGCCAGAATGATGGAATGATGGATGGAAAGAAAAGAATGCTGGATGGATAGCTAGAATGACAGAATGATGAATAGATTGACTGATAGAACAATGGATGGATGGATGGACGGACAGACAGATAGCTAGAATGATGGATGGATTGAACGTAAGAATGATGGATGGAGAGCTAGAATGGCAGAATGATAAATAGATTTAGTGATAGAATGATGGATTGATTGACCGATAGAATGATGGATGGACGGATGGATGGATGGACCAATAGAACGATGGATGGATGGATTGATAGAGAGCTAGAATGATAGAATAATGAATGGATGGACTGACGAATGGATAAATAGTGAAAAAAAATTTAGATACATTTTCTGATTTTATGATAATTCTAATTCATCCAATCCTAATTGTCAAAAATGTTAAAAAGTTGTCAAAAAATCCCTCTCCACAACTGTATTTTAAACATCAAACTTCTGATAAGCGGTAATCGCTGCATCATACATTTTCACTCTAGTGAGGGTAGAAAAATTATTCTGTAAAGTGTTACGTCTGGTTAGGGCACAGAGTCAGGGTGTTTTTAAAATGTGGCACAAATTTGTCAGCTAGGCTCCTAAAAGACCACTCAACTCACACTGCCTACTATATAAACAATGAACACACATACTGTACGCTTCAGTGACATTCACTACGATGGCGACTCCAGTAATAGCATAGGATGCTTTCCTATAATGGCACATTAGCACTATTGATAACGCAGCCATTCTTCAGAAAATGTTCCCTGCCAATAGCCTGCCAGCAGCACTCATTGTTCTCATGTGGGAAATTACATTCACATGACAAAAGACAAGCTGACGATAGAAAAGCAGTTTATTGACAAAGGGCCACATGGGAGGAAATATAGTAAAATATGGAACTACTATTTGCTCTGGATAACACCTTCAAAATCTTGCATAAAATATGAATTCCTCTCGCCTCACCCTTCACTGAATAACTGCAGCCGGATTTAAGATGGGCCAGCTGTCACAGCCCAGACACAGTCACTGTGACAAGGTGCTGACGCTGCCCGTGGTGACACTCCATATATGCCCTGGGCTCCGACAACCTGCTCTTCGGGATGATGGTCACAGAGCGTAACAGAGCAGAAAGAATCATCGAATCAAACTCATCCTATGGGATGCCAAAATGACGAGAACCCATGTTCACCACAAGAAACAGATCGGCACGTGTCACTTTTGGCACAATGTATGCATCTAAAAAAGAAGTTTGTAAAAAAAAATTCCCAATTTCTACAAATATCTCAGCATACTGCAGAAGCAAAAATCTCTGGATTGAAGCGCTGAGGTAAATCGGGGTTGAGTTAAAAACCCTTACAGCATGAAACTTGAATTTTTCACGGTCTCAACCAAAAAGTGGAACAAGTAAAGCAAGCGGCTTCGCTCTCTCTTTATCTCTGGCTGCCTTTCTCTCATCCCGCGAGAGCTCCTGCTAGGTTTGTTTCCCAGCTGTGGATCACAAGGGTTTCTATTACATTTCTAGAGAAATTGCCCCTATCTCGTTCTGTCCTCTGAGTTTTATTGCTCAAATTGTAGCGTACATCTACACAGAAGGTTAGACCCAAGTGTGGGTGTTACCTTAAGGCTATTGTGTGTTATTGCACCACAGACACTACATGCTGTCGAAGACACACACACACACACACACACACAAAATGTTCTGTGTAGTCACTATGCTTCTGCAGAGATCACTTGACCTCAAAGTAATGAAATTCACACATGCACACACACAAATGTAGTTCACACATGATATCATTGTCATTAATAAGTCGGACGGAGACACTCATGGGATTTGACACAGAACCATATGTTCAAAGGTGAATTGAAAGTGCAAGTAGAGCCAAAAATACTTGAAGCTGGTGAGGATCAGAGGTAGTACAGTACCTGAGGGTTTTGGTGGTCATGTCAGCAGCCGTGATGCCGTGATAGATGAGCGTTTCGTTCCACACTGGATTCAGCGTGTTCTTTAAAGTCTTGCTGCGCAATTTATTTGCCTGAAAAAGAGAGGAAGAGTGTATTGAGACTGATAACAAATTTAATTTATACACACACTGGGTCAAGACAAAGCTGCTCGTGCACAATTTCTGCTGGCTTTGCAACAGCTGTGCAGGCACATAAATTTGTTCTTACAAGTCTAATGTTGATGAACCCAGATTATTGTAAATGAGGGAGCGCATGCTTTAGTTAGTCATTAGGACAAGACACACCCAAACCATCTCCATACAAGGGCTTCCACAAAACCTTTCCAATCCATTCATCACTCTCTTAAAACGCTCTCTAAAGATCACTTTCACCTGAGCACATACAGCAATATTTCCTGCATTTTCTTGCAAAATCTATCTCAGACTGAGCTGTATTGGACATCATTTTTATTACTCTGAAAGTAACAACTTAAGTAAGATTTATTGTGGGGTAGCTAGTGAATTTTTTATTATTAATTTTATCTATATATACTGGTTTAGGCAGTAGGGTTATTATATATATGCATATATAATATATATATATATATATATATATATATATATATACACACAGTGGGTACGGAAAGTATTCAGACCCCCTTACATTTTTCACTGTTATATTGCAGCCATTTGCTAAAATCATTTAAGTTCATTTTTTTTCCTCATTAATGTACACACACACAGAAAAACACAGAATTGTTGACATTTTTGCAGATTTATTAAAAAAGAAAAACTGAAATATCACATGGTCCTAAGTATTCAGACCCTTTGCTCAGTATTTAGTAGAAGCACCCTTTTGATCTCTCTGGGGCTCTGGCTGGGCCATTCAAGAACAGTCACGGAGTTGTTGTGAAGCCACTCCTTCGTTATTTTAGCTGTGTGTTTAGGGTCATTGTCTTGTTGGAAGGTAAACCTTCTGCCCAGTCTGAGGTCCTGAGCACTCTTGAGAAGGTTTTCGTCCAGGATATCCCTGTACTTGGCCGCATTCATCTTTCCCTCGATTGCAACCAGTCGTCCTGTCCCTGCAGCTGAAAAACACCCCCACAGCATGATGCTGCCACCACCATGCTTCACTGTTGGGACTGTATTGGACAGGTGATGAGCAGTGCCTGGTTTTCTCTACACATACCGCTTAGAATTAAGGCCAAAAAGTTATATCTTGGTCTCATCAGACCAGAGAATCTTCAGGTGTTTTTTAGCAAACTCCATGCGGGCTTTCATGTGTCTTGCACTGAGGAGAGGCTTCCGTCGGGCCACTCTGCCATAAAGGCCCGACTGGTGGAGGGCTGCAGTGATGGTTGACTTTCTACAATTTTCTCCCATCTCCCGACTGCATCTCTGGAGGTCAGCCACAGTGATCTTTGGGTTCTTCTTTACCTCTCTCACCAAGGCTCTTCTCCCCCGATAGCTCAGTTTGGCCGGACGGCCAGCTCTAAGAATGGTTCTGGTCGTCCCAAACGTCATCCATTTAAGGATTATGGAGGCCACTGTGCTCTTAGGAACCTTAAGTGCAGCAGAAATGTTTTTGTAACCTTGGCCAGATCTGTGCCTTGCCACAATTCTGTCTCTGAGCTCTTCAAGCAGTTCCTTTGACCTCATGATTCTCATTTGCTCTGACATGCAATGTGAGCTGCAAGGTCTTATATAGACAGGTGTGTGGCTTTCCTAATCAAGTTCAGTCAGTATAATCAAACACAGCTGGACTCAAATGAAGGTGTAGAACCATCTCAAGGATGATCCGAAGAAATGGACAGCACCTGAGTTAAATATATGAGTGTCACAGCAAAGGGTCTGAATACTTAGGACCATGTGATATTTCAGTTTTTCTTTTTTAATAAATCTGCAAAAATGTCAACAATTCTGTGTTTTTCTGTCAATATGGGGTGCTGTGTGTACATTAATGAGGAAAAAAAATGAACTTAAATGATTTTAGCAAATGGCTGCAATATAACAAAGAGTGAAAAATTTAAGGGGGTCTGAATACTTTCCGTACCCACTGTATATACATATATATATATATATATAATAAAATAAAAATATTTAAACATCTTCTAAAGATGCATTTACTTCAGACTGGGAAGCAAAGTCTTATTATACACAAAATCGTGCAGGAGAAGAC
This sequence comes from Barbus barbus, assembly GCF_936440315.1. Classification (NCBI taxonomy): domain Eukaryota; kingdom Metazoa; phylum Chordata; class Actinopteri; order Cypriniformes; family Cyprinidae; genus Barbus; species Barbus barbus. The sequence goes on from NC_136757.1 coordinate 23,305,318, forward strand.
TTATTTTCAGAAAATATAGCTTGCAATTAAGCTTTTCTTACCCCATTTTAAACTTAATTCAACATATATTCTCTGAAAACAAGAATTTATCTGATTTGAATGACGCTTAGACATTTCTACTGGAATGCAAGACAAAAATACTGATGAAAACGATGACTTTTCTTCAGTGCAGGTGAGGCTGAAACATTTTCTCAAACATTATTCTATTAAAATATAAGAACTTTAATTTATCACCATCTACCCAGTGGAATGTTTCCACGACTTTCACGCAATGTCATCATAGAACAGCACCATGAGCTTATTACTGGGACAGTCGCCTTGGAGCACCATGGGGTTAAGCGCCTCGCTCAAGGGCATAATGGTGATGGTCAAGCAACCTTGCGATCAACAGCCTGAGTCTTAACCACTACACTGCATCACCCCAGTACATCCTAAATGAAGAAACTGAGCTCTAAACTCACCACTAAACTAGAAGCTCAATCATCCCCAAAATAAACATTCTTTCACATTTCACCACCTAAGAGCATTTGGGGCAATAATTAACACCTCCCAAGCTCCATCTGTGCACAAATTACCACTGCTGTAAATAGTTTCTGAATTTAAAGAATCTGTTAGAGTCAGATGCTGCTCAGATGTGCTACAGTCGTTTGCACTTTGTGCAGTGGGTGGTGATGTAGTGGTTAAAGCTCTGGGCTAGGAAAGGAAGGCTGCTTCAGTTCCTACAAAGTGCAACCCATGAGTCATCACCACTGTGCCCTTGAACAAAGCACTTAATCCCAGGTTGCACAAGAAGTTCTATGGTGATCTTCTATGAACATCAAAGAACTACGTATAAATACTGTTTGCACATAACTGCAGCTTAAATATCAAGAGCCAGATTTACTAAACAGGGCACATTAGCACGAGAACACAATTCCAAAACCGCGCTGATGGGCAAATTAAAGAACACAGACGCAACATCTCATTTACATACTGATTAACGCAATATAACAAGCGCAGCACAAATTAGCGTAGTCACAAATAAGCAGAGCCGGTGCTCATCAGGTGCGGGTGATCTACTTACGACACAGGCACAAAATAGTTTAAGACATGCTTTTTGTTAGTAAATCCCGTTGTGTGATTAATTTTGATACTCTCCTCCCATAAATTTTGCGTCTGAAAGGGAAACTCCAACAAATGTATATTCATTTATAAGTTCAGGGGCAAAAATATTTGTGTCCACGCCTTTTCAGTGCTAATTCTTCACTGTGCATCTTTAGTAAATCCTGACAGTACTATTTTAACACCAAAAGACAATTTGCGCTGTCGCAAGCTGTTAGTAAATCTGGCCCTATATACAGTCGTGGTCAGAATTACTGGCACCCTTGGTAAATATGATCAAAGAAGGCTCTGAAAATAAACCTGCATTATTAATCCTTTTGATCTTTAAATTTTTTTTTTTAAATCACAAAAATCGAACCTTTCATTGAACTAAAACAATTGAAAATCGGGGAAAATCTCATTATGAAATAAATGTTTTTCTTATATACACACTGGACACAATTATTGGTACCCCTAGAAATTCTTATGAGTAAAATATCTCTGAAGTATATTCCCATTCATTTTCTCAATTTCCAGGGTGATTATGAACATGAAATTATCCAGCCATGGCTTCCTGTTTCACAGAAATATAAATAGGAGGGAAAACAAAGCCTAAATTCTCTTAATCATCCATCACAATGAGAAAAACCAAAGAATATATTTCTGATGTGCAGCAAAGATAACTGAGCTTCCCATTTCCACCATCAGGGCAATAATTAAGAATTTCCAATCAACAGAAAATGTTACGAAACTGCCTGAAAGAGGGCATGTGTCTATATCGTCCTAACGCACATCGAGGAGGAGAGTTTGAGTGGCTAAAGACTCTCCAAGGACCACAGCTGGACAATTGCAGAAAATAGTTGAGTCTCGGGGTCAGAAACCCTGGTCAAAAAAAATAAATGGTCAAACAGCACCTACATCACCACATGTTGTTTGGGAGGGTTTCAAGAAAAATTCTCCTAGCTCATCCAAAAACAAACTCCAGCATATTCAGTTATCAAACATGACTTGCTTCTATGGTGAGATGAAACTAAAAAATGTGCTTTTTAGCAGCAAACACTCAAGATGGGTTTGGTGTACACAGGGATAAAAAGTACCCCATGTGTACAATGAAATATTCTGCTATATTTTTTGATGTTGTGGGCCTATATTTCTGCTGGAGGTCCTGGACATCTTGTTTAGACACATGGCATCATGGATTCTATCAAATACCAACAGATATAAAATCAATAAGTGACTAACTCTGTTAGAAATCTTATAATGTTTGGATCTTCCAACCGGACAATAATCCAAACACAAACTGCTGCTGCTAGAGAGAGGAAGATCCCCAGTAGCAGATCTAGACAGGTGGCGCTGGGGAAGTGGTGGGCTAAGATGAGGACACGCATACATGCAAAAAAATTAAAATAATAATAATTCTGATATACGAAAAGGACAAAGAGAAACCTAGGACACAAGGAGAAAAGAAGAGATAAAAGTATAAACAAACTACATAAATAGTTTGAGGCAGTGGTGTCATACACTTTTGCAGTCCTTGCTCACTTTGTGGCCAAGGTGAGATACACTTTTTAGCTACTTAGCTTGTTATGTAAAAGTAAGACTCAGGTGCAACTCAGCTGGACTATCCAAATTTAGATAAGTAAAAGTGCCAGTGTTTCAGAACCTATTTTACCTGCAATAAATTACAACAAATAATTTTTGAGAAATTGGATTTCAGATCTACTTGGATCAAAAATCTGAGGGAACACATGCTCCTAGTTTGAATGGGCATGATGCATCTGGGTAGAGATGATAGTGGGAGAGATGAAGAGAGAGAGTCAGTCAGGGAGGACAGGAGAGGAAACATCATTTATCTCTTCTCCCTCAGGTGAAAGGCAGACATCTGCTCACCTACTTTGCAGAGGAGAGAGAGGACGAGAGGCTTTCCCCAGCTCACCTCCTCTCAATCACACACACAATCATCATTACCCCTTCTGTTTCTTACCCTAAAATCTGCTCACTCCCAATACTCACATACATACACTTGTTTACCTAGCTACCTAATAAAGGTCTAAATGTGTAAACCTCTATTGTTTTTGTGTTTAAACTGTTAGTTTAAGACTAACCCAAACTTTTGAAAATAACATTTTGTATTTTTCAAGAGCAATGGATGGGTCTGACGGACAGATGGACGGACAGACAGACAGAAAGATAGCTTGACAGACAGACAGACAGACAGATAGACAGACAGACAGATAGACAGACAGACAGATAGACAGATAGATAGATAGCCAGATAGACGGACAGATAGATGATAGACAGACTGACAGACGGATTGATAGACTGTCTGTCTGTCTGTCTGTCTGTCTTTCTGTCCTTCTATCTGTCAAACATCTATCAAGAAAATAACAATCTATAGATAGAATGACAGAATGATGCATATATAGAACAACAGACTGACAAGACAGATGGACAAAAAGATAGACGGACAGAGAGATGGATAGACAGACAATGGACAGATAGATAGATAAATAGAAATTAAAAAAGATAGATAAAAATATAGATAAATAAATAGAAGGATAGACAGACAAATACATCATTTAAAGACATTTTTAATATATTATTATTATTTTTACGACCACATTATCTTTTAGCACTTATTGTATTTATATTATATATTTGTTTATTATTTAGTCATTTGTTTTTAGCTTTCTCCACAAAGAAGGTGATTTCATGTTTTACTATCCTTGTGGGCAGAAGCACCATGCCCATGAAGACAATTTATTAAGGTGTGCAAATTAAGGTGTGCAGTTATTTTAAGTAAATAAGGTGTATGTCTAAATTTGGCCATTCAACTGACCAATTCTGTCATCCTTTATGCAACACTATTTTGCTTCAAACATGCATGGCTTTTGCCCTGTAGAATAAAATGTCAAAACTGCTCTTTTCTTTGTAACGAAAATGCATGACGATCACTAGCTGTCAAGTTCAGTTAAAATTGAGCTTTTGTATATTGAAAAAACAGCAACAACAACATATTAGGTCGGGACTTGAACCCGGGTCCCCTTTCACGCTGCACAAAAATTGTAACACTGAACTCATCTCACACAAAACACTATAGATCAAGTTGAAAGTGTTTTTTTCCCCCTGTAGTCATGTCATGCCCTGCCTAGGTCACAGAGTGAGCCAGAACCACCGCTGGTACCCCCTGAAAAATGGTGCTGCTACTTGTGGGGACGTTTGCTCTCCTCAATGTAGGCCAAATCTGACCACCCACACACACACAGCTCACCATCACACCATTTCTTCCCTAAAATTCTTCTCCCGCCCCAGACTCTCGCACTTCAAATACCCTGACATGCACGCTAAACTCCCCAAACTGGGCAATTACCCTGCAACAGCTCATTTAACAAATTAGTGTTAAATCAAAGAAACGCTCTGGCTGTGAAGACCCAAACACAATCTCCCAAACCGCAGCCTCTCCTGCACTCGCTCTCCTGACAGAGCGAGTCCACGTCATTCATTGCCTGAAGAACATGTTGCTTCTCTGCATATTTCATTTCATTTCATCTCTCTCTCTCACACTGTTCTACTCTCTGCACTGCTGCATTTGAAGCTGGAACCAGCCAAGCTTGGCTATCCTCTCCCTCGCCCCCTGAGGATGTTCGGCAAATGAATAAACACACTTTAATTCCAACAGACATTAGCAAAAAATACATGTAACAATCCATTAAAACAGCACCAACTGAGCAAATAGCTACTGGGACTTGAGATGAATCATTCATTTCATTGACCTTACCGTGGCAGTACCATGGTACAGTGATGGCGTCAAATGGTAAGACTATACTGAGTGTTTAACATACAGTATCCATGTAACATGGTATTTACAATTCAATAAAAATGAACAAACTACACATATACATATACCATATACAATGATAGTACCATGATGATTATCTGATAGCATCACATACAAAAATGTACCTTGGTACTACCATTTGTTTTGGAAAATGTACAATAGTAGTACTACAAATGTATTCCTGGGAATATATAATTCTAATACACACACATATATACATACATACATACATGTACACTACGGTTTAAACATTTGGGACGGTAAAATCTTTAATGTTTTGGAATGAGGTCTTTTGCTCACAAAAGACGCATTTATATGATTAGAAATACAGTAAAAACAGTAATATTGTGAAATATTATTACAATTTAAAAGAACTCTATTTTAATATATTTTAAAATGTAATCTATTCCTGAGATGCAAAGCTGAATTTTCAGCATCATTACTCCAGTGTTCTTGAGTGTCACATGATCCTTAAGAAATCATTCTAATATGATTTGATGTTCAATAAACATTTCATATTACCCTCAAAACACTTGTGCTGTTTAGAAATCTTTTGTAACATTCTAAATATCTTTACTTTCTTTTGATCAATTTTATGCATCCTTGCTAAATGTATTAATTTTTTTCAATTGTAAAAAAAAAAAACTTTCTTCTTTGGAATAATGTGTACTGGTGAATTATTCAAAATAAAACTAGAAAAGTGCATTAAGTAAACTTTATTTTCTTGTTGACTTTAAGCTCCAGTGATGTTGAGTACACTAAAAACATGGTACTTTAGACAGTAAACCATAAAAGCAAACTCACAATCTGAGTTTGCCCTTCAAGTATTCATCAAAAAATGCTCCTACTTACTCCTACTAGCTTTCCAGCTATTTTCTGTCCAAGTTCCTCACTCATATTGCATCTTTGCCTGTAACAGCATATGGTTTCACCTGTCTCTCTCTCCTCCTGCCAAATCGCCTATCGCATTTGCTTCTAAATATTTTATCCTCATCTTCCACTTCTCTCTTCCCCCTTTTCTCTCTCTCTCCCTTTCCTCCCTCCATCTGGCCCAGGGCAGTGAGATTCCCAGAGCAGCAGCTTGGGAGAGTGTGTGTGACTCAGATATCTCATTCTCCATGCTGTGTGATGATGACACACACACACACACCCAACCAAGAAGGGCCACTTTCGCGCTTTACAATCTCTCCCTCCCTCTCGCTTTTTTCCTTCTGCTTCCTGCACTTTTTATGGGATGCTGATGGAGTTCCTGCATGGGAAGTAGTTCGTTAAAGGGATGGCTCAAGCAAAAATGACTCATCGCCATGTCGTCCCAAAGCTGTGTGACTTTCTTTCATCTGTGGAACATAAAAGAAGTAGTTCTGACGAATGCTCAATGAAAGTGGATGGGGACTAGCTATTGTAGCATTTATTAATATTTTGAATGAGGTTTTATTTTTATATTTTCAGTTTTCATTTTTATTCAAGTCACTAGAGTCACTTATTAGAACACTATTATTTTTACCAGCAAAAAATATTTTAAGTCAGTTATTTCTATCTTTTGCTGTAGTGTGTCAATAAGAAACAGGGCCGTCCTTTGGGCGGTGCAACTGGATGATGATGAGATCAGATTATTTGCATTTTTTTAATTACTGAATAATTTATTTTACTTAGTTTTTAATACACTTTAGTTTTAGTTAACAACACTGGGGCAAGCCCTCTTAAATGTCAGAAATTAGAAATATTGACTTGACAGCTACCTAAAATGGTAAAAAAAGTTTTTCATTTAATATTTATATTTCATTTATTTTTTTGTAACTGAATTACTCAAAACAATTTACTTTTAGTTTACACTGGGTCAAGCCCTTTTTACACTACAGTATATTACAGGCCGTACAATGCTCTGAAGTGTGACTCCTGAAAATCTTTCTTAGCAGTCATGGTCTCCATTCACTTCCATTGTACAAACAAAACTCTTTTTATTCTCCATAAAAGAAGAAGAAATGTCATATGAGGTTGAGTAAAAGACGAAATGTTTATTTTTAGGTGAACTATTCCTTTAATAGATTGCATATGGATGCATATGAAATGAGTACAAGGACAAAAGGAGAGAGAGAATGTTATAAATGGGTTCTTTTAATGCCTGCACGCTCACGTACCTGCGTGAGAGTGTGTGTACGTCTATGTCTGAAGGTGGGCGTACGCATACACGTCCATCACCTCCGGCTCGCATACCTTTTAAAAGCCCAGAGGTGTCTGTATAACCCTGGTGGTCGATATTTACCAGGTTGGCGCGTGGGAGCGTACGCAAGACGTGACGCTTCTCGCTTTCTCTTTCCCTCTCGTACATATACGCTCCTCCGTTGACGTGAGTCGTGTAACAATCAGTGCTGTTTCCATGACAACCACCTGCTGCTGTTCCCCCTCATCTGTCTCTCTCTTTTTTCCATCCCTCCCTCCCATCCTGCACTCAACGCTGTGTTGGTATTCCAAGGTCAAAGTGGGTCATGTGGCGATAGACAGAGAGATAGCGGCAGAAATTGGGATGAGAGTGCGGGAGAGCGGAGAAGAGTAAAAACCACTGGAGAGAAGACAGGACGCTCCTGTCTCAGCCTGTCCTGCTTTGAACAGATTAGAGCGCCGTGCATTCGTTACATGTGGTGAAAATGAAAGAGAGAATATTTCAGTGCTGAAGCGCTCTCTCAATCCACCCGTTTCCACCGCATGTTCTCCACACGAACAGCTTCAGCACTCACGGGCGGCCCTGCCAGTGATGCATGCTCACATCACGCCTGTGTGTTTTGTGCAACGCATGTGTTGACATGTGTGTGCATGCGTGTCGGGGAATCGCAACTTGTGCTGATGGTGCAGAGAGAGTTGAACATGCTGTGTGCGTGTGAGAAGGTTGCAGTGACCTTGCTTGCTCCAGGCAGGAGGTGGAGTTTCACATATGGATCCGCCAGTCCATTGGAGTCCATGGCCTTTAGTCCCTATGGGCACAAACAAACACAAAAAAGCACAAAGACTTCATGTCACATAAGATGCACAAGCGTGTCTGGGGTGAGAGGTTGATAGATCATATCCTTACAGTGGTATGCACACTTTAGGGCTCATGGTTGTTTAATTGGACTGTTTAATTATGCAAAAGTTTTTTTTTAAGTTTGTTTATTGCTTGCTCAAGATAAACCATGAAATAAAATGTTGAACTCTATTTTTATTTAGCAAATTACATGCAAGTAAATTTTATGTTTAGTAAATGATGTGTTTAAATATATGATGCGACTTGCTTTTGCTAGTCAGCTTTAGTCGGCTTATGGGTAGAGAAATTTATAGAGGGCATTTTATTGAACAATATTTTGTAAATGAGTGCAGGATGAGTCATCAATATTGGACAAGACTCATATATTTATAACATATTGAAAAGGATTTGTTCAATTTGTGAATATATTTCAAATTTAAGAAGTACTCTGTCAAGGCTAATAGATTTTGTAAAAGTGTATTTCTTCTACTTCAGACACTTTTATATTCCAGTGCTTGACTTAAACGTTTATTTTTGTAATATGAAGGTCTTGGAATTTACACGGTCTTGGAAACTTAAATTTTTTTTTATTTTATGTGTAAATTTTATTATTCTACTTTTGTCCCAGACCTAGACTTTTAATATTAGAATATGAAAACCCATGGAAAAAAAACCCATTCGTTATTACATTTTATAACATATACATATATTTTTCCCTCATTAAATTATGACTCTAATTCAGTTTCAAATTCATTTTAACAACAATACACTTTTGCCTCATTTTTCAAAACTTTTTTACATAGTGTAGAAATTTTTTATAAAAATTGTGTAATTTCCAATCAAGCTGTAGTTTTGTCAAATGATGCAAAAAGTGTACAAATATAACTTCCTTTCATTTGGGATGTATAAAATGCTACCTACTAAACTACTCTTAGCAAGACTGCAGTCTGTTGTTTTATTTAAAAAATGTTGTAACTTTTCCACCAACGATTATTTTTAAACACAATACATTATTTCAGATGTGGTGGAAATGTTCATTAGTTTAGGGGAAAAAAATGTCAAACCAAAAATGTTAACTGTCAGAAATTGTAAGTTAAGTGATAGTGTGGAAAGCATGCTTTAAAGGAGTTTACTTCTACAACTGCACAAGCACGAAAATGCCTATAGTTGTAGAAACACCCAGTAGTGTTTGTGTGAATATAAACTTACCTTGGCCTTGTGGATTGTGCAGTGCAAGCAGTTATTTTCTTGGTCAAATAGCAGACTGAACTCCAGAGTTCCCAGGTAGGCTAAAAGAAACAAAGGAATAACTTAATGTGTTCCACGCACATTAGTAAAAATAGCAACCGATAACAACCCAAACGACCTTGCTGGGAATCAGTCTTGCCTGTAATGACCTAATCAGGGCTGTGCACATACAAAGGGCTTGTAGTATTTATGCACCATTACAGAGACTAATGAAGTATTTAACACTCCGATCGCGTACCTCAGTTATCACACGCACTCACACCCATCCAGCAAATACCACACAAAGCAATCAATACCGAACAGTATGAGACTCAGGTCCAGGCCGATGGGAAGTGTTCATGCCTCATTGGCTGCTTACTGGTGAATAAAATCAGTCAATCAAACTAAGGGAATCCAGAACAGGAAATATCCTCGGATTCATGTATGTGAGGAGTTATGTAATAGAGAAGCATGGTTTTAAAGTATGTGAGATTGGGCTGATGTGGTTAAAGATTTGGGCTGGCAATGACAAAGGTTATAGGTTCGAAGCCCACAAGGACTCCTTCAAGTCCTATTACCATTGTGTCCTTGAATAAAGCACTTAACCCCAGGCCGTTCCAGAAGGATGTCAGTAGATTTGTGAAAAATGCGTCTGCAAAATGATTACTTAGAGCATAAACACATGTGTAAACCCACCCAAAGGGAACCAAACGTAAAACAGTCACTAGCCACGAGACAAACTCACTATCATCGTCATCCGAGTCGGCAAACTCTCCGTTCTCCTCTTGTTCTCTGTCCCTCTTGCGGTCTTTCTCTCCGTTCCCGTCTCCGTCCTTGTCTTTGTCCTTTAGAATTTGTTTTTCCCGGGGTGGAGGGGGGGTGATGGGGAAGTCGTGGAAACGAGGGAAGAAGTCGGAGATCTGTGGGATGGGGAGGATGGGGCCGGGGCACACATTGATGGCAAAGTGCTCCTGCATGGAGATCTTGACTGGGGAGGGAGGAGGGGGCACAGCGGGGCTGGGGGGACCCGTGGCAGAGGGAGGGGTGGAGGGAGAGGTGGAGGAAGAGGAGGATGGAGGCAGGGAGAGATGGGAGGATGGGTTGCTGGGGGGTAAATGGGAATGGGGTGGAGGTGGTTTGGAAACGCTCATCGGGACCACTGGAAAGAACTGTGGCGAGAGAGAGAAAGAACTTTTTAAAACACAACTTTAACATATTTTTTTACTTAAAGAAAAAACAGCTTTATACAAATAAAATATAAATACTATATATGCTGTATTGAAATAAAAATAAGATAACATTGTACATCCTGTACATCCTTCCCATCTCATAAACTGCAATAAAAAAAAATATTAATATTAATTAATTTATTTATATTAATTAAACTTACTATATTTTTTTCTAGTCTAGTTTTCCTATAAAAACATCCTTAAAACAAGATCCTTAAATTGTGTAACATAATGGATGTGTTTTCAAGTCAGTTTTCTTGAATTTAGATTATTTGGCATTTTCAAAAAAAAAATTTAATTTTTTTTTTTTTATATTTCTTAACACATTAAATAATTTTTCTTGTTTTCAAAATAATTCCATTCAGGTTTTATGCTTAAAGCATAAAGAAATTTGGATTAAGAAAAATTAGCCAAACATACATACATACAAACAAACATGGTTAAAAATGTAAAATGATTGAAAAATTGTTAATTTCCCTCTTCCTTTAAATAAATTAAGTTAAAATAAATAAATGACCCAAATAGCCTACAGTTCATTTCACCCCTTCCCCCCTTAAATGTAAAAAAAAAAAAAAAATCAGATGATCCAAAAATGGTCAAATCCCCCTTTCCTTCGGAGAAAAAAAAAAAAAACATTTAAATGACTCCATAATAGATAATTTTCATCTACTTTTACTGTGGAAAAAGCAGCTTGGACAGTCAGCTAAATATCTTCTTTTATGTTCCGCAAAAACATAGCGCAGGTGTGGAAAAATGTTGTGGAGCCAATTTCATTAAACTAAAACAAAACGTTTGATGTAACAAGTGAAACAGAAGAATGCCCCACGGCCCCTGATCCAGACAGATAAAGATGTGTGACAGACCCTCTGCTGATAATATCTTTCATTACCAGTAATGCGGCTGTTTTGATTACACTACCTCCCTATGGACAGAGATATAGTGTCTGTTTCATATGCGTCCTCTTCTGTGCGTTCTATCTCTATCTCACACATTCTCTTTCAACCTTTTTTTCACATCTTTCCCTTTAGTTCATAAGATTCTTGTCTCGTGAACTAGACCATCTAATGAGCCAAAAACAGAATAAGCGAGATAAAATGGCACCGTTACCACTCAAAACAAGGTTTTTTGTCCTTTTTGTTTTGTGTGATTGCTGGAAATGCCACACTAATAAATGTATTTGTAAATCTAAAATATCAAACACACAACATAAGCTGCACGATTTTACTTTGCCTCTTGGATTATCTGACAAAAAAAAAAAAGAAAACATCACAGTCAACAATAATATTTGCAAATGTGTGGCAAGACCGTATTTTCAACACGTTCATACACACAGTGAGGCTACTATGATGCAAAAGCACTGTCACATGCAAGATACAAGACCCTGTCTCCAAGACGGCCATCGGGACAAGACCACAAGAACCAGATGAGTCCTTTGCACAATCTGATTCTGCTTTAGCCTAGATTTAAACTGCTGATTTTGTCTGGCCAGAGGAGAATGACACTATTTCGACAAACTATTTCCCCGTCTAAATACTGCAAAGCTGATATAAAGCCACCAAGCTTTATCAAAGCTGCTTTGACACAATTTGCATTGTTAAAAGCACTATACAAATAATATTGACTTGACATGCACACAAAGGCTGTCAGGCTGAATAACATACACATGTTGGCCAGCACAAACAGAGACACATCACAAGCAGAGTTAAGCAGAAGTGCAAATAAACACAGCTACTAGTAGGCTACACAATCATTCAACCTGACTTATAAACATACGCAGAAATGTGTTCACTCACGAGGAAATATACCTGCAGGCAACATGCATGCATGTGGACACAGACACACTCGCACACACACTAACAGGTGGTCAAGCTGGAACACAAACATGCATTATCAAGTGGGCAAAAATACAAAGGCAATCATACAGAAACACTCACCCAATGACAGTTTTCATCTGTTCCAGCACTCCATCTTGTCTTCACTCATGGTCTCTCTCACACACACTGAAGAGAAACCACCGTCGTTTTGTATCAATATATCCTCCCTCGTTCTCTGCCCCCCTCTCTCACTACTCTCTCTCTCTCTCTCTCTGACTCGGTTGTGACGTTTTCTTTATATTCTCTGCGCACCGCGCGCACTGATTTGTCACTCACCATATACTGCTGAGATTTAGCAATGAGGGAGAGAACGCTGAAAAGAGGGAGAAACGGAGGACAAATGAGAAACTGAATAGTCATAGTGAGCTCGTAAAAAGATAAGAGGAAGAAAGAACTGCAGAGAAGTTACAGTAGCCTATGTACAGAACATGGGGGCTATAGTTGCCACAGAATTTGACCCCAGTGAATATTTTTTTTTTAGAATAATTTTCAGTATAGACATATTATTTAAAGGAATAGTTCATTTATGGCTACATAAGATTAATTTACTCACCCGAATGTTCTAAATCTGCATGATTTTCTGTCTTTTTGTTAAACACAAACGGTATAATGACATTGAACGAGGACTGGCGCTGTAAGGTCCCAAATTAAAATATTGTCACATAGGCTACCATAATAACAGCAGTTCATACGACTCTCAAGCACTATATTCCAAGTCTTCAGAAGCCTTATGATAGCTTTGTGTAAGTTATTCGCCGAAAATCCTGCACTAGCTCTCCTGTGGCGTTCGATTCGTCAACGAGTCATTTTTTTAATCAAACCTTTTCTGTGAATTGACACAAGGGGACTAATTGATTCGTTCAAACGAATCGAACTAGTCGATTAAAATCGATTAAGAAAACACAAAACTATTAACAAAATGTACGTTTGTTAGTGTGATTTCATTGCTTTTCATTACTACTTGTTTAAACAACCTACTATATGATAATATTATAAAATTATTGTATTATTTTATTTTAAATGATCATATTATACATTTTAGCTTGCAGGATAAAATTCACAAAACAGAAAAGAAAAAAAAAAGAAAAGAAAATCTAATTTCAGACAGTTTTGAAAAATTAATATCCAAAAACTACTGTTAATGTTTCAGATATGTCATATTTATTACATTATTAATAATTAACCCAGTTTACAACTATATCATCTAATTGTGCTTCTCTTTGTTACATACATCCACAAAGAAAAAAAACATTTTGTGCTGTTAAAGAAAGAGGAAAAAGATGTTTAGTCAGGAAAAAGTATCTATTCTAACAGAAAACTGCACAAAAACCTCCATCATCAAAGATTTGCCACAACACTTGCTATAGAAACAATGGAGAGAAAAAAATGCATCATGGGAGCTTGTACGTGACCAGTTGGTGCTGAGATATGCTAGAGATATACTCATATTTTACTCTTCTGCCTCCTCAGGAGTTCTGTCACAAAAATGTGTCATGAAAATCATTCTCAGTTTTAAAATGTTTCTGTTGTCACAACATAGCCCCAATCTCCATACAAAAAGAAGTGTTTTATTTGGCAGATTATTTTACTTTATTACTGCATTTAATCATTCACCATTCTGATTTTACACTCTTAAAATAACGGTTCCAAAAACGGGCTTTCGCAGCCATACCATAGATAAGAAGAACCATTTTGGGTTCCCCAAAGAACCTTCAGTTAACAGTTCTTAAAAGAACCATTATTTTCTCAGTGTAAAGAACATTTGAATAATCTAAACAACCCTTTTCACTATAAAGAAGCTTTTGTGCAATGGAAAGTTTCCATGGATGTTAAAGGTTCTTTGTGGAACAATTGATGCCAATAAAGAACCTTTATTTTAAAGGGGATAACATAAACAACATTCAACTTTATTGCAGATGGTGTTTTATAACAGACTTACATGTGTCTCTAGTATAAATAGAGTGTGAATTTCAGTTTTATTTAAGCCCCAGATGTGGCATATCTTGGCTCAGTTTAGCAGGAATCTTGCTGAGGTGCAAAAACAAACTTGGTCAGGTTCTGTATACCCCTCATGACGAATTCACAGAAGAGGAAGAGAGGGACAAGAAAGATGGCGCTATGCCAAAAAAGAAAAGAAAAAAAAACACTGGTTATTCTACAAACGCTGATGAACTGAGAGACACGATAAGACTAAAACCGTCGGTTTTCAGCTTTGGCAGGTGCTAATTTGTACACAGCTAAAACCAAATCAGTAATGTGTCAGCAAAATTAGCAATTAGAAAAACACTCAGTGCTGCTTTTGAGCTGAAGGTCACCTTGTCACATGAAGGTCAATCGTCACAAGCTCAGTATAATTGTGCAATGGGCTACATCTCATGACGCAGGAACCATAACAGTGGATATTGGAGCATTCAAACATGTTCCTAAAATCCCCAGCATATAATAAATGCTTAAGTATGACTCAGAAATCCCACACTGCATTGATAACTGCACATACATAACTACAAAATAATAGTGTGTTAATAATGAATTATGTATGAAAATCTATTTTTGCTGCCCGACACAACAAAACCAACACAAAGAAGGATGGGCCTGCTAAAGCAAAGCGATTGTCTCTCATTTAAAAGATATTTATCTGCTTGTAAATTATATTCTGTGCATATTCATCCATATTCGCCAAATATGTTAAACACAGAAGGTAAATGAGCATGCTAGATGGAGCCATATGGGCACAAACACAGTGATGGTTCAATGGCTCTCTCTTACCGCATAGAAAAGTAATAATCAGTGGCTGATACACCAGTACAAATAACCTGTCATCCTCTATTACAAATGCTATGGCCGACCTAGACTCTACATTGGCATGGGACACCGAAATAATTCACCTTGATTTACATACACAAACTGAAAAGGGTTCTCGCACAGATATATTTGTCTCTCGCTTCTCCAAATACACTGGAAATAGATGGATGTTCTTGCCCTTGCACATATGTCTCTGTCTTCAAACGTGCAAGCTTGCCTGTTATCTTCTCGGAGAGCCCGGAGTCGACCCTAAAAATGAATTGAATCTTTGATTCCAAAATGAATCCATTCCGTTCTAGGATTCCCGAGTGACATGACTAATAGTGTGTTCGTGCTCGATTACCAAACTATTACACATCCTAGAAGAGCCTTAATAGCTAGTTGCATCCCAGTGACTCTTTTGATTTTGTTCAACAAAACAACTTGTTTTGGTTTAAAATCACACACTTCCCTACTATGTAGTAAGTTCAAAAAGAGTAGTATGAATGTCCAAATTCACAGTATTTATGAAACAATAGGCAAAAAGTACCCAGATGATCTACTATTTTCAGATGAGATTTTGAAGTGCACATCTAATGGGCACTTTACTATCCCATGAGGCCACGGGAGAGGATTTGTGAATGGCAACTGACGCTGGTAGGTCACATGACAATGGAAACATGGTGGAGCATGTCCAGATTGAATGAATGATGCATTTTATATAGCGCTTTATTGTGTATTGCTGTACACACAAAGCTCTTTACAATCATGTGGGTGCGTGGTGGGGGGGTATCTCCTCAACCACCACCAGTGTGCAGCATCCACTTGGATGATGCGACAGCAGCCACAGTACAACAGCGCCAGTGCGCTCACCACACACCAGCTACAGGTGGAGTGGAGAGAGAGTCATAGAGCCAATCAAGTGTATGGGGATTATTAGGCAGCTATGATAGACAAGGGCCAGTAGACGGAATTTGGCCAGGACACCAGGGTTACACCCCTACTCTTTACGAGAAGTGCCATGGGATTTTTAATGACCACAGAGAGTCAGGACCTCAGTTTAACATTTAATCCGAAAGTCGGATTGTATCCATACTTCACACATTACTCAAAAGGACCTCCTCAGAGAGTAAGCGATTTTAGACTCATGTGGTGTGTTACAGACAGCAACTGTGTCAGTAAGCAAGTATTCCCCACTGCTGGGAACAATGTTTCGTGGAATATGTAAACAACTGCCGTGTGTTTCTATTTGCATCTGACATCGATAGACTGAACAAGTCAAGTCAAGTCACCTTTATTTATATAGCGCTTTTAATAATGTAGTGTCAAAGAAACTGCACAATATCAAAAAAGGAAAATAGTGTGTCAATAATGTAAAATGAAAAGATAAAAAAAAAAAAAAGATTTTCAGTTAAAGGCATTTCATTATTGAATTCAGTGATGTCATCATCCAGCTCAGTTCAGTTTAAATAGTGTCTTTGCAATCAGGTCGACGATATCACTGGAAATGAAGTGTCCCCAACTAAGCAAGCCAGAGGCGACAGCAGCAAGGAACCAAAACTTTATCGGTGACAGAATGGAGAAAAAAACCTTGGGAGAAACCAGGCTCAGTCGGGGGGCCAGTTCTCCTCTGGCCAAATGAACCAGCAGTTCATTTCCAAACTGCAGCAAAGTCAGATTGTAAGGGCTCAGCTGGTTCCAGTGGTCTTTCCCGATGGATGTCTAAGTGGTGGGGTCCTGACTGGGGATCTGTCTCTGGCGCTCATCCAGGTGTCCGGCCTCCGCCGACGATCAGGTCCACATACATCATCTCCCGGCACCGATCCACCATCTGATCCGGACACGGACTGAGAAACAGAATAGAAACAGACAAATATTAGCGAAGATGCCATTCTTCTTATGATGTAACGAGTACATCATGTGTTATGGGGAGTGTTCCCGGTTCCGGTTGATCTAAGTAATGCAGCCTAACAATCCTTTAACGGATTTGAATAATAGAAGTGTATTAGTGTGTTATGTGTAAACCAGGTTAAAGAAATGTGTCTTTAATCTAGATTTAAACGGACAGAGTGTGTCTGCCTCCCGAACAGTATTAGGTAGATTGTTCCAGAGTTTGGGTGCTAAATAGAAAAAGGATCTGCCGCCCGCAGTCAGTTGATTTTGATATTCTAGGTATTATCAAATGGCCAGAGTTTTGAGAATGCAGCGGACGTGAAGGACTATAATGTGATAAGAGCTCGCTCAAGTACTGAGGAGCTAAGCCATTCAGGGCTTTATAAGTAATTAACAAGATTTTAAAGTCTATACGATGTTTGATGGGGAGCCAATGCAGTGTTGACAGAACCGGGCTAATATGGTCATACTTCCTGGTTCTAGTAAGGACTCTAGCTGCTGCATTTTGTACCAACTGTAATTTGTTGATCAAGCGTGCAGAACAACCACCCAATAAAGCATTACAATAGTCTAACCTTGAGGTCATAAACGCATGAATTAGTATTTCTGCATTTGACGTTGAGAGCATAGGTCGCAATTTAGATATGTTTTTGAGATGGAAAAACACAGTTTTACAGATGCTAGAAACATGGCTTTCAAATGAAAAATTGCTATCAAACAGCACACCTAGGTTCCTAACTGATGAAGAAGAATTGACAGAGCAGCCGTCAAGTGTTAGATAGTTTTCTAGGTTATTACATGTGAACAGAAAAAATGAACCAAAGAAGATTTCCACATCAAAGAAGGAGCCCCAAAACCACACCTACCTACATATTCACCACAGACCATCAATTAATAAGTATGTTGAGTAATAATTACTCAACTGATCAACTAATACATGAAAACAAGCTCTTTTTTTATGGTAAAATGAAATGATGTCAGAGATTAGAGCACATATTACATTTAGATATTCTGAGAAGTCTTTGCTATAATTAGCTGAATTTGAGACTTTTTTTTTTAATTGCAATGAAACTGAAGTAGCGACATATATTTTCTTCAGTAACTCCAGATAATCGAAAATGAAAAAATGTAGGTGACGACTTGGTCTTAAACATCAGTTGTTAACTGTATTTTGAGATGTGGGCATTGCACTCAAAATTGGAAGCAGATAAATGTACACCTAAATGATTGGAAAAGTCCTCAATATGTCATGTTGGAGCCATATTGAGTTGTAGTTTTGATTCCAGACACCAGAGGGTGGATAAGTATTTTTGAGGGTGTTGATGAGTTGATAGGGAAGCCGTTTCTGCCACTGAACAAAAAATTAAAAAGGTAATTACGAGTTTTTATCTCGCAATTCTTACTTTTTTTTCTCAGAACTGCTTAAAACTAAATCATAATTCTGACTTTTTTCTTTGTGAGAGTTGTGAGATATAAACTTGCAATTCTGAACTTTTTTCTCAGAAATACATAACATAAAAGCTCACAATTGGAAGGTATAAAGGGAGAATAGTGGGATATAAATTTGCAAATGCACAAAATAAAGTCAGAATTCTGACTCTTTTTTTTCTCTCGCAATTCTGACTCCCTTTCTCGCAATTCCGAGTTTATCTTGAAATTCTGACATTTTTCTCAGGATTGTAAGAAATAAACAATTGTGAGTTATAAAGTCCAATTCTCACAATTCCGACTTTATTTCTCAATTGCGACTTTCTTTCTTTTTTCTTTTTTTTTTTGCTATTGTGAGTTTATATCACACAATACTTACTTTATAGCACTCGCTACTGCTCAATAAATGGATTGGCATATCCAATTTATCCTAAGTTATGGACAATGTGTTTGTTGTTTATTCAAGCAATATGCGTCAAAATCAAGACTTCTAAAAATTTTGATTAAACATTATAAGGTCAAATTAACAACAAAGAAAAGAAAAAGATATATAAACATATAAACAGATTAACTGTAATAAGATCTACTGTAGAGAACAGGCCTAGTTAGGGTCAATTTTCATCCCATGTCAACTTTAATCTTTATTAATTTCTGAAAACAGAGAGAGCACTGTGTAAATGGTATTATGCTTAGTTCACACCAGCACTGTCCCGTTAGTTTTCAGTTTTTCATCTCAGAGGAATCCACCTCTGTCATCGTTTACCTTCACATCACAGTCCCTGTCCATCTGAGACTCTTTGAATGTTCGCTCTCTCCGTTTTGCTCTTTTTCTCTTTTGTAATAGACAGGCAGGTCCTATTAGCCCTCTGCCAGTCTCATCTGTAGTCCTGACAGTCAGTAAGCACTGCTGTGCCAAATTCTCTCTCGCTCTCTCCTCAGTTCAACGGACATATGACTTTTCTGTTCAGCTGTGGGGGAGACGAGCTATATTCTAGTCACCCAACTGCCTCACAAAACACCACCGCCACTCTCTGAAAAGCTGAAAGCACTGTGTGGGTTTCAACAACAGTCAGAACTCATCAACAGTATTCCAAATAGAAGCATAAGTGGTTTGTTGATGATGCATCACACACATCTTGAAAAACTTCAAAGAAGGGTTACAATAGAACGGTCAAGCCATGATTCAGTCAGTAAAGGGTGAGGTATATGGTAATATGTGATGTAAATTACATGACGTTTTTTCCCCCAAAATATATTTTGCATGTAGTTTTATGAATTTTTGAGAAATGAGAGACTATTCATGGAATTTGTATTTAAAAATGGTAAATTGATTATTTAATTAATAATAATTATTAAATTATTATTAATTATAATAATTAAATGTATTATTATTATTTAAATACTATTAATAATAATAAAATAATAATAATATTAAATAATAATTTGAATAAAAAATATTAAACAATAATACATAATATTAAAAATAATAAAACTATGCTTTCAATCAACTCATTCTACCCATTTATCATTTGAACTGATTCATGAATCAGCATTATTGAGTGAGTATTGCGTGAATAAATAAATCATTCACAAAGATTAAAAAATAAATAAATTAAATAATAATAATAAAAAAAAAAAAACATAATAATACTACTTAAAAATACAGATTTTAACAGCATGGAAGTTAAACAATTATAATTTTTCAATTGATCAATGCGACTTTAAAATGAAGGGTAAGAAAACAAGACTAATGCAATGAGAGGTTATTCATTCAGGGACACTGCAAATGATTAATTCTTGAAGATGTTGCATGTCTGTGTTTACATTATTTTCATTATTTCATTATTTTAATAGAAAATGTTTTTATAATAATTTATTATTTGGACTGATTCGTTCATCCAGAATTTGGAAGACATTTTGCTCTCACTGCGAGACTTTTCAGGGTCGAGGAAAATAAACTACAGAGTGGCAAGGTTCTTTCACGGCTTTGAAGTTACATAAGTCTTACTTAGCAGTGTGCAGTTATGCAGTATTTATCACAATGCATACTCTGTCTGTCTGTGAACTCTTCTCTCAGGGGTTTAAATTAGTTCCTCTCCAGGGATAATCCTGAGCTGGGGACTAACCAACCACAGCACTCACAGCTTGGTGCCAACTCAGCCACTTCACGTTTCCAAATGACCCAATTTCTCCCTCCTCTTCATCTTCCCCCTTTCCCCCTTGCTGCATTTTCTCTCTCTTATACATCATCCTCTTTTCCACCTTTCGTCCTTCTCTTGTTTCCACTGATTATTCTTTCATTCTGTTCCTGTTACTCCCTAATGGGGCCTAGCATTTCATGCTGTTGACATGAATGATAACAGGTTAGTTTTGCTGGAGAAACTGACATGACTGTGATTGATAGCATACTCTCATACTCTTTCTTATATATATATATATATATATATATACACACATATATACACCAGAGAGAAAAATGCACATATGTAGATGTAGACATACAGTGTACAGGTTGGCCCTATTCAACATACTGCTGAGAATAAATAGAGAAATGGAGTATGCCAGATATTACTTCTAGGGCAAACGGATTTGAAGGTGACTGTGGTATAAAGGAAAGATAAAAATGCAAATAAGAGAAAAGACAAGTGGAGGGAAGGAAAAAGGGATTAAAAATAATAACATAAATAGAGATATAAATCAATGCTAAAGAAAAACAATTATTGCACAATAACAACAACTGGATGGAAATGTGAGAATGTTTGCAAGAACTACCAGAGAGTGGAATTCAGTCAGCTGGTAAAGAGACAACAAAAAGGTACCATTCTATTTTTGTTTTTTTTTGACATGGTACCCTGTAATATCTAGTTTAAAATTCCTTGAAGGATTATTTAAATTAGCAATGCACTGATATCGAAATTCCGGCTTGTACTGATAAGTCTGTAATTATTTTAATGTTATTTTAATAAGAATCAATAAACAATCCTATATTAAAATTCCCCATTACTTTGCCTAATTATCCAAAAAATAAATTAATTACATAAATTAAATATTTAAAACTAAAATCAGTTGTTAAATGTTACACATGCATTTAGACATTACAATATTGTAATGCACAGAACTTAAAAATGATATATTTCTGTTGAGACTAGCAGTAATATAACAGTGTTATATTACTGTTTTTAAGAACTAACTTTAGGTGAGCTTTTGATGACTGCAAAGTTAATCTGTGGTGGTGATGGCGCAGTGGATAAGACACATGCCTTTGGTGTGAGAGACCCAGGTTCGAATCCACTGTGAGACACCAATGTGTCCCTGAGCAAGACATTTAACCCCCTAGTTGCTCCAGAGGCGTGCGACCTCTGACATATATAGCAATTGTAAGTCGCTTTGGATAAAAGCGTCAGCTAAATGAATAAATGTAAATGTAATCTAAATAAAAAAAGAGGGGAAATGATCATGCACATTTAAATGTAATAATTTTTATTATAATAATTAAAATTTTATTTAAATTTTATGAAATATATATATACACACACACACACACACACACACATACATACACACAGCATATATTATGCATGTAGTTTTATCAACCTTTGAGAAATGAGAGAATATACATTGAATATTTATATTTAAACATTTTATTGTAATTTAATTTTTAAAATGATTATTTAAATAAACTTGTTATATATTTTTACTTGTTATTTTGTATTGACTAATTAAATATTAGTCAATACAAAAAAATATCAGATGATCTAATATTAAATGATAAGTGATATAGTGCCATAGTATAGTGCATCCACATTATGCTAATGGTAATCATTCATTATGGTATTTATCTGATATCATCATCATTCTAAAGTATTTTCACAATATGCTTTTGGGACATGTGAGCAAGAAAATATAAGATATTTCAAGTCTCTTATGCTCCCCAAGGCTGCATATAATACAGTAAAAACAGTAATAATGTGAAATATTATTACAATTTAACAGAACTATTTTCGATTTTAAAATATTTTAAAATGTAATTTATTTATGTGATGGCAAGGTTGAATTGTCATTACTCCGTTCTACACCGTCAGTACTTGACTACAATTTTACGATTTTACTACAATGGTCTGTTTTTGAGTGTGCGAGTGTTGGATCTATTCATGCATGTCTCTCTATGAGACCAAGTTGACGCACATACCAGCAGGAGACATCTTATTTTTTGATGTGTCTAGCAATTTTAAAGCCATGTTTAATGAAGCAAAATGCTGCCATTATGTGCTCATGCAGAATCATTAGTCACCTCTAAGAGAGCATTCCACACCATCATACCTGAACCCTAATCCATAACAGTCCCTGTTCCAAAACACACCTCGCGTTACCCTCAGCCCGCATGGATGAACACCGCTACCCAAATTTAAACATTATCATATACTGCGCATTGTCAACTTTGCTATTTCTTGTGCGCACAGTATGTCTGAAGAATGAATCCACATGCCGCACATTCTCAGAACTTCATAACACAAACGTTCTGAGAATTTCACTTAACTGTACTGTACTCTGTCATTTCACTGAATATGGAGTTTGTGTTTCAGCAATGGCAGCAGGAGTTTAATTCGCTGACTCCGGTTTTGTTGCTCAGTTTTAAATGGCCCATGTCTATTGGGAGCTCACACTGGAATAGCATTATTGCTTGACTTGCCTTTTGGTTGTTTCTGAGAAAAAAGAAATGCGAGGAAAATGTGCAACGCAAAATCAGGCCTTTTTGAAGCACAGTAAGCATAATCGAGCGTAATAGACTATGACGGTTCACCTCAACATTACCCCCCCCCCCCCCCCCCCCCACCTGTCAAACAGCGATTAGGAGAGAAAATTGAAAAAAAAAAAAAAAGGTGTCTCACTTTCTTTTGACAAATGCCATGAAGACAGCGGGCAAGAAAAGAGGCCAAGAAAACATCAATAATGACTTTTGCTCTCTTGTCTCAGGCCTGAACATTGACGGACAGCATTTTGACACATTTGCAGTTTGTGTCTGAGAAAGCTCATTTACTAATACACATTGAATTGCTTCCTTATGATAATTATAACTCATGATATACTGTAAACAGAAGTAAATAAGCTGTTGAAAATTGTTGGCATTGTGTAAGCACATATAATATTGAAATAATGTGAACCCGTGACCTTTCGAAGAGTCTTGAATACATTAAAAACCATCTGGCATAATTATGCAGATGGAAATGATGCATAATGTACAGTAGGCTACAGTACATTACTCTGCATGCAATCATGCAAACATTCTCCTAGCCTTGGAGCTAAAGAAGCACACAGAAGAGGTGTTTGTGTTCCTGTTTTGCTGCAAGCACGAATTTGAAATTTAATTATGCAACTTTTCATTATAAAGATTTATTATGGACTTTGAATTTATCCCAGCTGTATGACTATCAATTTTTTTATCTTAATTAAAATGTTTAATGATCATCTTCGAGACATAGTCTGGTAACTAGATGAGACTCTGCCCTAGGGTTAAGTTCTTTGGCTTAATTAAAATCCATGCAATGATGTGGCCAAACTGTTCCTAAATACATGATCCAAATCTTTGTCTTCATGACAGCCGTTCATTAGGACCTTATTGGTTCGAGCTTATTTATGTCACAATTCAGAGCTGTAATTACATTCATGAACCTTGCGATCAGCTGTCACTGCCGTGGAGTTCATTCCCACTTCATGAACAAAGTTATAATAAATCTCTCAGACACACTTGCCTGACATCTGGGTGACTGGGTCAAATGCTGGATCAGTACACAGACAGTGCAAAGGGGAGAACAGGGCTAGCCGTCACACTTTTAACTCAAAATCAATTTCTTTATAGACACAAACATTAAAGTCTTGGCTTTTGGATATTGATTAATTAAACTGAAAAAGAAAACAGATCAGTGATCTTTTGTGACAACATTCCCCAATAGCTGGCAATGCTGTCATACTATACAGTATGTGGTAAACTTTCACAATGGAAACAGCCTATTAGGCTTCTAAACCGTAAAATAATTATGAAAAACAAATTCTGAAAAAATAACAAAAATGTATAAGGTAATGTTGTCCAAATTTTTTTATATATATTCGTGTACAAATTGTATAAAATGATAACTTGTGACAATGTGCCCCAACCTAGATTTTAGACAGATAAACTTACTAAAAATAAGAAAAACAAGAGACAGTTTAAAAAATACTAGAGATGGCATTGTTAACTATCATTAACTGAAATAAAGCAGAAACAAAATAAGAAATATGAAAAATAAAGAAATGTTTCCTTGGGGGGGGGGGGGGGGGGGGGGTTGTACAATTACTAAAGAAAAGAAAAAAAGTAATAAAAACTAAAACTAATAAAAATAACAAAAGCATATAATAAAACGACTAAAACGTAAACTAACAATAAACTGAAAACTGCAAATATAAATAAAAGCTCATTTCAAATATTAATAAGCAAGCTAATAGTATGTAAATAATATTAAACTAACACTGGCTAAAGAAAACACGTCTTTAGACTTGATGTACAGACCTTGTGTGACAACTAGCCCCAGTAGTTTTATAACCATACTGATATCTGTCCAATGCATGAAAAAATATTAGATCTAAGTTAAGTAACATACTGTACGTTTTTCCCCATTATTTTAACTCCTCAAGTTAATTTAACCAATTTAATTTTTTTTTTTTGGTTATGCAGGATTCATCTTAACTTTTTAAGTCAGTTTAATATAATGCAAACATTGAAATGATAAATGCAGTTTGATTATACTTAAGCATTTAAGGCAGCAACTGAATATAAGTTTTTTAATTGAAGTAGATAGAAATGTATAGTGCAGTCATAAAAATATGCAGAGCAATGTGTCTGTTCCAGACGGTCACATCCACAGGAACACTTGCACGGCTTAAACCAAACACTTCATCAACATGCTCATCTCACATGCTAATCCAAACATATTTAGACAGATTATCATCTACTCAGATTATCAAAGGAGGGTGAAGGGTCACTTTCTTCAGTCAATCCACACATTCTCTCAGAGGAGAAGGAATTGATTTTAAAAAGATCGACTCGAGTGGTTCTGGATTGTACGTTTTTCTCTCCTCATTCTGAAGGTAAGCTAAAATAAACAATGTAGTAAGATATTAGAGGCATCTTGCATAAACTCTTTCAGCTCGCAAGACGCTCTTTTGTGGTTGCAAACGGGCCTAATTTACTTCAAACCTCACTAACAACAAAGCATGTTCAACATTAACATATCAGGCACATAGTGACAGCCACAGCGGCAATCTTTTTCAAAAGCTTTGCTGTATTAGTTCAGAAACTGACAGGAAGGGAAGCAGTCAGACTGTAATTACTGAAACATACACGGGAAATAATTACAGTTATTTTGAGGACATGAATGACAGCCACAGAAGAGTGATGAGACTTTGAATGCAGCCAGTCAGATGTAAAGTTTGTCTAGATATAAACAGCAGCTACTCTAAACGCAGCAGCTGATAGTAGATTATCAGGGGCTGCCAGGCCGAGCAAGATAAATCCCATCGCTGTGTGGCCGTAATGGCAAAGGAGGGGGCCGGCATCATTTCGGCACCATGACACAAAATCGGTAATGGGGATCGATCGTGCCAGTCTGAGCGTTCCATGTGTATTGATGGATCTCATGAGAAGATCACAAAACAAGGCAGAAATACTGTAGTGAACAAGGGGCTTTAAAAAACATAAAAACATTTTAAAACATAAAAAATGTTGGGACTCCAAATGTTATAAAAGAATTGTTGAGACAACTCAAGTCTTATTGCATCAAGTTGCCTTGTTTTTTTATGTTTTCTCAACAGTTTACTTTTTACAGAAAGACTGGAGTAATGATACTGAAAATTCAGCTTTACCATCACAGGAATATCAATTTAAAAATAATAATGATGATGCACACTGATAAATCATTTATAATAAATACTGCAATATACTCCATAAAAAAGAATAGTCAATTTCGATTTCATGGTGACTTTAAAATTCCATTCAATTCAGTTCAAGTTTATTTGTATAGCACTTTTTCACGATACAAATCATTGCAAAGCAGCTTTATAGGAAATCAAGTTTCTGCAATATATTTTGTAGTAGCTTCAGTGGTGACTGTATCAAGTTGATGTACATAAACTACATATGGCAGAAATGTACAGTAAAAATCAGTTAATGACGTAATCAAACAGACGATTACAAACACTATTAACAGCAATGATTATATGTTGCAATCAAACTTATAGCAAAATTTGGTAGTTTAGAAACAATATATTGTGAAAAGTACTAAACAAATAACTGAAATCAATTTGATTGTTGACATTAAAAAGACCAGCGACAGTTCAATAAAAAGTCTGTCCTAATGATTCTATTCAGCATTAACCTGTCAAAGTAAGACAAAGCCATTTGAAAGCTTGTATCTGATGCCCTTGGCTTGGACATATCTCATTGTGATTGAGTCTTTCATGGTGCTAAAGATTTCTATCTCTGAAGGTCCACGTTCAATCTAATCTGCATCTGTCTGATGCAGTCATTTTTGGAAGGCCAGCTCTGAAAGGTGGCTGCCATTTAAAACTTTACTTCATGAGCTTTTTTTTTTTTCGGGGATAGGTGGAGGAATGTCACCGTTTTCAGCATTCCAGCAAACCAATCATCTCATATGTAATTTCAGAAGTAATTACTTTCTGTGTATCACAACTCGCATCAAGATGGTTCGGTATCTTATCGTAATTAGGGGGGAAAAATGGAGCAGCCTCGTCTTCTTTGCCCCAGTACAGCTTTGGCTCTCTTAGATGATTCTATCAGTTTGTTTCATAATTATCCCCACACTCCTCTGTTAAATTATTCCAATTAGAGGAATTAGGATCTGAAATTGCTTGTGTCAACGTGCTGATTGACAGCAATTGGTCACTTAGTTTAATAACTCTTGTAGATTAGCGAAGCAGGTTTTTCCTCTCGATGAGAGTCACTAGTGCGCTGAAATAAATTCACCAAATTACCCAGAGCAGACGGAGCCCACGTACTGTCTTTTAGTATGTTTCATCTCATTTGAAATATGAATAATCAGTTTGCTGTGACTGTGTGCCATGAAGACTCACAAGTAATTAGAAATTTTCTAAAGCAAGCTTTTATTTAACTACATTTTCTTCAGATTTAATTTATTGAGCTAACATACTGATTTATCAAAGCCACCCTTTTAAATACACCACACATACAATTAGAATCAATGGAGAGGGTTCGTTTCTTTTAAGATACATAACAATCAAATAAATAAATATGTGGACATGAGATATTGATTTAAATTAAATGATTGTATATTTTATCTGTAGTCTATATTAATTTAAAGCTAATACTAAGAAAAAATAGTCCATGTTGTAAAAAACAATTGCTGAAGCAACAAGACGAACAACGCAATTGCTGCATTTATATTAACACTGAAGTTCACAGAGGCCATTTTCACTACACTTGTACTGATACTTGAAGACCTTGAGCCCAAAGGTTAAAGAAAGGAAAGAGATGCAATCCCACAAAGCATTGTGAATGGCTACTGAATTAAAACAAGTGAGAAGGGGGTTTTGGGGTATTAGAACTGCGATAGAAATCGCATTCCCATTGGTACAAATCGCATTCCAGGGTGGTCCTCCTCGGTAGAAATCCCGTTCAGGGCCCCCCCTCAGCGGGCCCTTGAATCGTCCTAACCTCCCCCCCTACGGTGCCCCTGAAGTTGATTATTTGTATAGAAACAACATATTTTGACGTTTATTCCAGAATATACATATATACAAATATGCATATACACAAATATATAAGTCGTTTGAGAGCATAGGAAGACTGACTTGTCATTCAAAGTGCTTCATGTGAATAGGCGGGAATTAAAGAGTTGAATGAATTGGAAAAATTGATTTTTACTTCTGGTCTGTGAATGTTGCACTCTGTGGATAACACTGCTGAGCATAATTTGTTTTTGGACTAATTTGAGATCACCGACTAATCTGAAATTTGAAGCAAAATTCGCACTTTGCTATTCATTTAATATTGTTGTAGTCTAAGAGAAACTATTAAGTCATTAAAGAGATTTCTTTTGGTATTTTCTTTTGTATTTGAACTTTTTTTTTTCAAACCAATGAATGGAGCACAACAGATTTACAGAGAATCCAAATACCAAGGCATTAAGAAATAAATGTTTTTGCGTGAACGATTTGCTAATTTTGAATTCATGATTGTTGCTTGTAAGGAGCCATTGACAATTTCGGTTCTAATGGGCAGAGGACAGACAGAGGTTCGCTGCTTTGCTTGGGCATATTAAACTGTTGATTGTAATTTATAGGCTGTCTGTGCACCTGTCGGCCTCCATTGTAATCTAATTCAGTGCTCAGAGGAACGGCCCGTCCTCTTGGATCTGCCACTAGTGTGCATTTGATTATGCCGTGTGTCCTTCTCTTCAAACAGGAGTCTATCTACAAAGGGAAAACAATAGCCCCAAACTGTTGCCATTTGGAATGGTCATTGTAATTCCAGCCTATGACCTTTCTGACTATAATAATGCCAGGAAGTGACCCACCGGGCATTTTCTCAACTGGAATCAGGCCTCTGCCCAACCACTGAAACTAGGGTAGAACAGGTTGCAGTAACTTGGCTGGAAAGCAACTGTTATGTTTTATACATGTCAGCGTCAATGGACTGAACATGGTTGCATGAATGTTACATGAAGAATTGTGTTACTGCAATGTCAATGTGGACAAACTGGCATACGAGATGAGAAAGAGCAACATGAGTAACATCTAAAATCTTTCTTTTCTCCTTCTCGTTATCTACTAGCATGTCTCAGAGGAGTAAAACATCTTCAAAAGAAAGGTATGGGTGGCTCTAAATCAATATTTGCATTGGTTTCAGTGATGTGCGGTGTGGTCACTACAGCTCT
Source organism: Barbus barbus (assembly GCF_936440315.1). Lineage (NCBI taxonomy): Eukaryota > Metazoa > Chordata > Actinopteri > Cypriniformes > Cyprinidae > Barbus > Barbus barbus. The sequence continues at coordinate 23,334,612 of NC_136757.1, forward strand.
CTCTTCCTTTAGCAGCTCCTCTCATCCTCCATCCACATCAGACGCTCATCCTCCACGCTCTGCTCTTCGTAGCTCCTCCAAAGACTCGAAGAACTCAGGTCACAGGGGCTCATCTGACAGCCAAGGATGCCGCGGCAGTAGATCATTCAGCCAGAATTCTGCTATTGCTGCGGCATATACACAGTACCTCAACACTCTCTTTGGACAGGTGAACTAGAGTAGATCTCTCTATATGGATTCTTGCTGGTTTTGTCAAGTGATCTACATTTAAATGATTGCAATTTTGTTAGACAGGTGATTACAAAACTAATAAAAATAGAAACCAGAACACACTACGGTAATACCATTCTATTCCTCAACGTACCTTTGAGCAACATTTAAATATGGCTATGACCCTTACATTATAGTATTTTAATATATTTTATATTTTAAATCAGATTTGTAAAAAAAAATATTTTAATCAGTCCATCCTACACAAGTTTTAGCTGGCTTAAGATAATCTCCTATCTTGGCCAAACTGGTGTTTTCGCTGATTTAATACGTGTTGGTCTTCCAGACTGACCAGGTTGAAAAGTGCCTAAAACCAACCCGAGAGATAAACAAAAACCAGCTAACTAGCTTAGAATGGTTTAAGATATTTTTAGACACATGGACGTTTTTATAGCCGTCTAAGCTAGTTTGTTTGACTTATTTTTCATTATTTAAACCGATAAATCCAGGATGGCACATCAATGTGTCTTTATTTAGCCAGGTTCAGTCAGGTTCATAATCTATGATATGTCTGCTGAGAAAATATTACTGCCTGTCAACATACTACCTTCCTCCTCAATCAGGTCAGTAACAAGTGCCAAGTCAAATTATTTTGGTACACTGAAGCTCAGACCTAAGCTAGCATCTTGCTTCTCCTTTTAAAACTGACGCAATAAATCTGTCACGATGTACTAAATCATAGTCATTTAAACTCAGAGGCGCTTGATTGTATTTTCAAGAGTACGTCTGGAGATCAGAGAGAGCCAGTGAAAGCCAGAAGACGGAGAGGCTGTAGAACAGTAAGAGAGAGATAATGGATAGAGTCTAAGAGAGAAACAACGCAAAGGTGCTCCGACACAAAATGGAGAATATACCAATGTATGCACAGCCAAAAGCTCCGGCTTCTGCTCAGCAGGATTGGAGGGATGAATGAAATAAAAACAGATAGACAAGGGACCCTATTAGCATATATCTGAGGGTAAATAGCCTGAAGCAACTCACCAAGTTGCATAACCGCTATGAGTAATGCATTATTTTTAATAATAAATATGTGTTTTTAGGGAATTTGGAGGTCAAACGTCCAGTGAATGCAGAGAATAAAATATTTGAAAGACAGCAATGTCCTTGGGCACCAGCTTTACAAATCAATTAGAAAAAGTTTTAATATACATACCCATGCCACAATGGATTAACATCACAGTTACAAGGTTATCTAGTTGGCCAAGCGCAGGAACAGTGTTGTTAGGTGAAATTAAAGTTGATGCGTGTCATTTGTTTTAATGCTAAAATACTTTATATGTAGAAAGTAAGCAATTTAAAGATTATATATGGTACTATCAAGATATTAAGATGATTTGATTAAAAAATACAGACCAATCTGACACAGAAACACTGGCTCAACCAATAGTATGAGTTTGGGGTAGCACTATCTTTTTAATATGCTATATGGAAGACAGGAAAGATAATAAAATAACATATAATGACATATAAAATACTAAACTGATCAATAATAAATACAATTTAGATACAGTTAAGAAAGCCAAGACTCCAGGGGGCCCAAGCAACATATGGGACAGGCCAAAATCACCATTTTAAGATGTGAACCAGACAGATTTATTTTAGGTAACTTTCATGCTAGGTTCATTTGGACCTATGTTTTTTTACTACGAGAACAAAAACATAGGATTTGTAAGACGAGCAAGAAGAGCATTCAGAAAATCTGCTTAAAACCGAAATTTCAAATTGCTTGAAATTTCATTTCATGAAGCTATTGGGTCAAAAACAAATTCAATAAATTATTGAAATGTCAAAAATCTGTTTTTCACTATACAGCAAAGCTACAGGCCGGGTTTGCTTTAAAAATGTTACATGAAAAAAAAACAACAACTAATAAACATTAATAAACATGCATGCATGCTTATACCTTAGTACAGGGGTAGACAACGTCAGTCCTGGAGGGCCAATGTCCTGCAGAGTTTAGCTCCAACCCTGAAAAAAACTTCACCTGCCAGTAGCCCTAGTAATTCTGAAGACCTTTATTAGCTTGTTCAGGTGTGTTTGATTAGGGTTAGAGCTAAACTCTACAGGACAGCAGAACTCCAGGACCGATGTTGCCTACCCCTGCCTTCGTACATATGCATCTATTTCTGAAAGTGCTAAAGCAGGGGTGTCAAACTCAGTTCCTGGAGGGCCACAGCCCTGCAGAGTTTAGCTCCAACCTTAATTAAACACACCAGATCCAACTAATCAAGTCCTTCAGGCTTATTTGAAAACTACATGGTATGCGTGTTGGAGCAGGGTTGGAACAAAACTCTGCAGGGCTGCGGCCCTCCAGGAACTGAGTTTGACACCCCTGTGCTAGAAGATACTGCATATTTGTTTGTAATTAAGTCAAACATTCAAGTCAACTTTATTTGTATAGTGTATAAGTATGATTTTAACATATTAAAGCATGCATATATGCATGACTCTAAATAAAGATGCATTCGAGGATATTATTTACGAAATACAGCAATAATATAGTTTTTAAACCATTTCTCTCCTAAACGTTTTTTCTCTTTTTCCTTTAATACACATTGCCCCTTAGCCATATAAGTATTTTATGTTTGCAAAATGAATACATTTTTCCCCCTGAATCTCTCTGCCGTTCTTTGTTTGTATGAGCGTTGACGTGAGGCATGGTAGGGCATGTTATGGTGTAATCCAATTATACAATCTCCCCCCCACCCTACTCTATGCGTCATTGTGCCACTGAGCAGCTTTGATAAGCGTGCTAACATAAACCTCAGTTATTAGTGATTAAAAATGGGCGATGTCTCTAAGGACGTTCAGCTCTCATGCTGTAATAATTTCCATATTTAGCTGTTTTTGTGTCACGATTTTTTTTCCTCATTGTCATTTTGCTCTCTCATCTCTCTCGTCCTTCTACCTCTCTCTCGCTCTCTCTCCCATTTACTTTCACCAGGACAGAGATTTACTGCCAGAGGAACTAGATGGTATGTACAGAACATGTACAGAACATGCATATTTAATATCCAAGCCAGTGCACAGCGCCTAGACAGACACAATACAATTGCTACAACACATTCAGCACAAGATTCAATAACATCTGACACAAATAAATTTGATTAAAAATGGATTGGTATTGTCATGAATGGTGAATGGCGTACAGAGGATGAAGACGTAAGCAGCATTAATAATACCAGAGCAGTGAGTCAGCCTGTGCTGATGGTCTTATACCCGCTTAAGCTGCACGGTCCTATAGATTATATAACTGGTACAGTATGTGGCATAATGTAAGTGTCCTAATGCAATCATAATGTAAAGTTCAATTATAATATATAACTTAAATAAATATTATATTTAAATATATTTCCCAGTAATTTTACTGTATTAAATATTTGCAACTTTAGCAACCCTGTGACAGAAATGTGTCAGTTTAAAGTCAGTTTAAAACCCTTTTGCAATTTAATGAAATAATTCATCAATAAACATTCAAATAAACATGTAAATTAAACAGACATTATATATATATATATATATATATATATATATATATATATATATATATATATAAACAATGTCCATATATGTATGTATATATGTATAGTATTTGGCTTAGGTATTATTAAATGGAATAAACTTTAGAGGTACAAATCCAAGTGTTATATGTGTATGTGTGTGTGTGTGTGTGTGTGTGTGTGTGTGTGTGTGTGTGTGTGTGTGTGTATATATATATATATATATGTGTAAATTAAAACATTTCAAAAGTTTTTTGTTTTAATTTTGATGATTAGAGCTTACAGCTCATGAAAGTCAGAAATCCAGTATCTCAAAATATTAGAATATTTACATTTGAGCTTCATTAAATGACCATCCCTACAGTATAAATTCAGGGTATCTCTTGTTCTTTGAAACCACAATAATGGGGAACACTGCTGACTTGGCTATGATCCAGAAGACAATCATTGACACCTTCCACAAAGAGGGTAAGTCACAGAGGGTCATTACTGAAAGGTGTGGCTGTTTACAGAGTGCTGTATCAAAGCATATTAAATTCAAAGTTGACTGGAAGGAAGAAATTGAGTAGGAAAAGGTGCACAAGCAACAGGGATGACCGCAAGCATGAGAATACTGTCAAGCAAAGCTGATTCAAACACATGGGAGAGCTTCACAAGGAGTGGACTGAAGCTGGAGTCAGTGCATCTAGAGTCACCACGCTCAGACGTCTTCAGGAAAAGGGCTACCAAGCCACTTCTGAAACAGAAACAACGTCAGAAGCATCTTACCTGGGCTGTGGAGGAAAAGAACTGGACTGTTGCTCAGTGGTCCAAAGTCCTCTTTTCAGATAAAAGTCAATATTGCATTTCATTTGGAAATCAATGTCTGGAGTCTGGAGGAAGAGTGGAGAGGCACGGAATCCATGTTGCTTGAAGTCCAGTGTGAAGTTTCCGAAGTTAGTGATGATTTGGGGTGCCGTGACATCTGCTGGTGTTGGTCCATTGTGTTTGATCAAGTCCAAAGTCAATGCACCTGTCTACCAGGAGATTTTAGAGCACTTTATGCTTCCATCTGCTGACAAGCTTTATGGAGATGCTGATTTCCTTTTCCAGCAGGACTTTATCACCTGTCCACAGTGGTTTTCTGATCATGATATCACTGTGTTTGATTGGCCAGCCAACATGCCTGACTTTATCCCCATATGGAATCCATGAGATATTTTCAAGAGAAAGATGAGAAACAGTCGATCCAACAATACAGTCGAGCTGAAGGCTCAATAGTGCCTCAGCAGAGCCACAGGCTGATCGCTTCCATGCCACACTTCACTGATGCTGGAATTTGAACTAAAGTATTGACCAAGTATTGAGTGCATAAATAAACATACTTTAAAGAACTTGAACTTTTCTGTTTGGCAAATCCTTTTTTTGATTGATCTTAGGAAATATTCTAATATTTTGAGATACTGGAATTTTGACTTTCATGAGCTGTAAGCTCTAATCATCAAAATTAAACAAAAAAACTTTTGGAATGTTTTACTTTACATGTAATGAATCTAGAATATATGAAAGTTTCACTTTTTGAAACAAGTTACAATAAAAAAAATTTACTTTTTCACAATATTCAAATTTTTTGAGATGCACCTGTATATATATATATATATATATATATATATAGTGCTTTCAAACGATTAATCGCAACCAAAATAAGTTTTTGTTTACATAATATATGTGTGTACTGTGTGCACTTATATATATATATATATATATATAAATGCACATGCATGTATATATTTAAGAAAAATATATTAAGTTTATACATTTAAAATATGTATATATAATATCAGTTATATGAATTTAAATATATACATGGAAATATTTTCCAAATATATACTGTATGTGTGTATTTATATATACATAATAAATATTCACAGTATCCTCACATATATTATGTAAACAAAAACTTCTATTTAATCGTTTGACAGCAGCACTAAATATATATATGTGTGTGTGTGACTGACACATTATACACACACACACACACACAATGTATATATACACATTGGATTTATACCTCTAAAAGTTTAATACATGTAATAATGTCTAAGCTGAATACTATGCAAGTTGAAAAAGTTGGCAGTGTGGTTAAATGGTATTACTTTTTTTCCTTTCAGAGCTGCATGTAGCATTTAAAGAGTTTGACTATGACCAAGATGGGTATTTGCACTACAAAGATGTCGCAGACTGCATGAGAACCATGGGATACATGCCAACAGAGATGGAACTGATAGAGATCATTCAGCAGATAAAAATGAAATGTGAGTGTGTGTGTGTTTCTATTTATACTCTAATATTTTGACCTACACTACAGTTTAAATGTTTGGGTTAGTAAGATTTTTTAAAAAGTTTTAATACTTTTATTCAGCAAGAATGCATTAAACTTATCAAAAGTGACAGTAAAGACATTTAAATTGTCACAAAAGAATTCAATTTCAAATAAATGCTGTTCTTTTGAACTTTCTATTCATCAAGGAATTCTGAAAAATATAGATAATAATGAAAAATAATTATTGAGCAGCAAATCAGCATATTAGAATGATTTCTGAAGGATTGTGTGACACTGAAGACTGGAGCATTGGCAGCAGACAATGACTTTGTCATTACAGGAATAAATTGCATTTTAAAATAGAGAACAGTTATTTTAAATTGGAATAATATTTCACAATATTTATGTTTTTGATGTATTTGATGTATTTTTGATCAAATAAATGCAGCCTTGATGAACACGAGACAAACATAATATGTAACCAACACCAAACTTTTGAATAAAAGTGTATGTCAATTTAAAAGTAAAGATAAATGTGTCTATGTGGTGTGTTTGTGCTTATAGGGGGAGGCCATGTGGACTTTGATGATTTCTGTGAATTAATGGGGCCCAGGATGCTGGCTGAAACCGCTCATATGGTGGGTCTAAGGGAGCTACACTGCGCTTTCAAACAGGTGAGTATGCACTCTAAAGTTCACTTCAAAGGGAGCTCACTTTAAAGTGTACATTAAATAGAGAACAAAACCCCACAAACATCAAAACATCATTACCTTGCTTTTTCCAACCCATAAATAATATTACCTCTTCATAAACTCTGCATTCCTCTCTGCCTCTCTAAGTTTGACTGTGACGGTGATGGACGGATCACCTTTGAGGAGCTGAAGGAGTCCACAAAGATGCTGCTTGGGGAGAAACTGAAGAAGGGAGAGCTGGAAGAAATTCTGACAGACATCGACCTCAATGGAGATGGGAACGTGGACTTTGATGGTAAGGAAGGCAGCATCCTTTTTTAATGTACTACTCTATTGAGCTGAATAGAGCATAGCACAAGTTCAAGCTCAACTCACTGAGCAGTAGAAAAACAAAAAACTGGAACCTGTATTGTAACAATTTAACTAGTGTACAACAAATCATAATAACAATAACAAAACTTTAGAGCGCTTTCTAGTGGCCAGCATATGAAACAGCAGCAGCCCTCTTTTCACTTGAAGTAAATATGGCTCTCGGGACCTGCTTTTCTGAGGATATATGGGTAATTTGTGTAGCCTGGAGGGTTAAAAAGAGGTTTAAAGCTGAGGATGTCCCCATTTGAACACACAGAGACCAGCAATCTTGTACTAAAAGTGGACTGACTACATTTTTCATATTCAACCAAATTCACATGTCCTCAGAATGACATTTTTCTAATTGGACCTCACTTTTTTAAAACCAGGTTAACTTTGCTCTAGGGGTAACTGCCATACTGTTTTAACCTTTTGCTGTCCATACATCCCTAACCCCTTTCCATTTCCTTGTCAAATACACAAAAAGTACTATATTAACCACAGTTGCTAGGTTAGTTATTAAGATATTTACCATAGTTAGGGCCCCCCTAAAACAACCATACAATAAAGTGTTATACTGTACAAATACATTATATATCACTGTATCTCCCAGAGTAAAATCACCTCAACTGTGGACTAACAGGCACCCCTTCCAACCTTTTTATTTACTTGATTTTTAATCAAAATGAGTTATAAACAAAGGAGCTTGTTCATCTTGACTTGACGTGTATGCTTACCTTGCTCAGGTAACAATTCCTCCTCTTCATCCTTATCTCTACTAAGTTATATTGTATGTATGTGAACCAACTTTGATAAAGCAGTCCAAGGTGGAAAATGTTGAGCTCGAGAAAAGCGACATTTCAGGGAAAATCCTAACACTTTCTCTGCACGAAAACAGGTGTAGTCAAAGTAAACTAGTCGACTAAATAAAGACTATATGAGCTTACATTAACTGACAGTTTTGCTTCTGTTTTCTTTCAGAGTTTGTCATGATGCTGTCTCACCGATAGCTGGATGTTTGGTGTTTTTTCACACCTGAGAGCTCAGTCAATCCTGTCAGTCAAGTTATTGAATACCTTGTGTATAAACTGCGGATATTTATGTAGAAATGTACAGACTAAGTATTTGTATTCAATAAAGGTCTGAAACGGTGTGAGAATGTTCTGGTTGCTCCATGCAGGACGGTGGATTATCTAATAAGTAGTAAGAACAGGACAACAAGTCTGAGTTATGAAACATGCTGCTGCTGCACAACCAGTGACGCTGCTGCAATCTAGTGGAGGATATAGGTAACGATGATAATAATGATAAATGTTATTTGTTAATTATTATCTAATAATAATAATAAATGACATAATAAATTAGGCTCCAGCATCCCTGTGACCATACATAGGAAATGTGTTTTATGTAATAATTTATCAAAATTATTGATAATAATAATGTATGAATATTATATTTATAATAAGAATGGTACTAATTATTATTTTTATCTAATAAAAATAATAATAATAAATAATAAATCAGGCTCCAGCATCCCTGCAAGTGGTTTGGAAAATAGATGATAATAATAATAATACAATAAACACAGATACAATTAAAAAAGATGTGCATTTTATTTGAAAATTGACAACTTAAATATTTGAGCAGAGCTGTAAAAAAATTAATTTTCAAAACAAAATGATTTACATACAACAAAGCCATTAACTGACATATTTTACACACTGAAAGGATTTTGGCCAAGAGGCGAATGAAGTAAATTAAACCACATAATTAATTCTCCATCAACAGGAATGCAAAAACCCAAGCCGATGCATTATACCATAGGAGCAGAATGCAACAAGGTATTATAAGGCAAAAGTTAGTCTGCACACAACAAGCACCACACAGGTATGAGCTAATGCAGGCATCCTCAAATCTGGCCCACTCCTGCAGAGTTTAGCTCTAACCCTAATCAAACACACCTGAGCATGCTAATCAGAGTCTTCAAGATCATTAGAAAATCACAGGTAGGTGAGTTTGATCAGGGTTGGAGCTAAACTCTGCAGCAGATTGGACCTGCAGGGTAAGATTTGAGGAACCCTGAGCTAGCGAGTTAGCATTCATAACTGCCAATACGAAGAATGCTTGCTGGGTCTCCTTTCAGTATGGTGCTGGTTGCAGCCAACCATAGTTTTTTTTTTTTTTACTTGTTTACATCTGTCAAAATATTGCAAGTTTCCCTTTGTTTACACAAATAAAATACATCAATATCTCAGCATCATTCTTAAAAATGACTTCTAAAGAATGTCAAGTCTAAAGCTTGTAACTAACAGAGACACTTGCAATGTGTTGACACATTGATTTTGCTATTATGACTGACCAAAGCAAACCCACAGCAAATGAATGATACGTCTGAAATGAAACTATCGAGATATTTGGAAGTCCTAATTATTTCCCACGCAGAAATAAATCTATGCTAAGCAGTCTCGTGCCTATCTCTGAGACGGGACGGGACAGTGCAAGCTTCATTAACATCCATTACTGTAAAAGTAACACAAATGAATATAAGTGCATCGTCAGAGTTTTCTCTGTCTTAGGCAACTCAGCTGTTGTGCGACAGCGACTTCTTGTGCGAAAGCTCGGCTGGATGCTTGGAAGTGATATTTCTGCTTTTGTTTTCCAGAGTACTAAGTTAAGAAGAAAAGATATTCAAAGTGGTCTTGCCCAAAAATCTACTTTGAAGATTTAGTTTTTGCAGACGCTCCCTGTCACTTCAACACACACACATACGAAGCATGGCGTGAGCATGTTGAAAATGTTGGAATTCTCTCCAGCATTATTTCTGCCCTCAAAGCACTGTATGGAGGCTATGGGCATTAGACGGAAAAGTGATTTGAAATAGATTGTTTCTCCTAAATGAGAACGGACAGGCTGTTCAACAATAAATACTACAGAGATCCGCACAAAGGAAAGTCAGATGATGATGAATAGATCGCTATGAAACAATGAAAAACACTTTGTTCTTATAACTCTCTCGGCATGAATTACATCTAAGCCCACAGATAGAAATCTGTGTCGAGCTGTCAGTGGAGTCTCTTTGAATTTTCATTAGTTCTTCATCAGTCAGCACCATAGAGTGTTTGCATGTTGGCCAGCAGAAGGACACAGACATTAGCTGGTGGAAACAGTTCTTTGTGGAAGCTCTAGTTGCTGGAAAGGTTCTGCAGGTAGGCGAGGATGTGCTGGATCTTGACTAGCCGCTCTTTTAGTGTTGTCATGGAAAGGACAGACAGCTGGTAACGTGGATCCACAGGAAGAACAGCTAAGAGCCACCAACAGCATGCTGGACCATTAGGTGTGGCCTTGAAAACAAAGAAATAAAGAGAGAGTGTTAGTGTCTTATGTGTACATTTAAGGAGTCATATCCTAGAGATGCACAACATATCAGTACCTTAATGGTTCTCAGCTGATTTTTATCAGTTGATATTGGAAATATATTTCAGCCGATATTAGATATTAAATTGTGCATGCTCTTTTCCTCTGTTTTACATTTAGATTACCTTTACTGTCAGTATTATTTATATACCATTACAGAAATATGATTATTTTAGCTTTTATTTTTCAGCTTAATTTTATTTTAAATATTACAAATTTGATGTGCTTATCATTCTTATTCAGATTTTTTAAATATTTCTACTTAGCTTTCATTTATGTTTATTTCAATTTTAGTAATTTTAGTATGTCAACCTAAACTTACTCTATTTCACTTCGCCAAGGCAACATTTGTAATTTTTGTTAAATATTTTTAGGGTTAAAATTTTTCATCATCTTATATTTATATTGTATTTTATTCCAGCCATATTTTAATTAAACAAAAACAAATTTTTCATAGTTTTAGGTAACAATAACAACACAGCATCTAATACTCACTTAAAGTTCATTTTCATTAAATTATTTAAAAAAATGTAAAAACACTATCAAATGTAAAAAATTAATAGTTATACTTTACATTAAAGTGTTGTGATGCCTAGCATTTAAAACTACTGAATTTAGTTTTTTTTTCTTTTTAATTTATTTTGACAAAATAATATTTAATTTTAATATCTGATTCTCAGTTATCCATAACATAAAAAAAACAAATAATTATATAAAAATAATTTTCAGCTCATTGGTATTGGTATTATTCAGTCCTGCTTTCACCTTTTTACCTCAACAGCAGGCAGATCAAGTTTCTGAACACCACTGATGTGACGTTTTACAGCTCTTTTTCAACTAAAGAGGAAGTTCCGAGTTACACAGAGCATTAAACTTTTCTTTAATCTGAAAAGATCAAGGAAATTATGATTCCTCATAATATGACCCAGAAACGATGAGCTAAACTAAATTCTGACAAAACTAGCTTGAGCATCTGTACAAATCCTATTTGTACTCAGAAATCAAAGGTCAGGCCCTTCAAATCCACCATACAAGGCTCGGCTACATTCATGAAGCTTACACAACCATAACCTCCCTCTGTTATTATTCAAAGCATGGCATCTCTCTTTGGGACAAACACGCTAATATGTTTACCAGACAGTGTGTTCGCGTTTGTGAGAGCTGCCAGATTCACTTCCGTTCTTTCTGACACATTTATGATGTAACAGCACTTATGCAAACGCAACCTTGAATGCACTTTAACCTACTTCCTCCCGTCCAGACTGCTTTAGGGCAAAGAAAGGAAAGAGACAAAGCTTCTCTCAGTAGTAGGGATTAAGAGAGCAGGAAATACCTGGATATCATCCTCTCTCTCTGGCATTGGTCCAAAATGCTGCAGGATCTGGTTCCGGAAGCGGTTCTCTAGGTTCTGAAACCATTTACGGGCCTGGTCGTACACCTGATCATGTAACACTTGTAGCTTGTCCAAATCCTCCTCATCATTGACCTACAAAGCACAAAATTGATCAATTCTCAAGCTTTTTTAATACGGTCTCTTTAAGTTTAATTTAAATTCTGGTCAACAAAAACTATAGAAGGACATGTGGTTTCCAAAAAAAGTATTTCTGTTCCTGCATAATATAAAAATGTAAAAGTATAAAAATGTATATAATTACCTAATTAAAAAAAATAATCCTTATTGTTGAGCTCTGAATACTATCATAATAATACATAGACAGATATTTTTATACAGTAATCTAAAAATCTTTTATATCCTCCAGATATTTGATTTCATTCCACAGTAGAGGACATAAATTCGAATCATTTCGTAGCAAAAATGTTTATAAAAAAAAACTATTAGTTGGCTTTATTTTTTGTGATTTTTTACTACTTATAAAACTATGGTGCAAAATTTTTTTTTTTAATTCTTAGCATAAATGTTTCTAAAATCTTTAAATAAAACTACAAATTAATAACAAAAAAGAAATTAGTTGGCTTTTTTTTAGATAAAAAAAATGTAAATACTTTTTTCATACTTAGAAACCTATGGTAAATTAACTATATTATATTTAGTATTTATAGTATACTATATATTATTATTGTTGAGTCCTGAATGCTCAACAATAACATTAAACATTCTTTTCCTGCATTCCTCTACATTACAGTAATCAAAAAATCCATGAGAAGTGCATACTTTCATATCCTCCAGATACTGGATGTTGCCAATGCAGTATCCGTCTCTCATTCCACGTGAGATGACACGAAATCTCTTTCCTCCGATTGTATCCACAACAGAGCGCCCATCTGGGAGGAAATGCACGCTGCGGATCTGGAGCATGCAGCCGTAGTCCACAAACCTTCATATATCATGAAATATAAGTCAGCTACACAATTCACTCACGGTCCCATGAGATTACATATAAGCACACACTTACCCTTTCTGAGGGTCACTGATGCACATGCCAAACTGACGTGTCCCGGTTTCCATGCAGCGTCGTATCATGAGACGATATCGTGGCTCAAACACATGAAGGGGGCAAGGCACAGTGGGGTAGGCCATTGTACAAACAAAGATGGGCACATTCTTTGTTAAACTGGAGGAAAGATAAACAACATAGAGAAGAGATTGAGTGCGATTTGTAGATTAGATACAAGGACTTATGCAAATGTCCCATATCATATCACAGTGTGATTTAATACACTTAAATACTAATATTTTTCTCTGTTATTTGGAACTGGATATATGAATGAATGAATATCAAGTCTGCCATCAGTGCAAAAGCAGCTTCACATTGTGTAACGCTTCAAAACAAAATGATGAATCTGATTGGATGAGCCACAAATGAAGCAATAGTGTGAACTTACTCTGAGAGCTCTTTTGTTTCCTCTGCATGCAGCTTCAGTCTCTCTGAATGTTCCTTGGATAGATACTGCTTAATGATGTTATCCAGCACTTGTGTGATTGTGTACTTTCTGAATGCAAGATACTGTATGAAGAACCAAACAGAGGAGGAAGAGAACCGCAAGAGAGAGAAAATGAGGAAGAAGAGAAATGCAGAAAGAATTGGATTGGTTACTAATGCCCAAGTCATTTAAAATGTAAATGAAAGTATGAAGCAATGTATAAAAATGCCATGACAGTGCACAACAATAAGGATCACGGAATGGTCTGACGTCAGTATGAAACTTGTGATAGTCTTGAAAGCATTAGTTAAAATTTATAATTATAAAATTATAAAGAAATCAGTCATGTTAGGATACTTTGCAATAATTTTTAGCAAAAATGGTTATGGACTATAAACGCCAATTAAATACTAAAAAACATGTATATAAAATTATTTTATTTATTTTTATTATGAAAAATTATTTTTCATAAAACTTATGGTGCTAAATCTTACATAAATTGAACTTATTGAAATAAAATACAATAAAACACAATTTTATGAATTATTGTAATTTATTAATAATAAATTTGACCATATTAAAAAGCAAGCCTTATTAAGCACTGAATGCTATTATAATTAGTCGATTGTTGCTTGCCATTCAAGTACACAGTCTGTAATTTTGAGACAAACCTCTTTCAGGCTTTCTTTGCAGAGAGGGCACTGGGGATTGTGGTCTAGACAGCGCTCCAGACAGTTTTTGCAGAAAGAGTGGCCACAGGGTGTTGTGACTGGCTGATAAAATAATCTAGAAAAGAGACAGGAGATGATCTTGAGCTATATTAAACAGTGACTGACACTTTCAATTTCAGGGTGAAAGCAAGCAAGCTTTCACTGACACATATATGAACCTGTTATCTGGCAGCTGAGGCTTTTTTGTTTTCTGAGGTAAACATTACAGGCTCTATTAGTTTGTCTTCTATACATGCACTGTGTAATTTGTAAAATAAGCTATTCTAAGACCCTGTTTACAACTGGTTTAAGTTAAAAGTAGCTGATATCAATAACAGTGAAATCTTGTGATTTCAGCTACCAATTCTGATACCAAAGCATAAAAAGCCACTTTTTCATACAATAAACTTTTTCAGAAATTAACTTGCTATTAAACAAATTCCTTTTAAAAGTTACATTTGACATTATATCAAATATTATCATTTAAACATATTTAAAATATTAATTTACAAAAAATTGAATCAATTTAAAATAATTGAGAATTCTTAAAGAAATGTCAAGTTTTTTCATAAAATATATATTTTTAGAAACTATTTTGCTATTTAACACATTTAATCAAATATTAACATTATACAAAATAGTAACAAATTAAAATAAAAAAAGCAAAAGAGAAAAACTCTGCAAGCGATATCTTTATTTTATATTATTTATTCTAAAGCTTATATGGGAGAAACAGTGCACTGATTAATTGTACTTTCCTCCTTTTCTTCTTTATTAGGCTTTTTGTCGATGTGACTCTAGAAACACACACTTTTCCCTCACCTCATACAGAGAGAGCATTCAAAATCATTTGGGTCCAGCAGGTGTTTTGGCAAGGTTCGATGGGACTTAGTTTCCTCAGTAACCACAGGAGTAGCAGCACTGGCAGTCGCTGAAGGAGAAAGGATGAAGAGCGGAGAGATGAGGACACCACTTTATTTAGGGCAAACTCTAACTGCAGACATTTTCAGCTGATGATAGTAATGCATTCTGCTCACAGTGCCAGTGGAAGTAAGGCAAAATCAAAAAATTACATATTTTAAACACTGACTGATCATTAGGTTGCCTGAACAGAAAGTGGAGTAATCAGTCATTGGAAAACTACCAGCTACATTATAGTTTGGCTGTCATAAAAATGTTCAGATATGCAGTCAATACAGTATTTGCATGGCTTTTCAACCTTGTGTTGGCATCACGTTCTTATCAGGCGTGACGACTTACCTACTTGCTTTTTGTATTTACTGCTGTGGCTGTAAGCCACGCCAGGCCCTGCTTCAGACACAGAAAGCTTCCTCTTTAGCAGCGTCCCTTTTTCTGGGTCACCCAACTGAGGGGCGGAGCTAACTCTTTTAAGCCCCTCCCCTACAGCTCCTGCTATCCCGTGAGCACGAAGTGAGTGAGCTCTGCTCAGGCCAGAGCGCTCCAGACTTTCAGACCGACCTGGTTTCTGCAGACATAGAAAAATGAGGTGTTAAAGTATTAAGAACCGCTAATGTTACTGTCAACTAGAGACCTATTTCTAAAGCTCATTTAAAATGCAAAGTGCTAAAGGGTGACCAGCAAACCTCTGAGGTTGTCGGGGGCTGGTGAGGAGATGCTGCATGTGTTTCAGACTGGTGCTGGGCTTGCAACTGGGTCTGCTGGTCTCGGTCCTGGCCCTCGGACACCAGGGTTTTACTACGCAAGTGTGAGGAAGTGTTGTGGGCTGTCTCTCTCAAACCAACCTTGACATTATCACAGGCCGGAGCCAACAGGTCATGCAAGATCTAAAGACGAAGAACAAAAAAGATGGAAAAAAAAAAACAGGCAGTTTAACAGAGGTTTAGAAGACAATATAGCTAAGGATAAACATTCTTATATGCAGTAGCATTCAAAAGTTTTTTTTTTAATACTTTATTCAACAAGCGTGTATCAAAAATTCTATTTCAAATAAATGTTTTTAAATGTTTTACTTCTTGAAAAAAAAGTATCACAGTTTCCACAAATTTTTTTTCTTGAAATGTTTCTTAAGCACCAAATCAGCATATTATAATGTCGTCTAAAGGATCATGTGACACTGAAAACTGGAGTAATGATGCTGAAAATTCAGCTGTCATCATAGAAATAAATAACATTTTTAAATAGAAAAAGTTATTTTCAACTGTAATAACATTAATTCACAACATTATTGTCTTTAGTCTATTAGTAGTGGTCAGTGAAAATGCAGCCTTGATGAGCATAACTTCTTTCAAAAACATTTTAAAAATCTTACGACGCCAAGTATGTTGTACACAACTAATCTTGCTGCATTTTGTTCAAATTACGATAAATAGATGGTAGGAATTAGGCACCTCTAGCTAGTGGTTGTACAATACAATACATCTTTATTGTCAACAATAGTAACCAAATACACATACAAACACAAACTACAAAGTACATAAAAACCACCATACTGAATCACACTTTTTGGTTAATAAATCCGATCGCAGCAGGTACAAAGGATCTTTTATAAATATTTGTCTTTGCAGAAAGTCACAAGGCTTCACCAGTAATAATTATCTTACATAATTTAATTATGGTCCATAACTGATACGAACCAGCAGTTTAGCCACAGCACATTACAATAATTTGACCTTTAAGAACGCAAATAACTAAAACGGTCTCTTGAACATAGAACAGTTCTGTCTCCAGTGCACTGACCTCTGACCTACAATATTAATCAACACCGAGTATCGTAAGACCATACCTACTGTGCCAACAAAAGGCTTTATATAGTCCTGAATAAACAAAATACCTGATAAACCCAGATGCTCTCATATTAAATGGCCAAAGCAGCAAAATACAGACAACTTAATGATACTGTAAGCAATGTTTGTTATTCTACAACTTCCACTAGACAAATTATAAATGAAATAAAAACATGAATATAAATTAAATATAACATAATATATTAAAATATAATATTGAGTGAAATAATATCAATTTGAGATGATGCCCTAGCTTATTTCATCAGTCATCTGAGGGCGTTTAATTGTTTTCTAAAATATCTATTAACTATCGATACTGAAATTCAAGTTGGTAACGTAATGTCCAATTTTCATTATCATTTGCACTAAATTAAACTACAAAAGCAGAAATTAATCTCACCAATTCCACCTCTTGTTTGGCCTGATGGAAGTTTTCATCCAATGCCAAACACTGAAGGAAGACCTGCAGAGAGTCATCTACATGACCCATCTCTTGGAGAATTTTTGCTTTCTGGAAATATCCCTGCGAGAGAGAGAGATCAGAGAGAATTTAGCTTCCAGTAGCACAGATGCTGTTTTTGGGTTAATCTGACTTGAATGGGACTGAGAGTCTAGTCATGTTAATGGCCTCAAGGCTAATAATAGAGCTAGACACTCTGAGATAAATACACACTCGAGTGACCCACATCTCTGCCTTATCCCTACCTGTCTGTATCTCCTTATCTCACTTGTCAGCTTGGCAAGCATCCTTTATACCTTAATCATGTGTTTAACACAAATACATCCCCTCTACAGGTTTTCCGATATCAACACAAGACCAAAATAAATGTAGTAAAAAAAAACAAAGCTAATTTAACAAATATAGGTCAGAAAAGAAGGTGCTGAAATTCCCATTTCAAATGAATAGCAATCATCAGTACCGAAGAAGAAAAATATCCAAACTCATGTATGGTCAAGAATCTACAAAAAAGCAGGACTAAATAATATGAATCCGATAGCCCTTTCCTGTGACATAATAATTAGCGTTATTGTTGTGAAATCAGCTACTTAAATATGTCACCATTGTAAAATTCTTTATTTGGGAAATATAGATATTGTAATTAAAAATACTGTAAACAAGCGAGTAATGTTTTGCACTTATCATCACCGTTTTAAAGCAAAAGTGTATGATTGATTGAGTGATTGCTTATCAATACAGCTATATTCATAGCAAGCAACAAGTGAATAATAGAAATAGAAAATAAATAAACTATATCAATGAAGAAAAAAAAATCATAAAATGTTTGTTTTTTGCAAATTTGTCTGTTTAATTTCTAAAACAAGCCACATTTGTGCCTTTATATTTATATTGTTACCATTTTATTGACTAACTAACTACATGATTGTTTATATTATTTATTTTTTGTGAACAAGAAAATCATTAAAAAGTACATAATTAAAAAAAATCAATCTGGTCTCACTTATTTAAAAACATTAAGCAAATAAAAAGTAAAGAGTCCTAGAGGAGTTCAACAAATGTGTATACATGAATTTATAGGCGTTATAGAGTTACATTAGAAACAGTATAACTGACTTATGACTATAACATTTGGAAACTTAAGTTTGCCGCCTGTTTTTAAAGCAACAATCCAGCTACTCAAATCTGTGCAAAAGCATACTGACGTACTGTAAATTACTCATCTGTGGCAGTACGTGATAGGAAAATTCATCTACGTACCTCTGGGGATGGGGTAGAAATCAGGCAGGACTCCCAGTTTTCTAAAGCCTGACGGTACTGCTTCAGTCCTCTGTGAGCCTCGGCATGGCACACCCGCACCCACACGTTACTAGAGTCTGAGATAAAGAGAGAATCAGTGAGAGACCATGACAAAACGCAAAAGCACAGCTCTAACTACCACTTATTTAAGTATGTCTGACAAGGATTATAATATTATTACAATACATCAAATGGCATATTAAATGTGTAAGATCAGTAGACCAAGGAGAGACATTTGTGCACTGAAATGCCACTGGAATAAAGGGAGAGAGGATGAGACACTGCAGCAGCACAGCCTTTTTTCACAAGGGCAAATGAGGACACGCTAGGAGAGATGAGACTGCCGCACTCTGATTACACTGACTCTCTGTGATACGTTCAGGGACTTCATGGATCTGAACCAACACTTTCATCAAGATATGCATCAAGCATACAATGTGACAGAGGGTTATCAAGGAGGAAGTGTCCCAATATTTGTGTAGAACGACCAGAAGGTTCTGACATTATATAGCCATTATGTAACTTCATCAACATCATCAAATATTTCCTGTCAACCACTTAACAAACATGATAGATTTACATGAATCAACAGTGGGGCAAGAAGCCCCCTTGGCTAAACTTAATGTATAAGTGACTTTTGATATCTATCTTATTAATATTGTGTCATTAATGTAAAATATAAAATCTACTACTCTATTTTAAATTGTGCTTTGACAATTTTGTTAAAAAACTGAATAAGCAGACAAAGCAGAATCCCAGTAAAAGAGATTCATCAGAAGGTACATTTGTTCTATAACTTATATACAGGCATAATAATATTTGCATATTTAAAATTAATTAAACGTGTTATAATAGCAACACTATGAATAATTTCACTCAATTTGCCTATACGTTCTAATGAAAAGTAAAAATGTCTGAAATGTACATGTAATTTACAATAGTATTAAATAATAGCCCCATGAATTACAATAAGTATTAGATATAACAATAATAATACTAGTAACAACATGCAATGGATAAACATGGGGCCTTCTGTGTCTGGGGTATAATTCTGGCGTCTAATTCTATATTTTCATTTTAAAAAATCTATCAATCTATCTATTTATATTTTTTCTGTAGGGTCTCATTAAAAAAAAGGATAAAATTCATCGAGGATAAATGTCCATTTCGCCCTGTTATGACACTGCAGCCTTTCTAAATTGTATTTTTAGTATTTAGGCAACAGGACAGATCATTAGACAGCCCTTAGGCATCTCTGTATTAAATAAACACCAAACACCTGAACATTGTGGCTATTACATATTGTTCTACTTGTTATTATCAAACTCAGTTTACCTCAGATTACAAAACACTGTGTCACGACCTGCCTTACACAACGCGTGCCGAGTGCGCATGCGCAGTGCGAGCGCGTTTTGTAATACAGGCACACGCCAGTTACATGATCGGTGGGGGCGGGGCTTATACATAAGTTACGGCTGTCAATCAAAATGTTGGTCAGTGGAACTCTGTCCACCCTCGTACCCTTTTAATAAACAATATCAGACGTGTTGTAACCTAATTACCTTGCTAATGGCGTTATAGTCAGGTTTGTACATATCTTTAGACACAGACAAGGATGTGAACTTACCAAATTCTAATAACTGACTCGTTAGTGCAATAGCATTGGCGAACTGTTTACTCTTCAACAGGGTTTCAGCTTCTCCAATACATTTAGTTCTCTTCACGTCTTCAGGGAACCACTTCTCTAAAAGTCCACATAGGATCACATTCAGTCGGGGATCCCCAGGCCTCCTCCTAATGTCTTCACAGCACAGTTTGCATTTGGAAAAAGTGCTATGCTGTATACATCTCCTACAATACGTATGTCCACAAGTCACCGTCACGGGCTCGGCTAAGAAACTATGGCAGCCAGGGCAGTCGGATTCACAATCCGGTGTCCAGTTTGGCTCACTTTTAGCTTCTGATTTCTTCTTGAAGTTCCGCAGAACGCATCCGACTAAACTGCTCAGCTGGTCCGGCCGGACTGGGCCATATCGGAGAGCCATGGAAAACATATCGACAGCCTCTTTGAGACGATTTTCCGACGCTAAAGCATCAGCTTTCGATAAAACTAGTTGACGGTGATCAACATGGTCTTCCTCGTCCCAGTTGTCTTCCGTTTCAGGTGCTATAAAAAAACTCCCTCTTTCCTCCAAAGCATATTCTTGGTCTAGTCTTCGCAACGACATGCTTGCGAGTGACATTCACAGATACGCCACCGATACAAATGTCAAAGCATTCTTACAGTTCTCGGTACAGGAGAACGTATTGACTCGCGGTCCTGAACATACACTCGTTTTTGTCCGTGACTTACGTAAAAATAGCATCACGTGTGCAGCAGCGAGCGCGTCTATTGGCTGCAGAGGCGCATTACAAAACACAACTCTTGAGTTCAGTCATTTGCGCTCGGCACTATGGCGAGCAAAGTCTGCTATTAAGAATGCATGGAGTCAAAGATGTCAGCGTGTCATCAGCTTATGAATACTTTTATGCTGCGCATTTTAATGCAGAAAAGGAAAATGACGCGATCTAGTCATAACAAATAACGCTTCTTTAGTTTCACTGCTATGCAAAATGAGATGAATCATTTCCTGTGTCAACGGTGTTTTTGTGTTGCCTGTGGGTTTAACATATAGGTTGAACGTCTGGATCTGTGTTACTCAAGGGTTTTAAGACTGTAGAAATGTCATGTAATATATAGGTTAATTCCATATTGCACAAGAGTAAGTATGATAGTATTTTTCTCTTACAAAGCATCAGTAGCCCATAGATCAGAGCGTCATTTTCCGTCGGGAAATAATTTTCTCCTCACCACTTTAAAAATAAGCATGTTCTAATGCTCGCTATTACTTAAAAAAAAAATATATATATATATATATATAAGTCATGCATTTTATAGACATGGGCTATAAAGTCTGTTCTCCACAAGTTAAAATATGATACTTTATTAAGATTTCTATCATATTTATCAAACAGTTGGGAAGGTTATTTTGGAAATGTAATAGGTTATAAGATTACAAGTTACTCTACTTAGTGTAACTATTTCAGTTAATCTACTTTACTATATTTTTTAATTGCTTAGACACTAAAAGTGATACTGGAGGCCCACTTAGTGGAACCATTCACTCATATACCTAATCTTTAGACTAAGTCTGTAAAACTATAAGCCTATGCTTTAAACTCAGTTTGATATTGTAAAACAAACTTTTTGCAAAACTCTAAACAGTTCTCTACATTAACAGTTAATGTCGAAACTAACAGCTGTTTTGTTTAATTTGGGAAATACTGCCATTTTAATGCCACAATCATTTACTGATGACCTACATACAGTGAACATTGTGAAAACACATACATTATTAGTAGCCACAGCCACGTCACCCTGCAGCCCAAGACCGGTTGGCCACTGAAGCTAAGCAGGGTTGAGCCTGGTCAGTACCTGAATGGGAGACCTCCGGTGAAAACTAGGTTGCTGTTGGAAGAGGTGTTAGTGAGGCCAGCAGGGTGTGCTCACCCTTTGGTCTGTGTGGGTCCTAACGCCCCAGTGTAGTGGGACACTATACTGTCAAAAAGCACCGTCTTTCGGATGAGACGTTAAACCGAGGACCTGACTCTCTGTGGTCATTAAAAATCCCATGGCACTACTTGTAAAAGAGTAGGGGTGTAACCCTGGTGTCCTGGCCAAATTCCCTCTACTGGCCCTTGTCTATCATGGCCTCCTAATAATCCCCATCCACTTGATTGGCTCTATGACTCTCTCTCCTCTCCACCTGTAGCTGGTGTGTGGTGAGCGCACTGGCGCCGTTGTACTGTGGCTGCCGTCGCATCATCCAAGTGGATGCTGCACACTGGTGGTGGTAGAGGAGAGACCCCCCCCCCCCCATGATTGTAAAGCACTTTGGGTGCAACAATACACAATAAAGCGCTATATAAAATGCATCATTCATTCATTCATTCATTCATTCATACATTATTAGTTCACTTAGTAATCAAAACTTTTTTTTTTTAGAAATAAATTATTATAAACTGTTATTCATTTTCAAACATTTTGACCAGGCAGGCTTTACCTTACAGTAGTACTGAACACTGATTTTAAAATCCTTCATCACTTGACTTAAGGATTTTAAAGTAACTTTAATTTTAAAGTACAGCCACCACAAAATCAGACTTAAGCACCTGTTTTTACTTTGAGATCGTTCTGAGGTTAAATACCAATACAGATTTAAAATCATAACAAGATATAGTTTAATAGCTATGATACTGTTTTTAAAATCAAAATCATTACATAGCTATGACAGGAAACACTGGCATCTAACAATGTCTTGGGAAAAAAACAATCAATCTTAAAACATAAAGCATATAACCCATAAACCCAAATAGGAAATGAAACAGTTATCAAATAAGCATGTGTCCTATTCTGTTTCCTAAACTCCTGAAACATTGGTGTCTCAGATTTTAGAGCAGTCACTGTAATTTGGGTAAGAAATCAATTAAATCTTTATATATATTTGTGTGTGTGTGAAAATATTAAGATGTAAACCCTTTGTAATATTTTGCATTTTCATAAGTAAATAATTTAATTGCACTTTTTTCTCAGTATGTAACAGATTAGTTACATTCATTTTGTAATTACGTAACTCTGTTACATGTAACGAGTTACTTCCCAACATTGGTAATAAATATAGGGTATATGAAAATAGGGGATAATAATAATATATAATAATAACGTCACTGCAATAAACGGCATAGAAACATAATTGCATAAAATAAATTATTTCAATAAACTGCAATAAATACAAAAACACAGAGGGGGAGGGGCGACATACATATTTTATAAAATGTGCAATATATATTTAATAAACAATATTTTATAGTGTAAGGACTGGACAAATGTGGTGCGGATTGAAATGGTTCATATGCATTCATACGAATGCATACATAAAAATAATGAAGGGTGAATTAATAGACACGAGTAATTGAAAGAATGAAGCTCACAAAGGTTTCAGAGTTTAAACAAAGGTATGTTTCATTGCATGCCAACACACAATTATGAAAAAGGTTTCACAAATCTTTTGTCTTATTGTTCTATAATTCAAAACCAAACTAATTTACTTTTGTGAAATATTTTACTAAGGTGAGCAATTGTCATCTTTCTTTTAAAATAGCTATACATTTGGTTTGATATTCTGTTTTATAATACAACGACATTCATACATTTTAAAGCGTGGCTTAGTATCCCAAAACCTTCTGGAGTCAACTTTTTAATTTTTGAGGTGATTACATATTCTGCATGCGGAAATTACGTCATTGCCTCGCGACAAGCGTGCACCTTAGAGGACGCCGAAGCAAGGCATGGAACACCTTGGTGCATTACTACTGCTTTTGACGTGTGTCTCACGTTTACATTCAACAGAAGGTAAGGGATGGTTTGTAAATATGTGTGGGCAAAGGATAATAATAATGTGTCTGAACGAGTTCACACTTTCCTATTGGACCTCACGCTGCTGTCACGCCATCTGATTGGATCGAATGACACATGTAGCTGTCAAACTCGAAGTCTTGTTATTCCGAGTTTCATTGTACAGTATGAAAATATACTTACTTCCGTAATTACTATCAAGCACATGCACTTTTAACATGGGCGAAAACAACAAAAAAATGTATTGTCAGTAAATTACATTTTGCGCGTCCTTTGTGCGTCAAAGGAGCTTCCATGTGCGCGCGTGACATAATAGACCGGTGTTCTTACGCATTCCATCATAAAAGTAATATAAAAACGGGATATTCCTTATTTTTTTAATTTGGATGAAGATCTGATTCTGTTCTCCGCAGGCACGTGCAGAAGGGGGGGGGCTCGAGCCCCTGCCCTTTTTCAAAATGATTCAAAAGTGCCCCTCTCAGACAAATAGCAATGAGGTCGTGGTCAATAAAACAAAATGCATTTGAATTCTAATTAACATGACAATTTGTGCAAAACAGTAATTAATCGCTCAAAAGTTGGAAAATTCGTGTGTATTTTTACGTCAATCTGAGGCGTTTCGTGCGCTTTGTCTGTTGGAAGGAAAAAAATAAACCAAACAATATTTTAAACTTTTTTCATCAATAATCAAAGCTAGTGTGTCGATTTAATAAAAAATCCACATTATATATTTTAGAATTTTACATAATTCATCAATGCCCGTTTGTCATACAAATACACCAAGCAATCATGATCTGGCTCAAGAAGTTCACATTTCATCGGACAATATGTGAAGTGGAGCGGTCATTTTTCATTCTTATTCATAAATCGGTTGAAATTTTCATGGGAGAGACCAACTTATTTGTGGAGCGATCTGGATCTGCGATTTGTCTCATTTTATAAATCAAATATTACATCGCTGGGAAAATGTATGCTAAATGACTACAAAACTGTGCAGCAATAATGGTAATCAGTAGGCTATTCAATTCACTTATATTTACGTATGATATAGGCCTACACAGTTTTCTATGATGAAACTATCATAGTTAATGAAGCCCAAGCGCCACCTGCAGGCCTATTATGTGAAATGTAGGTTGGCGAAATGGTGACGTGAAAAGACTTTTATATAACCATGTTTGATAATTATGCAGCATTATGAAAGTCTCTTATGCTCATCAAGCCTGCATTTATTTGATCAAAAATACAGATTTTTTTTTAGCCTTTTTCTATTTTAATATACATTTATACTATTTTAATAAAATATTATTTATTTCTGTGATTCAAAGCTGAATTTTCAGCATCATTACTCAATTCTTCAATGCACGGTCCTTCAGAAATCATTCTAATATGCTGATTTATTATCAATGTTGGAAACAGTTGTGCTGCTTAATTTTTTTATTTAATTAATTTATTTATTGGAACCTGTGATACTTTTTTGGGGTTCATTGAAGAAGAAAAGAACAGCATTTATTCAAAATAGAGAGGTTTTCTAACAATATCAATATGTATATCTATCAATTAAACAAATCCTTGCTGAATAAAAACTAATTTCTTAAAAAAAAAAAATACTGACTTCAAGCTTTTCAAGGTAGTGCAGGCTATATTGTTACAACAATATAACAATGTTAACAATGTTATTAGTGGGAAGACTAATTTAAAAAAAAGTAAACAAACAACTCACACACTTAGATACAACTACATTGTTACGTGAAAATAAGATTTAAAATGGCCTGAAAACATGATCTGTGGGCGTTTTTAAGTGAGTGATCAGCTTGGTAGAATTTGAAGTAAATATCCGTGTCTACAGACACATGTGACCTATATATATATAACTTTTTATATATTTGTATTTGTATTTGCCGGGTACCTGAAAATCCCTAGTCTGTAAATTTGCTATGCTGCTGCTTCTATTATATTTACAGTTATACATTACTCCTTTTGTATTCCCAGTTTAGGCATTACTGAAAAAAATAAAATAATATAAGTATTAATTTAGTCAATGTCTGTCCCTTAAAAATAAGTAAAAATGTTAAGATAGTAATACAAATGGGGACTTTTAATGGTTCAAAACCTCATCATTTTGTATGCTGTCATTTTGGAACAGAAAATGTCCCTCCTCAAACCCTCCTGTTGGAACCATGAAAGACTCAAGAATTTTGCTGTAAGGAGCAGTGTTAAAATTAGTTTTCACTGCAATTACTGGAATAGTCAAACCCATTGATTTTACAGGAATTGATTCTACTTCTGCCAAATTGACATTAAAACTCTAATGTGTGCATTTCTTGCTCCATCAAGCAAGTCTCTTTACATCACTATGTACTTGCAAGTTTGCCATGTGATGTCAAGTGCAAAATATGTCCCAAATTAGGCTATATTCACCTACTTACACAATTTGATCAAATGTAGTAATGCCATATAGAATGAATAATTTATCTATGATAAAGCCTCGTAGTTTATTCCTGCTACTCAAACGGTGTCCTTCACTGTTTTTAAAATCTCTCAGAACTAAACACCTGTTTTTACTCTCATCTTTCGCAGGTTTTCCAGAGTGTAGCATAGAGCAGTTTGTGTGTAATAACGGCAGATGTGTGCCTCTGAATCTTCGCTGTGACGGTGTGGATGACTGTGGAGACAGCAGTGATGAGATCTCCTGTTTGAATTGCACTGGTGGCTCCTTCCACTGTGTGGCAGCAGCACGCTGCGTTTCTTCTCGCAGTATCTGTGATGGCAAGCCTGACTGCTCTGATGGAGCAGATGAACAGTTAGACACATGCGCACAGACATGCACTAGGTCACAGTTCAGGTGCACAAAAGGACACTGTGTGCCTAGTTCAGGGAGGTGTGACAACATCAAAGACTGTGAAGATGGCAGCGATGAAGAGAACTGTGGTATATTTTTAAATAAATAAAAAATAATATTTATATAAATGTGTGTATACAGTGGATATAAAAAGTCTACACACCCCTGTTAAAATGCCAGGTTTCTGTGATGTAAAAAAAATGAGACCAAGATAAATAATTTCAGAACTTTTTCCACCTTCAATGTAAACTATAACCTGTACAACTCCATTAAAAAAACAAACTGAATCTTTTAGGAAAGGTATAATGTAGGAAAGGTTAATTATTAAAATAATGTGGTTGCATAAGTGTGCACACCCTTAAACTAATACTTTGTTGAAGCACCTTTTGATTTTATTACACCCCTCAGTCTTTTTGGGTATGAGTCTATCAGCATGGCATATCTTGGCAATATTTGCCCACTCTTCTTTGCAAAAATGCTCCAAATCTATCAGATTGCGAGGGCATCTCCTGTGCACAGCCCTCTTCAGATCACCCCACAGATTTTCAATCGGATTCAGGTCTGGGCTCTGGCTGGGCCATTTCAAAACTTTATCTTCTTCTGGAGAAGCCCTTCTTTTGTGGATTTGGATGTATGCTTTGGGTTGTTGTCGTGCTGAAAGATGAAGTTCCTCTTCATCTTCAGCTTTCTAGCAGAAGCCTGAAGGTTTTGTGCCAGTATTGATTGGTATTTGGAACTGTTCATAATTCCCTCCACCTTGACTAAGGCCCCAGTTCCAGCTGAAGAAAAACAGCCCCAAAGCGTGATGCTGCCACCACTATGCTTCACTGTGGGTTTGGTGTTCCTTTGGTGATGTGCAGTGTTGTTTTTGTGCCAAACATACCTTTTAGAATTATGGCCAAACCTTGGTTTCATCAGACCATAACACATTTTCCCACATGCTTTTGGGAGACGTATAATGTGATTTTACAAACTTTTGCCAGGCTTGGATGTTTTTCTTGCCACCCTACCCCATAGCCCAGACATATGAAGAATACGGGAGACTGTTGTCATATTTACTATACAGCCAGTACTTGCCAGAAATTCCTGCAGCTCCTTAAATGTTGCTGTAGGCCTCTTGGCAGCCATGGTTTTCTTCTCATCTTTTCATAAATTTTGGAGGGACGTCCAGCTCTTGGCAATATCACTTTTGTGCCATATTTTCTCCACTTGGTGACGATTGTCTTCACTGAGTTCCATGCTATATATAACGCCTTGGAAATTCTTTTGTATCCTTCTCCTGACTGATAGCTTTCAAAAATGAGATCCCTCTGATGCTTTGGAAGCTCTCTGCGGACCATGGCTTTTGCTGTAAGATGCGACTAAGAAAATGTCAGTAAAAACCTACTAGAACAGCTAAACTTAATTTGGGTTTAATCAGAGGTACTTTAAATGATGGCAGGTGTGTATTGTCTCCTATTTAACATGAGTTTGAATGTGATTGCTTAATTCTGAACACAGCCATATCCTTAGTTATAAGAGGATGTGCCCCTTTCCTAAAAGATTTCAGTTTGTTTTTTAATTTAGTTGTACAGGTTATAGTTTACATTAAAGGTGGAAAAAGTTCTGAAATTATTTATCTTGGTCTAATTTTTTTACACCACAGAAACCTGCCATTTTATCAGGGGTGTGTAGACTTTTTATATCCACTGTATATATATGAGTGTGTATTACATATTAGATGTGTATCCTGTTTATATTTATGTATATATAAATACACACACCTACAGCATATATTTTGAAAGTATTTCCATGTATATATTTATATTCAAATAATTGATATTATCACATCCAAAATAAGTTTTTGTTTACATAATGTGTGTACTGTGTATATTTATGTATATATAAATACACACATGCATGTATATATTTAAGAAATATATGTTATGTTTATATATTTAAAATATATGCAGAGAGTGACAAGTATTAAAAAAGTGCTTTATAATTGAAGCCTATTATTTTTGTTTTTAAACATTGAATATTTAAAAATGGACTTTGTCTTTATTTCTCTGTTTCTGTAGATGACAACGAATGCAAGATCAATAATGGTGGCTGCTCTCACCTCTGTATTGATCTGCCCCTTGGTTTCATGTGTGACTGCCCCAGTGGAATGAGGCTGGTCCAGGACACACACTGTCAGGGTGAGAAATGAGTCACACTGGACAACTGTATAAATGACGTTGACATTATGTGATCCGATGTAAACAGTTTATAGTGTTTCTGTAGAACAGATGGCAGTCAGTGATCATACATTTTTTTTCCATGAGCAATAGTGTCCAGAACAGGATGGTGGTTATTGAGCTAAAAGATGATCTAAACGTGTTTGTCCCTGTGAGGCAATCTCCATTTGAAATAAAACTGATCATTTCGTTATGTGTGAAATTTAATATGTGACCATTTACTAATTACACTTTTAAATGTCATAAAAAATAGCGTATTCTAGTAATCCAAATGAGTTGCTTCTCTCTTTGGTTATTCTATGATTTGCTGTAAATCACAGTTGTCTTCAAAACATATAAAACATGTATTTTCTTTAAAAGTGTGATGATAGATTTAACTTTTCACTTACAGATGTGGACCATTGTCTTGATTTAGATGTGTGTGATCAAATTTGTGTCCGTACCAATGGATCTCTTGCGTGTGAATGTCAGGATGGGTATGTGCTGACCGCTGGGACTGGGGAGTGCAAGGCTACAGGTGAGAGGAAGATTTCGATGTAATTGGCCTGTAAAGACAGTCAAGATTGCATATCTTGAACTTTTTTGTGTGTGTATATTTGGGTCAGTGTCATTGTAATATTATTACTTTACTGTTATAATATTCATTTATATTTTGAAAAAAAGAAAAGTGTTTTAGTTTTTGTTTTTTGCTTTTGTTATTGTTATAATTTTTTTTAATATTTCTATTTAGTTTTGCTTTTTATTTTTAATTCGGTTTTAAATACTTTGGTATTTTTAGTTAGTTGCCAAGGCCGCATTTCTAATTTTAAGTTTTAATTTTAATTATCTATCATTTATCTATTTTATTTCAGCTTTAATTCAGTAAACAAAAAAGATTTTTACTAAAACTATTAGTTTTATTACTATTAGTTAACACTGGTTTGGTTTTGTACAGGTGTTGTTGCTCATGTGGTGGTCAGCACTCAAGAAGGTGTTAAATGGATGGACCTCAGTGGCTCTGAGCAAAGAAACATCACATATAAAAGAGCCTCACCAGGACCTGTTTCTGCACTTAATGCAAATAACACATTTTATTGGATCATTCCTCATAGTGACATCATCTACAGGTGCAGAGCCATTCAGATTAAATAGAAAATTATACTTATTTTCATTAATGCCTAAATCCTTAAAAACTGTCTAACACAAAACACATTTAATTGAATTTAATCCGATTCCTATCTGTCTATTTCAGGATGTCTTTAAACTCCAGTGACCATAGACCAGCTGTGTTGTTAAAGGCCTCCACAGGCATTCTGGGATTAGCGGTAGACTGGATCCAGGAGCTTCTGTACTGGGTCAGCACCAGTACTCATGCTTTACATGTGGCCTCTCTGAATGGCTCCAAACAAAGTGTGCTCATCTCTGGGCTCTCCAGACCTACTGCAGTTGCAGTCCAGCCGCTGCTAGGGTAAAAGTTCTGCTTCGCTGTATAAATTTTAGCCACTTAAATTTAAAATATTATGTAACATTTCTGTGTGAATCAGATTGTTCTGCTGGAAATAATGTCTTAAGGACTTTAAGTTGATTAGATTTTGAGTTATACGGTGGATGGATATTTTAGGTCAATTTTTTGCTATTTTTCTTTAAATGTAATTTCAGAGGTGGAAAATTATTATTATTATTAGCAACTCATCAGAATATTAAACAACGTAATACAATGTAATTATTTTCTATAATAAATAAGTGCTAAGATTTTGATGTATTATAATAATAATAATAAGAAAGTTTTTATTTTAGATTAATATCATTGTGATGAATTGTCTGCAATAAGAACAAGAACATTAATCTTGAAAGATATGGGCAATATTGATTTCTTGAATTGAATTCTTCAACATTAATTTAAATTAAAATGATCTCATCATTTACTTATTCTTATGTCAAGATGTAAATGACCTTCTTGGAACACAAACTGATTTTCAGAAAAATAATGCATTTCTGTGAGTTCTTATAAAGCAAGTTCAAGGGTCCCTCAAAGTTGACACTAAAACCACAATCTACAAGTTTAGCTGATAAATCATTGTCTTTAATGCTTAGATTTTTTTTTGTAACTACAAACCATTGCTTTTGTTCTGTTTTGTGTGCAAAAGCACAGAACTGTCACTTCTAGCGTGAGTTTATAATTACGTCAAACATGAACTTTTAAAACATTAGTATTATTCTGACACACATCAAACCTTTTGCTTCAGAAAACATTGATTCATCAGCTGAGGTTGT
Source organism: Barbus barbus (assembly GCF_936440315.1). NCBI lineage: Eukaryota > Metazoa > Chordata > Actinopteri > Cypriniformes > Cyprinidae > Barbus > Barbus barbus. The sequence continues at coordinate 23,366,021 of NC_136757.1, forward strand.
TCTTTTGCGTGGTTTTTGAAGCGTCAATTTTGAGGTACCAGTCCATTTCATTTTACTGAGATGGATTCTTTTTCTCAAAATCTCTGTTTGTGTTCCACAGAAAAAAGAAAGCCATATACATCTGGGTTAGCATGAGGATGAGTAACTGATAAGAGAATTGGAATTTCTGGGTGGAGTGTGCCTTTAAGTTTGGATAATGTTAGTTTGTCTGAATGAGTTTAAACTCTAAACCTGTTTTTCTTCCCCAGGTATGTGTTCTGGGCAGATAGTGCAGCGTCTCCCAGAATTGAGCGTGCCAGTTTGGATGGGACTAGCAGAATAGCGCTGATAACTTCATCTATACGTTATCCTGTCGCGATCTCTTTAGGTTAGACTTCTCATAAGCAATTAAGTTGTGAAATCCAGCTTGCTCTTTTCACTCCATCACTTAGTGTATCAAGGTTTTATACAAATTATACCAAACTCATCCATGGATTATACACCTTGAAAACTAATTAAAGAAAAATTTGAAAATAATAATAGAAAATAATGCGCACCAAGGTGAGGCCTTTAAACCTCAGGTGTGCATTATTTTCTAATAATTCAATTCAAACAATTATTCTGGATATACTTCAGTAACCACACCTAAAGACATTGTTCAGATGTTGTATTTCATGACTTTTGTCAGGTTTTTGCCCTTAAAATGCTCTTGCATATAGGACTAATTTCTCACATATCTCATCCAACGCCTCTGTTGCTAATTCCAAAACGTTATTTTCTAACATCTAGCAACAGAGGCTGAGCTGTTGATAGCAGACTAGCGCACTTATTAATAAAGAGAGATTTAGCGTGTATGAATTTCCTGAGTTAAAGGGACTTTGAGTCTCTGTCTCTCGGCTGCACAATACTGGAACTTAAGTTAATTTGCTCCAACAACAATGCTGTTATTACGTCGCTAGTGAGAAAAGTCATGTAGCTTTTAAGTTGCTAAAGTATTTTACTGAGTACTGTGTGTGTGTGCGTTTGAGTGGGAGAGAGAGCAGGATAAAGAGAGTGTGTGCTTTCCATACATAATAAAACACAATTTTGTGGCAAAAATATGGAAATAATTAGTAGTTTTTATCCAGTTGGTTACTGAAATAATTTGGCAAAGTGAAATGGACATGTAATGCGGTCAAGAGCTGCCTATTGCACACCTTAGAATGTTAGTCAACCAATCAGATTCAAGCATTCAACAGCCTTGTAGTATAAGAGTTAGATAAAAGAATAATAATGTCAAATCACTAAGTCATCTTTATTTTTATAGCACTTTATACAATAGAGGTTTTAAAGCAGCTTCACAGTATTGAACAGGGAAAACTAACAGAATTCATTATCAAACTTCAGAAATTAGGCAAATCCAGATTCTGCTGATAGCTGCAGCAAGACAATAGTGTCATTATTCAGCTCCAGTCAGTTCAGTGTTGATTTACTGTAGTTGAGCTCAATAACTGTGTTATGTGTATTTGTCAAGTTTGGTCACTTAGCACAGGGGTAAAAAGTTAATAAATTAACCCATTGATATATTTTTTCTTTGCTCATTTAGATATCCCTCGTGGTCTGCTGTACTGGGCTGACTCTGGTCTGCGTATAATATCAAGGGTTGCATTTGATGGGCAACATAGAAAGACAGTTGTAGAGTCCAATGGATATCTAGATCAACCGTTTGGACTGGCTGTATTTGAGGTACATAACACAATGCATGTCACTTTTCCTCAATCTATATAATTATTTCCTTACCAACTACCATAGTTTATTTTTTATAAAATAGGTAGGTATGTAGGTATGTATGTAGGTAGGTATGTAGGTAGGTATGTATGTAGGTATGTCAGATTCCAAAAATTAAGTCCTTGTAATTAGTGTTACATTTTAAAGTACTCGTAATCAGACTACCGTTACTTTTTTATTGATCACATGGTTTCATATTATTCACACAATACCAATAAATTATTCATCATTTATTGATTCTGTCTAATTCCTCTTTTTTGATCTTTTAAATGTTCCTTTCTAAACTAGTCTACCGCTTATACACACTCAGAAAGTCCGGTTTTGTGAACATTAACACACAGACTAGTCTTTAGTCAGGTGGCGACACAGCATTTGACCAATGGATTTACAAAAATCATTTTAGGTTTAAGAAGTGTTTCAACATTGCATCAACTACTGATGAACACATTCATTTTTATTTGAATTATCGCTCAGTAGGTTATTTAACCATGTATTATTATATATTATTGAAAGGTTTTTGTCTTTCAAACTCATTAAAATGCCCAAATTTTCATTATTTCTTATATGCAAACATTCTCAAACTTTTTGCCATCTGAACCTTTTTCACCTAATATATTTACTTTAAAGGGGTGGTCAATCAGTGGTTCAGTAAAAGACAATATCTCCCTTTGCATTGAAGTTTGAGCATCATAACTCTGCAGATGTTGTTTATGCTCAAACAGCAACATTACACACTAACTAAAGTTAAAAAAGAGAAATCATAATCAGTGACCCCTTTAAGTACCCCTGAGATTTTAAAATAAATATTTTAATAAGTAAGTATCGCATTTGCATGTTCACGGTTCTCTGACATTGGTTAATGGTCAAATGGCGTGCAGGTAAACATATTTCTTATTTTTTAGTAACTGAATTATTTTGATTGTCATTTTATTTATTTTAATTTGACTTTTTATGATTTAATTACATGTTTGCCTTTCATTAAATTCACAAACCCCCTGCAGTTCCTTTACGAACCCCAGATTGGGAAACCTTGATGTAATACAATGTTTAATGCACTTCATGTTGTTAATTACAATGAAAGGAATATATTTTACATCATTATGGTACAAGATTATCCTGTTTAAATCAATGTGATAAATGAGTTGGGTCAAAAAAAGTAATCCAAAAGTAATCTGATTATAACCTAAAATGTGTAATGTTTTTGATTGTTACTGACTACAATTTTTGTCGTGTAATTTGGAATCCTTAACGGATTACAATTTGTAAGTAATCTACCCAGCTCTGTATGTATGTATATGTGTGTTTGTGTCTATATATATATATATATATATATATATGCATGCATGCATACACACACACACTCTTTTGTCCTTTGATAATGTTTAATCATATCCATAGTCATATATTAAGCATTTTATTGATTTTTGAAAATATTAATAATATATTATTGATGTTACATTGATAATGGAGTAGTGAATTTTTAATGCATGTCCCCTGCAGAGTCGAGTGTACTGGAGTGACCAACTGACCAACTCTATTTGTAGTGCAGACAAGCACAATGGCAACATGCTTCAGGTTTCTCAGAAACTCGGTTCTGTTTCACCAGCTGGACTGGTCATCCTTCACCCACTGTTACAGCCTTCAGGTAGTAAAAAAATATTCTCTTACTCAACTTGTTTTTCTTCCATACAGTAATTAACTTTCATTCTTGGTATAGCCACAAAAGTTAAGCGTGTTAAGTTTTAAAAAGGTTCAAAATTCAGTCAAGCTTAAAGACCATAGTGGTGAGGTGTAAAGGGTACCGGAAAACCATACCATGAGTAAAAGTACAGATACAGATCCACTACAAGTTACAAGTCACCAATTCCAAAACAACTTGAGTAAAAGTCTTAGAGTATCTGATTTTAACAGTACTTAAGTATTTTACTTATATTAAATATAGGCTCAAAGATGCACTAGTCAAAGAGACTAGTTACAAAGAATGGAGAGATCTGTAATTTTCATTGTAGGTACACCTCAAATGTGAGAGACAGAATATATATACATTAATATTATATACATATATTCTTTTTATATATATATAAGAAAATCACATTGTATGATTTTTAAATAATGAACTTCCATTTTATTGCATGAAATAAGTATTTGATCACCTACCAACCAGAAAGAATTCTGGCTCTCACAGACCTGTTAGTTTGTCTTTAAGAAGCCCTCATATCCTCCACTCATTACCTGTTTGAACTCGTTACCTGTATAAAAGACACCTGTTCACACACTCAATCAAACAGACTCCATCCTCTCCACTATGGGCAAGACCAAAGAGCTGTCTAAGGACACTAGGGACAAAATTGTAGACCTGCTCAAGGCTGGGATGGGCTATAGAACAATAGGCAAACAGCTTGGTGAGAAGGCAACAACTGTTGGGCGCAATTATTAGAAAATGGAAGAAATTCAAGATGACTGTCAATCTCCCCTCGGACTGGGGCTCCATGCAAGATCTCACCTCGTGGAGTATCAATGATCCTGAGAAAGGTGAGAGATCAGCCTAGAACTACACGAGAGGACCTGGTCAATGACCTGAAGAGAGCTGGGACCACAGTCTCAACTGTTAACATTAGTAACACACTACACCGTCATGGATTAAAATCCTGCAGCGTGTGCAAGGTCCCCTTGCTCAAGCCAGCACATGTCCAGGCCCGTCTGAAGTTTACAGAAGACCATCTGGATGATCCAGAGGAGGCATGGGAGAAGGTCATGTGGTCAGATGAGACCAAAATAGAACTTTTTGGTATAAACTCCACTCGCCGTGTTTGGAGGAAGAAGGATGAGTACAATCCCAAGAACACCATCCCAACCGTGACGCATGGGGGTGGAAACATCATGCTTTGGGGGTGCTTTTCTGCAAAGGGGACAGGACGACTGCACCGTATTGAGGGGAGGATGGATGGGGCCATGTATCGCAAGATTTTGGGCAACAACCTCCTTCCCTCAGTAAGAGCATTGAAGATGGGTCGTGGCTGGGTCTTCCACCATGGCAATGACCCCAAACACACAGCAAGGGCAACTAAGGAGTGGCTCCGTAAAAAGCATTTCAAGGTCCTGGAATGGCCAAGCCAGTCTCCAGACCTGAAGCCAATAGAAAATCTATGGAGGGAGCTGAAACTCTGTGTTGCCCAGCGACAGCCCCAAAACCTGAAAGATCTGGAGAAGACCTGTATGGAGGAGTGGGCCAAAATCCCTGCTGCAGTGTGTGCAAACCTGGTCAAGAACTACAGGAAACGTCTGACCTCTGTAACTGTAAACAAAGGTTTCTGTACCAAATATTAAGTTCTATTTTTCTATTGTATCAAATACTTATTTCATGCAATAAAATGGAAATTAATTATTCAAAAATCATACAATGTGATTTTCTGGATTTTTTTTATTTTTTATATTCTGTCTCTCACAGTTGAGGTGTACCTACGATGAAAATGACAGATCTCTCCATTCTTTGTAAGTGGGAAAACTTGAAAAATCAGCAGTTATTTGCCCCACTGTGTGTGTGTATATAAATATAAGTCTTCTTGCACTGCATGTGCTGGTTTCGGCCTCATTGCCAACTGTATTCATCTAAAACACCTGTGATTCACAACTACTTGCTAAGGAGCTCACATTCACGTAAAGTAGCCTTGTTTACAAGTTAGGGTGAGTTATGCCAAGTTTAGACTGCACGATTTTAGCCCCGATTTTCACTAGCTGACAGGTTTTGCAAAACCGGCGACAAATGTCCGATATCTGGACATGTTGGTGATTCATTGTGCAATGTGAACACACCAGCAACTGAATGCTACCCCAGATAGTCGTGCAGTGTGAAAAGATACTCAAGTACAGTAATTAGTTACATTTACTCCAATACTTTACACCTCTGCCATAGTGTCTTTACTCAGTTCAGCTCAGTTCATTGTTGTATAAAAGTGTTGATGCTGCAAGATGCAATTCAGCTGTAAAGGAGCTCTACAGAATGTAATTTCCGTAATCTTAAAGACTTCAGCCTCAAGTGACACGTACAGACTTGTTCAGTACGGTTTAAAAAAAACATTCCCGTAGTTGGCATATGTGACCCTGGACCACAAAACCAGTCTTAAGTGTCATTTTTTCCAAATTTAGATTTATGCATCATTTGAAAGCTGAATAAATAAGCTTTCCATTGATGTAATGGAACATACGTTTGTTAGGATAGACAATATTTGGCCGAGATACAACTATTTGAAAATCTGGAATCTAAGGGAGCAAAAAAATCTAAATATTGAGAAAATCACCTTTAAAGTTGTCCAAATGAAGTCCTTAGCAATGCATATTACTAATCAAAACTTAATTTTTGATATGCTTACAGTAGGAAATTTACAAAATATCTTCATGGAACATGATCTTAATATCCTAATGATTTTTGGCATAAAAGAAAAACTTATAATTTTGACCTATACAATGTATTTTTGGCTATTGCTACAAATATACCCCAGCAACTTAAGACTGGTTTTGTGGTCCAGGGTCACATATTTGTTTTTAGACTCATGTTGTAGGTGGGTTTCTCTGAGTCATCCATCTCTTCACTGAAAAACCTCAAATTGTTTGCTCAACTAATAGTGATCATTTGTGTCTGTGTAGATTTGTGGTTTTCAGTTACTGGTATAATTTACTGTTAACTCTTTTGTTGGAGAAACACCTGCCTTGTAAACATGGTTACTTTTGTCTGTATCAATTAGTAAATGTAATACTGTAGTTGCTATAAATGGCTTTTTTGGTGGTTTTGTAGTTTAAAGAGTCTGTGTGCGCAGTAACACGCTGGTTCACTGGTGCAGTTATTTTTCACATGAGTTTTGAAAAAAGTGAAAGGTACTTTCCAAGAAACTACATTTGATGTGGGATCACACTTTTGTTGAGAATCACTTTTGCAACGGTTTCTTGTGGGTGTGTAGTTTTGTGCAGTGGTTCTGAACTAGATTTGTGTCAGGACCCAGGAAGTACGTGAAAAACAAAAATAAATACAAAAATATATTATCCTAGAAAAGTAAACAAAAATATATTAATATTTCATATTAATATTTCATTGAACTACAGGGATCTGAAGTTATTTTTAAAATGTGTAGATAAGGTATATAAATGATATAAGACAAGCCTTTATATTTGCTTTTTCTAACTATACACATGATTGTGATTTGTGCATTTTATTTTTTTGGTTTATTTTGCATTTTCAGACAGCGATCCATCAAAGGCTACACTTGCTGAGGTTTCTGTAGTTTCTTGTAGGCATGTAGTTTTGTTATACTTTGTTTTAGTTCAGTCAGTGACTTGGATTTGCTTCAGATGCAAAAACAGACATAAAACTAAAACAAGTAAAAAAAAAAAAAAAAAATACTGATTACCATACAAAAGTAAACAAAAATGTCCTCAAAAACAAATATTTCATAGAACTACAGGGATTCGATAAAATGATTAACATGACAAAGGCTGAACAGGAATTTCGATTACAAGATTTAGCTTTCTTATAATCTTCTAATCAACACAATAGCACTTTTCATTTTTCAAATCAGCGTTATGCATTATCGTCCACATTTACAGTAGCAGTTAAGCATGTTGTCTGGCTTTAAATTTGTCCAGCAATACGGTAGAGTCAAAAACATTTTTTTGGAGGTGTTTCTTAAAAGTTATATGTATCATTTTGCATTTTCAGGCAATGATCTGTTGCAGTCGGAAACAAGAACTCCATTTCTTGATTCACAATTTGCATGGCTCCTCTCACTCACTGGTTGGTCTAACTTCTCTGTTGCAACCTTCTTGTATTTATCATTTGTGACCCTGGACCACAAATCCAGTCATGGGTATATTTGTAGCCAAAAATACACACTTTATGGGTCAAAATTATAGATTTTTCTTTTGTGCCAAAAATCATTAGAATATTATGTAAAGATCATGTTCCATGAAGATATTTTCGTAAATTTCCTATCGTAAATACATCAAAACTTTATTTTTGATTAGTAATATGCATTGCTAAGAACTTCATTTGGACAACTTTTAAATGTGATTTTTCTCAATATTTAGATTTTTTTTTTTTCACCCTCAGATTCCAGATTTGCCAAATATGGTCCTTTCCTAATAAACCATACATCAATGGAAAGCTTATTTATTCAGCTTTCAGATAAATCTCAATTTAAAAAATGTTTACCCTTATGACTGGTTTTGTGGTCCAGGGTCATATTTTGAGAAATGTCCTTCTATGTCACTTCTTATAGTAGTTGGACTGTTCCCTTGATCACCTTTATTTGTTCTTCCTCTGGTAGTCATCATCAGTTTGCTGTTGGTGGGGGCAGTGCTATGGCGGCAGAGGTCTGAATTCTGTGCTCCTCGTTCTCTTTCTCCTCTTGGAGACGAGACACTTAAAGAATCCCAGGATCCTCTTCTGTTATCCAGGCTACCTGTAGTACATGAGCATAAAGTAAGAGCCACAGTATTTTTCAGATTATCTAAATGGGGCTATCAGCAGCATGTCTGGATATGTTAACATTAAATCACTGAACATGTATTTCCAACATATTTTAACTTATAAGCTAAGAAGGGGAAAAACTAACAAGGCTTTCTGAATTCTACGTATAGCCTCTTTATGGAAACAAATGCATTTTTCAATTTTGATTTGATGGCAACTATTTCATGATTTGTTTATGTAGTATGTTTTAGATTTTCAATAGTAGCCTATCACACACTATTTCCCTGATGACTTTTTCAAAGTGCCTGCCTATTTGTAGGGCTGCCCCCTAATAGTCCACTAATCGTTAGTCGACTAGAAGACTAGTGACGGACAGATCATTAACGGCTAGTGTTTGGTAATACGGTACATCTGCCAGGACATCCAAACACTTGCCTATCATTCATCGACCTCAAATATGGCTTATCATCTGAAATATGTTAGTAGAAGCAACTTAACATGACTTATTTTACTAATTTTATACTAATTTTACTAATTTTCATCCTCATTTTTGCTCATACAGATAAAATTAATGCATCTTTTGAATCTGTAAAGACTTTATTTGTGTGCACTAACAATACCGCGCTTTTGTAAAATAATGAAAGCAAACATGATGCGCTTTCTGCCGTCTCGGTCTCTGTGAACTTGAGCACGAAACTCTGTGTCTTTGCCTTACAGACATTCAAAATATATCTATAGACAGTGAAATGTGAAATGCAGCCCCCTTACTGTTTTTCCCTGAACACATTCATAATCATTACTTCTGCCGGTGCGCTGTGGCAAGCTTTATGCGTATGCTTGAACGCTTATTAGGCTATGTAGACAATTAAAGGCTCATTATAATGATTTAAATGGTTTATTAATAAACGTACGATTAGTCGACTAATGCTTCGAATGAACGACTACTAGTCAACCAGAAAAATCCTTAGTCGAGGGCAGCCCTGCATAGATAATGCGCAACGTGTGTTTTGTGTTTTCAGGATGGCACACAGAATGGTTCAATGCACTGACATGAACAGACCTTTCCTGTAAGAGGACCTCAACATTTCCCGTGATGACTATCACAGCCCCCATTTCCTGTTGTGTTTGTGAAAGAAACTAAAGTGAGGCAGGGATGGATTCCACACAAACATCCTGCTTGCAGACCCCAAAAATGCTCTTAAATACTTGCCAAATGTCTGTTTATGATTGATAATCACAGAACTAATCAAACAAAGCATTCAAATCAGACTAAGCATTCAGTGGAACATTTTTGTATTATAAAATACGATATTGTCACTGTATCAGACTTTTAGTCCTTTAACTGAATTGTATCTGTCCGAATGATGTCTCTCCATCTTACCATTTGCATCTGTGGATTCCACTGGTTACAGCAAAATGTCACCATAACAGTGTTCTGAGCTTCAGGTCAATAATTAATTAACCATGTTATATGGAACAAACAGAGCTGTGAGTCATTACATGACATTTATCTGTTTCAAGCTTGCTTTAAGGTGCTGTTCTGCTTGCTTTTATGAAACGATAAATGTCCATTCTTCATTGAATTTATAGGTGCACAAGTTTATCAATCTCTGTCTTGTCTTTGTATGTGTGCATAGAGAAAAAATCAGTTTGGAAAATGTTTTATTTTGAAATTTGCCAGTGCTGTTAATACTTTAGACTACAGAGATAGTTGTTTATTTATGTAAGGAGAGAAAAAATGTTATTTCTTTTTGTGGTTTGGATCACTTTTCCTGTTCTCATTAAGTTATAGTGTTAAAACTCTTAATCATTTAGGTGTAAAATGTTTTTTGCTCTTCCTTTGATTGTATATAGTTTGAAAAAATGTGGTTTGAATGGCTCATGGTAAAGAGCTTGGAGAAATAAAATATAAGTTGGAAAATGTAATTTTGATACTGTATATTTTCAGCCAGTTTTCTCTCTCTCGTGTACATTTACTGATTCTTTTATTAAAGGAGATGTAAACCTCATCTTCTCTAATTCTATGAGAATAGGGAAGTCCAAAACCTGTTAAATGGTTAACGGTATTCCTGTAAAATTTACAGGGAAAAAACGTAAACTGACGTTCCCAGAATTCCCTGCATTGCATTTCAAATTTAGTTTGAATTTGATGTTTTTTCTTTGAAATAGCTGTTTCTTCTTAGTTTTTTCTTATCTGTTATGTTTATTAGGGTTTTATGTTACATCTAATGTTGTTAAATTAATGTGCAGCGTGTGCTTACAATAATATGGACAATAATGTAGACAGCGTTCTTGGTGTGAAAATCTCTTCCAACTTTCAGCTCACTTCAGTTTCCGTCTTACTTTTGGGGGAGGTGGGGGCATTGCTCCAGTCATTGCACATCCTGTTTTACATCCTCATTTCTATATCTTAAAGTGAACTTTACAAATTTAACCGAGTTCCACATGTTACTGGGTCAACATAACATAGGCCTGCTGAGCTAGGAACAGTTTTACTCTGTAAAATCACTTTATTGCAGTTTGTTTTACTATGCTTGAGCATCCTTGTGGATTTCATAATAGGCTAATCTGCCTATCTGTCAAACAATGTTTTAGGAACTGCCGTGCAGTGTTTGAGGATTCTTATCCTGCAAATGATCATGAGCAATTTACTTAACTTCCTTTACTTTTCACTTGTATTTATTGGAACATACTATCATTCATAATATATTATACATTTGTTTTGTTATAAAATAAATATTTTGTTAAACACACTCACACTTCTATTTTATTTATTTGTTTAACCCTAAGAAAAGTGTGCCTTACTGTGAAACTCAGAATAAATCAATTTGGTTTTAAACATTTTAAAGTTTCTACAAATGATTAATCGGTGAGCTGGCTACCTTGCCTGCACTGGTCATCATGTCTAGGTAAGCAACCGACTTTGAGACCCAGCCTCTGTCTACATCATGTTCAGTGTTTCCTCTAGACTCTAGAGCAGGGGTCTCCAACCTTATTTCATTGAGGAGCTACTTTTTTAAAAATGAAAGCGGCTGAGAGCTACCAATTTTATACAGTACTTAAATCTCTTAATGTATCAGTCCAAACTGTTATATATGGCGTTATTAAAATTAGCTGGAAATATTAAAAAAAGTACTGATACACACACACTGAAATAATTTTACCAAGTTTTATGACAAAAGCCAACAAATAAAATTAGCAGCACTATGCACTTTTTTTATGAGCTAATGTGCATCCCATCATTTCAGAAGTGAGGGGGACAGAAATGTAATATATATATATATATATATATAATTACATTTCTGTAAAACTGTACATTTCTGTAAAACTACATAGTAAAACTGTATTTTGGATTAAATAAATAAAAGCCTGCATTTATTTAATCCAAAATACAGTTTTACTATGTACAACTGCTTTCTATTTGAATATATTGGAAAATGTAATTTATTTCTGTGATCAAAGTTGAATTTTCAGCATCATTACTCCAGGCTTCAGAGTCACATGATCCTTCAGAAATCATACTAATATGCTGATGTGCTGCTGAAGAAACCTTTTTGAATTATTATTATTATTTAAAACAGTTGAGTAATTTTTTTTCAGGATTCTTTGATGAATAGAAAGATCCAAAGATCAGCATTTATCTGAAATAAAAAGCTTTTGTAACATTATACACTATACCATTCAAAAGTGTGGAGTCAGTATTATTATTATTTTATTTTATTTATTTTGGAAAATAAATTAATCGTTTTATTTAGCAAGGATGGTTTAAATTGATCAAAAGTGATAAAGATATTTATAGTGTTACAAAAGAGTTCTATTTCAGATAAATGTTGTTCTTCTGAACTTTCTATTCATCGAAACCCGGAAAAAAATTATACTCGGCCCTCTTCAACATCATCATAATTCTTCTTTTTTTTTTTTTTTTTCTTTAGCAGCAAATCAGAATATTAGAACGATTTCTGAAAGATCGTGTGACTGGAGTAATTTACATTTTAAAATATATTTTGTTATTTTTAAAATATATTTTTTGTTATTTTGTATATAGTTGTTTTAAATAGTGAAAATATTTCCAAATTGAACTGTTTTGCTGTAGGATCAAATAAATCCAGGCTCTCTGAGCAGAAGAGACTTCTTTAAAAAACATTTAAAATCTTAATGTTCAAAGACTTTTGACTGGGCAACTTTAATTTTTCTCTTATTTCTAGTTTTTAATTGGCATAGAAATCAGATACACTGCTGGACAATAACCAATAATAATGATTTATTTATATACTACAAACACTTTTTTTGTCCCATGAGGCAGAATAGTTTCTAATGAATGCTATGTCAATTAGCACTGCATTGTTCATATACTTTATTTATTACCTGGAGATGACTTGAAAAACACAAGTAAACCATATATAGTCGCAATCGCACATGTCACAGTTGTAAGTCTGGATGTCCTGAACAGAGCACATTCAGGGCTTTATAGTGATACTAAATGATTGGAAGTTTCACCAGGACCACACCCTCTCCTAAGTCTTTAAAGATGGCTAAATTTAATTTAGTGAAAAATTTTACATGCTTATGGAAATAGGATTATATTTTGTAATTGTCATTTAAATATGAATAATTTTCTAATTGTTTGTCATAAAGCAACGTCTCAGGAAAATGTTATGGGTTTTCAAATTCAAATATGACTTCCTGTTATGAAACAGGACATCATTTCATACATGTCCACTGTAGAGGACACCAGGACTAAAAGCATGTTTATTATGCATTTTGGGAGACATAACAATTGAATAGGAAAATAAATTATATATCTATTTTGTTATGAAATATTAGATATTATTATGAAAATCTGGCCAATTATTACTCCCATTATGACAATTCTTTTTTCAACATGCTGTCCCAACAGCAACCCATTAATATGCATATCCCATTAATATTTTTACACACATATTGCATAAAATAAAATGGTTGAGAATCATCCTTAAAGTTTAGAAGAAAAAAATCCTGAAACCTAAAAATGTATTGGTGATTTTAAAAAAAATCCCATTGTTTTTGCCTTTTTGATGTCTATTCATGCCATTTTATTTTTAGAAAAACTTAGTCCTAGTGTCCTCTACAGAGGACATAGAATAAAATATGAATAAAATATCATTTTTCAAAAATGTTAATTTTCAATTTTTTTTCTAATGCTCTAAACATTGTAATGACATGAAAAAAATACTAAATTCACAAAGCTTTTTTGGGGGGTGGGGGTCTCAGGAGGATATATTAGGAATTTCATGGTGCAACTTTCTGCGCGAGAGCGCCCTCCTCGAGTCTGAATGAACACACACTGCATGTAATGAGCGTTTAGCGCTCCTTGATGTTCATCTCGCTTTATTCTGGGTCCGAATAAAACATCAGGTCATGCAACAGACTATCCTGTCTCTTTGAATTTAAATCTATATTTATTCAAACCGGCTCTTGAAAACCTGTATGTCAGCACACTTGCCCGAAAAAGTGCGGGGGACGAATTTACGTGATATTAAAAGTGGTGGGGGGATACGTCCCCCGCGTAATCTACGCCCCTGCTGCATTCCAAAAATCTCAACACTGATAAAAAGGTAGGCTATTTTCCATCGACCGGTTAAGATTTACAACAAAAATTTGGTATGATTTTCGCATTGGCCTGAACAAAAATATGGCAGACAGACAAATTAGAGGCGCTTATGAACTGCAGAACAGAGCTGTTTCAACGGTAAACTCTGTAAAGTCAACAATGCTTCTAAACACTGCTTTACGCATTACACAGAGGGAAGATGGAAAGCAAATGCCATCAAAACTTTTCTAAATACAGTCGGTTTCCTATTATGCATTCACACAAATAATGAAATCATGTATTCTTTCAAATAATTTCCCTCAGCAGTCTGCCTTTACACACAAAACGAAACTAGTCTACTTGTTGCGCCTGCGTGAGACTTAATAACTGATTAAAGCTGAACTGTATTTACTATGAGTTTTTCAGATCGCGATAATCAAATACGGGTTTAATGATCATTAAAATACCTAACGGGATCATTAAAATAACCTCACGGCCGATATGCGACCTGCAGTCAGGCTCGCGAGCGATGTGTTGGAGACCCCTTCTCTAGAGACAGCAGTTACCACCCCTGGACTTCCTCTTTAGGAGGAGAGAGCTGTGAACGCAGGGTGTGGACTGTTGTGTAAGCGCATTTTAACATGAACCAAAGCTCAAACACTTGTGCTGACCTTTTCCAAAGAAGCTAACAACGGTCAGGTAAGATGAATAATTTTTAATCTGTTTCTTTTAGAGGTTTAGATAACCAAACAAGTCTCGTTTTTTTTGTTTTTTTGTTCTGCAAGTAGGCTGGGTGAAAAATAACTCATTTTCAGTAATTGCATTTTAAATGTGCTTAAATTATGTTGGTTTTGTATCGTTGCTTTCAGAAAATCATGTAGGTTATAGGCTGTTTTTATTTATATAGATTCTTAATTAATGTTATGGTATGATTCTCGCATGCATTGTGTCTTACATATAAATTAAACGAAACAGGTCTGTAAATAAAAAATTAAAATAAAAAAATCATTAATATTACCAGTAGGCTAAAGAGAAAACAACGTTTTGAGAGAGACTACGCAGATCACTCCTGAGGACAGCCTACTTTTCACTAACTATTTTTTTTACTAATTAGCCTAACACTAAAATGTCGACACTGGAGTGCGACAGCTTTGGTTACTTTAAAACGTATTTTTACCCACAGGCAGACAGCCTTCCGTGTTGGCATGTGGACAGTGAAACACTTCTATCTATATCAACAGCACCGTAACTAACGGTGACGCTTTCCCTATTACAAATCTATATCTGCACGGATCCTATTGACTAGCTATCCATCTCGTTTGACATTATTTTTATTTCAATAGTAATATAACATTCAAGTGAAGATTACAATTACATTTGTTTTAGTAGGCTAGACTTATGCATTTCATTCCGTCATATGGCATTGGTTCCCCATGCTCTCTGTTGAGTATTGCTTTCTTTGGTAAGCTACTTATTGAGTTCAGATATTCAACCTTATGCTACTTCCTGATATTGTTGCCAAGAACTTTAGGACATGAATGTGTATCACAGTAGGCTACAACACATTTGGGAATAATATAAAAAAATTTTTTTTTATTGAAAACTACATTTAAAAACAAAAGTATGTGTGTGTGTGATTTTTGTTAAAGGAGATCTTTAACAAAAAGATGCACCCACATGCAAATGAGAATGCTGAACAAAAATAATATGGCACCAAATTTGCTATGGATCTGCTTACCCGATCCTTCCAGTTTACTGGGAATTTATTAACCTAATGTTAATATTTACCCTGTCCCCAAACTCGTTCCTAAATGGCTTTTACACAGAACATTGCAGCTGGACTGAATGCCTTAACACACACACATACATACACTTTGATTTTTTAAATGTGTAATTTAAAATCATTTTGTAATTATTCCCAAATGTGTCGTACTGTGATACTTATTCATGTCCTAAAGTTCTTGACAAAGTTCAAACACTCTTGTATTTGAGTAACATTAACATAAATTGTGTCTCTGTTCTTAAACAGGTGCAGAGATGAGAAGGGAAAAATTACAGACGATAGCGTTACTTCTGACAGGTGTTGTGTGTCTGGTTATTATCATGAACAAAAACAATTTTGAAAATGACTTGACACTGAAGAGAAAAGACGTATATGAGATGCTCCATAAGCAAAATGATTTGCCCCGCTTTGAAACTCTCCAGCCTTGTCATCGGAATATGTCTGCTTATAATGTGACTGGGTTTTCTACTCTGCCAAATCATATCCAAGACTTCCTGCTTTACCGACACTGTAGGAGTTTTCCCATGCTTCTTGACGTGCCTAATAAGTGTGGTGGACCCCAAAACTCTGCAGATGTCTTTCTTCTGCTGGCCATCAAGAGTTCTCCAGAGAATTACGATCGACGAGAAGTTCTGCGGAAAACATGGGCTGAGGAAAGACTGCACAAAGGCGTCTGGATCCGCAGAGTCTTCATAACCGGAACGAGTAAAACTGGCTTTGAGAAG
Organism: Barbus barbus; assembly: GCF_936440315.1. Lineage (NCBI taxonomy): Eukaryota > Metazoa > Chordata > Actinopteri > Cypriniformes > Cyprinidae > Barbus > Barbus barbus. The sequence goes on from NC_136757.1 coordinate 23,382,304, forward strand.
CACAGGTTGAATAATCTATTGAAACTGGAGAACAGTGAGAACAAGGACATTTTACAGTGGGACTTCAATGATTCTTTCTTCAACCTCACACTGAAGCAGATTCTTTTCTTAGAGTGGATGGATAGATGGTGTCCACATGTCAGATTTCTTTTAAATGGAGACGATGACATCTTTGCCAATACATTTAACATGGTTGAGTATCTTCAAGGTCACACAGGCAATGATGGAAGTAAACATCTCTTTACAGGGCACCTCATCCAGAATGTAGGCCCTATCAGACAACGTTCAAGCAAATACTTTATCCCGGTGCAAGTACAGGAGTCTGAAAGGTATCCTCCATACTGTGGTGGAGGAGGCTTTCTTCTCTCCGGCTTCACGGCCAAAACGATCTACAACATGTCTCACTCTATATATCTGCTGCCCATTGATGATGTTTATATGGGAATGTGTTTGGAAAAGGCTGGCCTCGAACCTACATCCCACTTTGGCGTAAGGACCGCTGGTCTGCATATCCCCTTTGAGAATGTTGACAAATTTCACCCTTGCTTTTACAGAGAAATGATTTTAGTCCACAGATTTCTGCCACACATGATTTTTGTGATGTGGAATGAGATACAAAACCCACATCTGGAATGTGGAAGGACAAATTCCATGTTCAAAAACTGAACAGGGTGTGTGATTACTTTTAAAAGGAAACATAATAACTTGCTGGAATCAATATGATAAAGTCTGTTTTCAAATATTGTGCTCTGCAAGAATCCTTTTCTAAACATGGTGGAAATTCTAAAACATGGTGTAGTTTTTCAAAATTATTGCCTTTTGAAATGTATGTGGTCTATTGCACTTTAACTAGTTATGGCCTTTGTGATCTTTATGCTGATTTTTAAACAACCTGAGAGTGTTTCTCGGTATATAGATATAGAAACATATATATTTCACTCTTTAAAATCTAATTTTATCAGGGAAAATAAGTGTACTCTTCTTTAAAAAAAAAAATACAAAAGTTGTCACTGGGACAGTACCTTTCCAGAAGGTATACTTGCGTACCTTATTTACCCCTAAAAGGTGGATATTAGTATCTTTTAAAAGGGTACCACTTAATTGACAACATTTGTAGCTTTTTTTTTTGTCTGTGATTGTGTAATATATAAGAAAGAAGCAGGATCCCATATGCAAAATGACTGCTGAAAAAAGATGGGTTTTTTTACACCTAAAGAGGTGTGTATTATGAAGTGCAGTTCTGTATTCTAACAAAGTACAAATAATTAGGCTACTTGTGAGTTTAAGGATATGTCTGCTGAATATCTATGTTTATATAATGTTTTACTTTTCTTGTTTTGAGGAGAAAATGAAAACTGTTACACTGATAGCCTACATTTCTCCAGATTGTTACATTCAGGACTGAAATTCACCAAAATAACAACAGTAAATGTATGCTGCATGTAGGATAGCCATATCTGAATCATTTGACTTGACTTGAATCTTGATTGTTTCAGTTCTTTTTAATCAAAAGAATGTTTCGCAAAAGCATCAGTTATTACATCCGCAAATCTCAATCGCAAGACAAGCACACTGGACTTTGTGTAATGCATTTTTACAGAGATATGTTCATGTAAACTTCTATGTGTCTCAGGATATAAACTATTTTGATAACCTGTTTTTTTATTATTATTATTATTATTTAGTCATTTAGCAGACGCTTTTATCCAAAGCGACTTACAAATGAGGACGACAGAAGCAATCAATTGTAGTATTAAAACAACTAAAATCAGATCCAAAACTAAAAGCTAAAACTTTATAAATACTACCTATACACATTTTAAAAATAAAGAAATGAAATAAAAATGACAAATGCGTACAACAAAATTTAAAAACTTAACATTTAAATGAAAAACAAAAATAAATAAATAAAGCTAAAAACAATTCAAAATATTAAAGAGCAAAAGATATAAGAGTATAATAATGATTCTAACATAACACTAAGCCAAACACACAAAAAAAACAGCTATATATATGTATATGTACAACCACACACACACACACACACACACACACACACATACATACATACATATACATACACATTTATAAATTATATACATATATATATATATATATATATGTATATATATATAATTTCCATTTAGTTTAAGTATTAAAATAACTCAAATTAAATAAAACTAAAACTTAATAAAAGACCTATACAGATATAATAAATTCAGACATTAACTAAAATTAGAATAGATAGCAAATACAAATCACGACAGTATAGTTTATCAGTAATCCTAAGAAATAACACTACCAAACACACATGCTAAAAACAACTTACTTACACATAGTAAGAAACGGTTATAAAAAACTGAAACAGAAGTGAAACAAGTAGTAGAAAAGAGGAGAAATCAAAAGTGATACTTATATCCACAGCTTTACAATACACACACACACACACACAAGCAGGCAAAGGAACATTTAAAAATCTTAAATTCTTTAAGTTATTTACCCATTTCATTTTTCATACTAAGAGGTTGCATGGGGAAAATGTCCCACAAAACATCTGTGTTGCTTTAGAATTGCTCACAATTATTAGACATTTCTAAAATCTAATTCAACCACTTGAAGTGTACCATTGAGGAAGACTTCCTTTGTCCTGCTTGTGTGTAGTGTGTGTGTGTGTGTGTATTGTAATGCTATAGAGGTATAATTTGAATTGTTTTTCACCTTTATTTATATAGCGCTTTATACAATGCTGATTGTGTCAAAGCACCTTTACAGTGTCAACAGGAAAATAGAGGACAACAACAGTCCTTTTCCAGCTAAAGTCAGTTCATTGATGATTTAGTGATGTAATTGTCGTCATCCACTTCAGCTCTCTTCCAATAGTGTGCAATCAGTCCAGTGTCCCCAACTAAGCAAGGCAAAAATTTATTTTTATGTATTAACCAGTGGAATGAACCACCCCTGTGTACACTGTCTTTTGTAGCAGGATTTGCTTAGAGCATTAACGTCCATTTATTTATTTCATTTCTTTGTTGTATTTTTGTCCAGTACACAAAGACAAATTCCTTGTACATGTAAACCCATTGTATCTGGCAATAAAAGGGATTGTGAAAGAACTTGTGGAACATTGATTGAAAGAGTTTGGAAATTTGTCCTTTCCCTATTTAAACATTGTGGCTAAGAGGTTCCATGGGGAAAATGCCCCATCAGATATTTGTCCATATCAAAATCCTGATTATTACTAGTAGTGTTTTACTAGTAGTTACACTTTAAAGGTTGTCTTGGATAGTTAGCAGATGTTATAGGGTTTTAGCCTGCCAGTGTAAGAATGTGTTTTGCCAATGATCCACTGGATCACAACATAGAACTAGACTTAAACTTCGGGGTGTTGTTATGCAATAACAGTGTTTATAGTAATGGGATTCGTTGTGACGATGTGCAATTTTTCTGATCGTATGATCAAATCATAATCATTCAGCAGCATTAGAAGGGCTTTGGCTGGAGAACGACGTTAACTTATTGTGACCGTAAAACTAGATTTTGGCTAGCAAACAGGTCACAAGTTAACACAGGCACATTTCCTTGATTCAGCCATGCTGCATAATGTTACGCCGAGAGTAAAATCCTATTAGAATTGAAATAAAATAGATCATACCATTCATTTCTAATCATTACAAGAATACCAAAATCGTGTAATGAGCAAGTGTTATTAGACAGCTTACTATCACGTCAGTTTGTGCTTTAAGAATCAATGAATCTGCTGCAGTCATCTGGAGCGAAGGACCTGAACCAAGAAGTTGGTCACCAGATAACACGGAAACCAGTTAAACCGTAACACCGGTGTCCCAGCCCGGTGGAGTCGCACACGAGGAGGTCATCACACGAGGAGGCCTGCACATGACAACTGCCGCGACTTCTGCCGTGGTAAACTAAGCTTTTTTATACCCATCTAACAAAATACTAATTGAATTTAGCTGGACACACTTTCCTTATTTTTCCACAACAAATGAGCAAGCAAGCGCAGACACTGACAAGATACGTGAGACAGAATGAGACCAAACACGATATCAGCACGTCTCCACACAGTAAACAAAACAAGCGTTTTTTCCATGTTTTTAACTTATCCACGTTGTGAAATGCTGATGAAGTTATTTGCGATAAAATTTGACAGAGCTCTCCTGCATTTTATAGAACTGTTCGTATTAGTAACACCTAATACCACCTTCAAAAGTCAAATACTAATAAAATGCGGTACCATTTACCTTTACTTATGGTGTAGATGTGGCTTTATTCCCTTTGTATGCTTTGCGGTTTATGCACATACATATTCATCAACATATTCTAACTCCAGCATTGCCATAGCTGTGCCAGGAAGCTTATTAATAAAATTGACTATTGAAAGGTAATTATCATACTTAAAGGAAGAGTCCACCCAAAAATGAAAATTCTGTCATTGTTTACTCACCCTCATGTCATTCCAAACCTTATGTGTATCTTTTGTGTTTTTTCTGTTGAGCAGAAGAAAGATACTTATACAGGTTTGGAACAATATGAAAGTGAGTAAATAACAGAATTTTCATTTTTGGGTGAACTATTTGACTAGATTTAAAGTCAGTTATGTTTATTTGGCTAATATCTTGAGTTACTTTAACCAACTTGTGACAGTTTCATGGTATCTGTATTTTTATCTTTGAAGACTGAATGTTTTCAACACTGAAGCGGGCTGTAAATCCAGGGATTGTTTATTATGAGGGTTCATTTTTTTGTGCTTTTGGAGATTTAGCCAAGCGAATACTTGTTTATTATACTGTTTTTTTTAAGTTTGTAATGTTTACAACAACTTATTTTTAACTTGTTTTCTTATCTTACAGCCAAGCCGTTTAAGAGATAGCAAGTAAATCTTAGGGTATGTTTACAGTACACTCTCTACAACTAAAAATGAAAAAGTGTTTTTTTTTTGGGGGGGGGGGGGGGGGGGGGGCATGTTTTTAAAAACATTACCATCATTGTCTCAGTGTAAACTACAAAAACGCAAATTTGTGAAAACAAATGCATCATGCACATGCACATTACGTGTTCAGCATAGGCTATAATGTTGCCAACTGGCCTGGCATGCATAATACAGCCTTTTTAGAATGGAGATCATTTTGTCAATGTTGTCACCTGTACTCAGAACTTTTCAAAAATGCAAGGGAAAAAATGGTCCATTCCGTTTTTTAGTACATCACTGTTGAGTTAAAGCAAATAATTTTCTTTAAGCAGTTTGTCAAATTTTTTTTATGCTTACTACACAATATTTTATTTCTTTATTATTATGGGATATTTTTTAGAAGCAGTGCATTTGACATTTATTTGTCCTGTTGATGAAATAATAATCTGCTATTCATAAATTATAATCTAAAACGCAGTTTTCACAGAAGGAAAAATGGATTCCCTACATACCAGTAATCACTCAATCAACGGGTTTCTTGTTAACACCTGAGCATGAATAGGCTTTCAGAGAAGCAAGTCAAGCTGATTAATTTGTCTACTTAATCTTAATCCCCCACCTAGTTTAAATTACACGGCAACAAACAACAAAGTGAAAGACCATCAATCAATAGCAGAAAAAGCAGAAAGCAGGTTTATTGTTTTAAATTCTCAGAAGACATCTCAGATGTCATAAGGACTTCTTTTGTTTGTTTGCAGTTTTTCTGTAGAAGCTTTATCGCCTCATTTATAGCAAGTTCTGTAAAACCTAAACAAATCCTAACTATTACTTTTATAGTCTCTTGAGCAAGTTTATAACTTATTATATTCACTACCGTTACACATAATTATGGGGAAAACGAAACTCATCTTAGGTGATGTGGACTAAAAAAAAAAATTATTGAGAAAAGTTACAAATCAACATGCAACATGATGCATTCAGTTCTCTCAACTATTGTCAAAATTGTACTAACAATAATTAGTTTTTTAAATGTGAATTTGTTTGTTTACTAAATGGAAAATGCCTCATTTAGCGAATTTGTCAAGACAACTGATTCCAGTAACACAAAAAAATATTTATTTTCATAGCAATATATACAGTATGTATACTGTGTGTGTGTGCGTGTGTGTGTGTAGGTGCTTTCATGACACTTATGTAAAGTGAACTATGCTTACTTTTTTTTCTGAAGACAGTCACCTTATAAAGCAAAGATTTCAGTTGCACTTTATTTTACAGTACGTGAACTTTCATGTACTTACAGTGTACTTATAATGTACATACCTAAGAAAGTACTGTACTATTGTAATTACTATAATAAGTACATAGTATGTACATGAGTAACAGGACTGTAAAATAAAGTGCCATCAAGATTTCTGGTATAGTTTCAGAAGGTTGTACGTATAGGCCTCAACACTTCCCACACAATGGTGAAAATTGTGTATAATAATAACTATGCACATGGGTTTTTATGTAGCTTCAAAAAAAAAAAAATTCTTAGTATTTGAAACTCTAAAGGTTTTTTTAAACTGGAAAATATGTAGTTAATTTTTTACAGCTTGACACATTATGACTGCATGTATGAAGTGTTGCCTGGCGTCTGTCCATGCTGCATGCTCTGAGTGCAGCCTCTGTGTCGGTAGGCGTATGACGAACTGACATCATTTGGTGTGGCTTCCTCAAGAGATGAGAACCTGCTTAAAATGCAGCCCAGAAACTACCTTCTTTAAAGAGCAAAGGCACATTGAGAACAAAATACACTTTGACCCCCCTATATACCAGCTTCTTTTGAATGGCTGTCAGTGGCAAAACTTAAGGATCATTTTTGTTTTCAATTGAATTAAACTGTCATTTGTAATTAATTTATAGTGATGTTTCATAGTTTTGTGCTTTTGCTTTGTCACATCACAGGACAGTATGTGAATAGGTAAAAAAAAGGTGATTAAAAATGTTACAAGACGATCATGGTAACATTTTTTTCAGTAAGGCTTTATTAATGTTAGTGAGCATTTTTAGCAGAATTTATTTATCTTTGTTAATGTAAAAATACAACTGTTCATTATTAGTTCATGTTAGCTTAGCTAGGTTAGTAGTTTAGTATTTTTGTGTTTTTTTTCCAGATACAAAATATGCCAGTCAGCCTCTTTATTAGGCTGCTGATTTCCTGAACCAGCTGTTGCACTTCAGAATCCCCGCCCCCAACTATCAGGTTTATCTGGATCGTTTGTCTTAAAATGTTCCATTGTTCCTTAACCTCCTGAGAACCTGCATCCTCATATGAGGGCATTATATTTTAGTGAATTTCTCTGAGACTATTCATGCCACAGTTTTGTTTTAATTCTGGATGTCCTGTATAGAGCACATTCAGGGCTTTTCAGAGATACTAAATGTTTGGATGTTTCACAATGACCAGTCCCTCTCCTTGGTCTTCAAATGTATTTAGTGTCATTCTGATGGAAATATGATAATTGTTACGGGGTGAATGAGACGTGAGATATGCGGATCAATTTACAAGCTTTATTCAAAGGCATGGTTACAAAACAAGCAAGGTTCATTCAGTGGCAAACAGGAACAACACAGGCAAGACAAAGAGTAATCCTAGGGCAAGCGTGGGTCGACGATCGGCGAACAATATCCAATAGGGGCAAGGCAAGAGAGATAATCCAGGTAACATGGGCAGGTATCGAACACGAGAAAACTAACAAGGCAAGACTATAACAACTGAGACGGCTCTGTAGAGTAGCTATCCTTAGGATATATGCTAAACAATACTCGGCAGAGAGGAAGAGGAAGTCCATGGTTTAAGTAAGCTGTGTAATCAGTGCAATCAGCTGTGTGTCGTCAGTGCAATGGATTATGGGAATTGTAGTTTGAGGTGAAGTGCAACAGTAGTGTGGTGCAAGTGGGTTTCTCACTCAACATAAGATTAAGGATATGATTTCATTTTATTGGTCTAAAGCAAACAAAGAAAATTGTTTTGGGCTCAACTGGGACCTGCTCAAATATGAGATAGGAAAATATTTAAGAAAGTTTGGTGCTGAAACAGTCAAAGCCAGGAAAGCGGAGGAGTTAAAGATAGTCTCTAATATAACAAAATTATCCTACAGAGATTTTGACTTCCTAACAATGGAGGAAAAAGAAGAGTTATCTTACTCACAAATCAAACTTGATGAAATGTATCGGCAAAAAGCAAAGGGTGCCTTTATCAGGTCTCACTCTAAGTGGTTAGAAGAAGGCAAACAAAACTCTCGTTATTTCTTTAGTCTAGAGAAATATCGTTCCACCAACAACAGTATCAGTAAGTTGAATATTAATGGAGCTATCTCTGAAGATAATCGTAAAATATCAGAGTTTTGTTCAATATTTTATAAAGAATTGTATAGCTCTCAATTTAGCCCAACTGCGTCTGATAATTTTTTTAACTCCCTTTCAGTAAAGATGATAAGCGAAGTGGATAGAGAGTACTGTGACATGCCTATATCACTTGAAGAAGTACAGCAAGCTATAAGCCAACTTAAAAATAACAAATCGCCTGGGTGTGATGGGCTATCCTATTTTTTATATCTTTTATCGCTGAATTGTCCCTTTTTTTTATTGAAAGTCTTCATAGATTCCATTGTAAACGAATGCCTCCCCACCTCTCTGACCCAAGGAATAACAGTTCTAATTCCTAAACCAAACAAGGACAAATTATTTTTAGATAATTGGCGCCCAATTTGTTTACTTAACAACGATTATAAAATCTTAGCTCTCTTATTGGCTAGACGATTACGGTCTGTTTTGGACTCCATCATAGACGAAACACAATCAGGCTTCATGAACAAAAGGCATATAGGAAATAACATTAGGCTCATTTTAGATATTTTAGATTACCCAGAAATGGTAGAGGAGGGTGGGCTCATGCTGTTTGTAGATTTCTACAAAGCATTTGACACCGTTGAACATCCATTCATTTTACAGTCCCTTAAAACATTTGGTTTTGGTGAGTTTTTTTCCTCAGCTATTAAAAGTCCATATAACAATAGTAATAGCTCAATTTAACAGGTGGTATGTCTCCCAGATTCAATGTCTCTAGAGGCATCCGCCAAGGATGCCCGGCTTCGCCTTACCTCTTCCTATTGGTAGCCCAGCTTTTGTCTGATCATATTAATTCAAGTGAGATAAATGGCATCAATATATTAGGTAGAGAGCTTATTATATCTCAACTGGCGGACGATACCACTCTCTTTCTTAGAGATGAAAATCAAGTCTCTGTTGCAATAAATACCATAGAAAAATTTTCCATGGCCTCTGGCTTAAGGCTGAATATCAATAAGTGTGAAATCATATGTATTAAGGACTGTGTGAAATCTTCCATTTGTAGTATCCCAGTCAAAAATGAACTTGTTCACTTAGGTATTACAATTACCAAGGACCAACAAAAAAGGACTTTATTGAACTTCAACCCTATTATTCAAAGAACCAGGAAAAAGCTGAACCAGTGGCTATTACGGGATCTCTCCCTCAGAGGCAGAACCCTACTGTCTAAGGCAGAAGGTTTATCACGGTTAACATATCCAGCTCTATCTCTGTATGTGGACAAAAAATGAATTACTGAGATTGACAAGCTACTTTTTAACTTCTTATGGAAAAATAGAACTCATCATGTGAAGAAGTCTGTTCTAACAAATGACTATGAAAAGGGTGGCTTAAACTTTGATTTCTGTACTCTTAATAATACTTTTAAAGTAAATTGGTTGAAACATTTCTTTAAAAACCCTAACTCTATTTGGAATGTCATACCCTGTCATAACTGGGTGGGTTGAGCTTTTTCTTAACCTGTAACTATAATATTGATAAAGTCCCGATAAAAATGTCATCCTTTCACCGCCAGGCCTTCCTTTCATGGTCTCTTATTTTCAAACACAACTTTTCACCCAACAAATATTACATATGGAACAACAAAGACATACTGTTTAAACACAAATCTTTATTTATTGATTATTGGTTTAATAATAACATTATTTTTGTTGACCAATTATTTAACAGGGCTGGTTGTCTTTACTCTTATAATGAGTTTCTAGAAGAATACAAAATTCCTGTGTCTCCTGGAGATTATGCCAAAGTCTTTGGAGCAATTTCTTCTGGTGTCTCCATGTTATATAGAGCTCAACCAAGATTGGACAAACAACAACTAACTTTGTTATCGCTGACTGACACTTCAGTTGGTAAGATTTGTTTTTCTTGTAACAATGGTAAGAACAATAAACTAATTAGATCCCTGTTCAAAACAGATATTATCACAGTCCCATATGTGGTTCCATACTGGAATAAATTTGTGCAAAACATTGACTGGAAGAAGGTCTGGCTCTTACCCAACCGATACCTCCTGACCAACAAAATTAGAGAAATATAATTTAAAATAATTCATAAGTTTTACCCGTCTAATGATCATATTGTTAAAAAATTTAAAAAAGACATTGATGTAATGTGTACTTTCTGCTCTATGAATATTGAAACAGTTACCCATTTGTTTTGGCACTGCCCTTTTGTCCAAAGTTTCTGGTCTGACATTTGTAATTTTATTGCAGAAAAAATTGAGAAAGATTTCAAGTTGTTTTGGAAGGATGTTCTTTTTGGCCTTTATGACCTCAACAGAACTAAGACTAGGCCTAATGAAACTTTCATTGTTAATCTCATTATTCTTTTGGCAAAATTTTACATTCATAAATGTAAGTTTGCGCATTCCAAAACATCTTTTATTGCTTTTAACAATGAGGTCAAGCAATATGTCAACACGATTAAGTATTCTCTTAATCAAAAGGCAACAAAAACTGTGAATGTTTGTAAACACTTTGATATCTTTTTGTAAATCCGTACTTCCCCTGGCAAAATGTGATGATGTGAGTCTTTTGTTTATGTTTTGTTTATGTTAAAACACCTGCAATGTTGGAAACTGCATATTATGTTATTTTTATAATGGAGTTGAACGTTCCTGTAAACTGTGCAATTGTTGAATAAAGTATCTTTAAAAAAAAAAAAAAAAATACTGAGATGTATTCGTTTCACTTTTCTATAATGGAAGGAAGCGGAGACGCGTCGTCCATTTTTTTTACAGTCTATGGGTGCAAGAGTCAATGTGGTGAGCGAGTGAGCTCCGGTGGCGAGTAAACAGACGTTCATAGACCAGATTCGTGACAATAATATTTTGTAATTATCATTTAAATCTGACAAATTTTTAAACTGTGTGTCATAAATCAACATCTTAGGAAAATGTTATGGGGGTTCAAATCTAAATATGACTTTCTGTTATGAAACAGGATGTCGATTTCATACTAAAAAACTAAAAGCAGAACTAAAAGCATGTTTATTACGCATTTTGGGAGACACAACAAATGATAGGAAAGACATTATATTTCAATATTCCTATGAAATATTACATATTATTATGAAAATCCTGCCAATTATTACTCCCATTATTACACTTCTTTTTTCATTACATGTTGCCCCAAAAACACATTAATATGCAAATTAGATTTAGTTTATAAATACATTGTATATAATGAGAAAATCTGTTTATGCCGATTTTACACACATTTTGCATAAAGAAAAATAGTATATCAAATAATTCTGCTATATTTGAGAATTATATTTATATAAAGTTTGGTAAAAAAAAAAAAAATGAATTGGTGATTTAAAAAAAAAAAAAAAAAAAAGTTTTTGCCTATGCATGTTCATTCATGTCTTTTTATTTTATAAAAAAAAGTCCCGATGTCCTCTACCAAGGACATGGCATAACTTTAAAATATAATTTTAAATTTATTTATTTATTTTTACATTTTTAATGCTCTAAACAATGTAATGACATGATTTTTTTTTTTTCCTAAAAAAAAATTCTTGGTCTCAGGAGGCTATAAAAATATAATTTTTGTCACATGTGAGAACTTATCAGCAAAGAAAAACAATAGAGAAAGAGAGAGTCACATATCTGAATATGTCATAATGTAATACCTCACATAAACTAAATGTTTCATATTTTAAAATGGGCTGAAATTAAATGAATCTGCATTGATCAGCACCTAATCTTTGTATTGTTTTACAGTCATTTTAATCTATTTTCATGAGTATTGTGGGTTTATGTAGTGCTATAGGCAAGATCATGAAAATGGGCTGATTGTTTTCTTTCTTTAAAAAAAAAAAAAAAAGGGTGCACTGTACCTTGGTAGCTGACAAATAACCATGAACCATTTTTTCAAACAACAAGACTTTAGGTTAAAATGCAAAAGTATTTTGGTAACATTTTACAGTAAAGTTCCATTAGTTAACTACATCATTAACTGAAAAACGCAGAAGGATTTAAAGGACCAGAGTGAGCAAAAGGGCTGGTAAAATCACTCTGGACCCCTCACATCCAGCACACTCCCTCTTTGAACTGTTACCGTCTGGTCGACGCTACAGAGCTCTGAGCACCAGAACGACCAGACACAGGAACAGTTTCTTCCCTCAGGCAATCCATCTCATCAACACTTGACATTAAACGTGGAACACACAACACTATTATACATTATTTATTCACCACACATACATATTTTTTTCATTTCAAATTTGCACATATCAGACCGGTACACACATAATTGTCTATCTAAATATTGTTTTTGCTATTTTGTACATTGCTTATTAGGGCCCAAGCCAGTAAGGCGCAGGGCCCTATTGTTCTTCTAAGGATTATTATTTTTTTTTTTTTTTTTTTTATTTTTTTTTTTATTTTTTATTTCAATCATCCGGGCACTTTTGGGGGCCTTAACGTGCCCGAAAACTCTCGAAAATTGGCACGCACATTGGAACCTGCGGCCATTAGGACGCCGCTGAGGCTGGGACCCGGGCGTGGCACAGGGGCTCTACGGCGCCCCCTGGAAAATTGTCAGAAAACTTGATGTATAGCTCACACATACTTGCACGTATTCATATGAAACTCGGTACACATATAGAACTCATTGAGCTGAACAACTTCCGCACAGCATGTCTTAGGCTCCGCCCAACAGGAAGTCGGCTATTCAGGGCTGTTTAAAAAGCGCATGCTCTGGAATTTGATATACTCCTCTGAGGATTTCCATACGATTGCCACCAAACTAGGTGAACATGATCTCAAGACATTGGGGACGCTAAATTGCGAAGATATTTTTGATATGTCGAACGGTTTGCCCGTGGCGAGGCGATGAAGTTATGGCGAAAAATGAGACCCAGGAAATGCCTAATAACGTCCACATACATTGTATGATGTAGATCAAACTTCAGTGATTTGTTCGTTGTATGATGCCGATCGGATAGATGTGACTATTATGACTGAAAGTTATAGCGCCACCAACTGGCTGCAGGAAGTGTGTCGTTTTCAAAATGCTTTGAATTCAGCATCTTCTTTTACCTCGATTTGCTTCAAACTTCACCAGAATAATGTCAAAACACGGCCGATGTAAAACTGTGAAGGGAATATTGATATCTAAAATTATGTTGCCATGGCAACGTGTCAAAGTTGAAAATTCGTTTCTGGTGATTTTGAGGCAGATAACATGTTTAGAATGTCATGAAACTCAACACACATATCAGTATTAATGATAGTTAGACACTGGAAAAAGCTCATAAACGGGCGTGGAAGAGACACTCTATAGCGCCACCTTTTGTCAAAAATGAGGGGGTTAGTTTTAGCTACAGACACCAAACTCGGTACATAAATTGTTCTAATTAATCCGGACAACTTTCTAATTTACAGTCATTAGCTACGACCAACAGGAAGTCGGCTATATTTATTTTAATGTGGGTTTTTTTTAAAAACGGGCTGTAAACAAATTAATACTCCTCCAAGCAGAAACACGGAAATCACACCAAACATTTTTTATCATGATGCCAAAATACTGAAGATGCTAAATTGCGGACGGATTTAGGATATCTTGAACGATGATTTAATGGCAATTTATTAAAGTTACAGTAAAAAATATATATATATTTTTTTTTTATCTTTTAAGAGCAGCTTCCAAACACTTCATAAAAAATTACATACACAGAACAATACAGTCTGAGGATATGTGATTAATTTCATGAATTTACAATACACTATGCTTAGGAGAAAATTTAAAAACTATCAGAGAGCTCTTAGACTGCTGAGTGAGAGATCCCTGTCAGCCTGCAGCTGAGTGAGGGGTGGGGGTGGGGTGGGGTGTGAGTGACTGTGTGAGTGACTGTGTGGATTGAGGAGCTGGGTGAGAGAGAGAAAGAGAGAGAGGGTCTGTTTTTTAAAATCTTTAAAAAATGCTTATAAATCATTAAATAAGGTCTCAATTCTTAACATTAGGAAATGCATTAATTAACGTGAACTAACAATGAAAAATATATTTTTACAGCATGTTAATTCTTCCATGATAGTATGAACTAACAAAGAACAATTTTTTTAAAGCATTTATTAATCTTTTTAATGTTAGAAAAATAGTCATGTTCAAAAGATAAACTTTAAAATGTAATAATATATTAACACATTTTGGAATTAATATTGATCAACATTAAATGGTATATAATTATTAATGTTTATATATATATAATGATAGCTACAGACACCAAACTCGGTACATAAATTGTTCTTATTAATTCGGACAACTTTCTAATTTACAGTCATTAGCTACGACCAACAGGAAGTCGGCTATATTTATTTTAATGTGGGTTTTGTTTTTAAACAGGCTGTAAACAAATTCATACTCCTCCAAACAGAAACACGTAAATCACACCAAACATTTTTTCTTATGATGCCAAAATACTGAAGATGCTAAATTGCGGACGGATTTAGGATATCTTGAACGATGATTTAATGGCAATTTATTAAAGTTACAGTAAAAAAGAGAAAACTTTTCTTTTCTTTTTTTCTTTTAAGAGCAGCTTCCAAACACTTCATAAAAAATTACATACACAGAACAATACAGTCTGAGGATATGTGATTAATTTCATGAATTTACAATACACTATGCGGAGGAGAAAATTTAAAAACTATCAGAGTTCTCCTGTCTCTGTGCTTCTAATGTTTGCGGTAGGTGACTGGGTGGGTGACTGACTGTGTGAGTTCAGTGAGTGTGGAGGGGGAGAGAGAGAGGGAGAGAGAGAGAGAGAGGGTCTGTTTAAACATCTCAATAAAATCCTTAAAAAATGCTTATAAAGCATTAAAGGTTTTGATAACACTTTATAATTAAGTCTCATTTGTTAACAGTAGGGAATGCATTAATTAACATGAACTAACAATGAAATATATTTTTTACAGCATGTTAATTCTTCATTGTAAGTATGAACTTACAATGAACTAACAATGAACAAAATATTTTTTATATTAGAAAAATAGTCATGTTCAAAAGATAAAACTTTAAAATTTAATAATATATTAACACATTTTGGAATTGATTTTGATCAACATTAAATGGTATATATTTATTAATGATGTAAATTAACAACAGTTAAATAATGTTGTTTTTTAACATTGGTTAATTCACAAATAACATTAAATATTAACAATATATTTTTTACTTTATTAATTTGTGTTAGAAAAAATTATTCATGTTAGTTAATGGAAAAATAAATCATTAAAAAATGCTTATAAATCATTAAAAGCTTTGGTAACTATAATAATTTCTCATTTGTTAGCATTAGTAAATGCATTAACTAACATCAACTACCAATGAAAAATAAATTTTCACAGAATTTAAAGTTTTATATGTTCTGTGTGTGTGTGTGTTTCACAGAGTTGATGGTTTGGATTAACCCTTTAATTGCCGTATCCCTTAAAACCAAACTGCCAGAAGGTTACTGTAATGTGTGTGCTCGCTGGGCACCGTTTTATCGATGCCACCGGGGTGGCGTATGCTGACGGCTTGGGCCCGTCATCGCTGCTCGCAGCTATATTTTTTTTTTTTTTTTTTTTTTTTTTTTTTTTTTTTTTTTTTTTATTTCAATCATCCGGGCACTTTTGGGGGCCTTAACGTGCCCGAAAACTCTCGAAAATTGGCACGCACATTGGAACCTGCGGCCATTAGGACGCCGCTGAGGCTGGGACCCGGGCGTGGCACAGGGGCTCTACGGCGCCCCCTGGAAAATTGTCAGAAAACTTGATGTATAGCTCACACATACTTGCACGTATTCATATGAAACTCGGTACACATATAGAACTCATTGAGCTGAACAACTTTCACGCAGCATGTCTTAGGCTCCGCCCAACAGGAAGTCGGCTATTCAGGGCTGTTTAAAAAGCGCATGCTCTGGAATTTGATATACTCCTCTGAGGATTTCCATACGATTGCCACCAAACTCGGTGAACATGATCTCAGGACATTGGGGACGCTAAATTGCGAAGATATTTTTGATATGTCGAACGGTTTGCCCGTGGCGAGGCGATGAAGTTATGGCGAAAAATGAGACCCAGGAAATGCCTAATAACGTCCACATACATTGTATGATGTAGATCAAACTTCAGTGATTTGTTCTTTGTATGATGCCGATCGGATAGATGTGACTATTATGACTGAAAGTTATAGCGCCACCAACTGGCTGCAGGAAGTGTGTCGTTTTCAAAATGCTTTGAATTCAGCATCTTATTTTTACTCGATTTGCTTCAAACTTCACCAGAATAATGTCAAAACACGGCCGATGTAAAACTGTGAAGGGAAGATTGATATCTAAAATTATGTTGCCATGGCAACGTGTCAAAGTTGAAAATTCGTTTCTGGTGATTTTGAGGCAGATAACATGTTTAGAATGTCATGAAACTCAACACACATATGAGTATTAATGATAGTTAGACACTGGAAAAAGCTCATATACGGGCGTGGAAGAGGCACTCTATAGCGCCACCTTTTGTCAAAAATGAGGGGGTTAGTTTTAGCTACAGACCCCAAACTCGGTACATAAATTGTTCTAATTAATCCGGACAACTTTCTAATTTACAGTCATTAGCTACGACCAACAGGAAGTCGGCTATATTTATTTTAATGTGGGTTTTTTTTAAAAACGGGCTGTAAACAAATTAATACTCCTCCAAGCAGAAACACGGAAATCACACCAAACATTTTTTATCATGATGCCAAAATACTGAAGATGCTAAATTGCGGACGGATTTAGGATATCTTGAACGATGATTTAATGGCAATTTATTAAAGTTACAGTAAAAAAGATCATTTCTTTTTTTTTTTTATCTTTTAAGAGCAGCTTCCAAACACTTCATAAAAAATTACATACACAGAACAATACAGTCTGAGGATATGTGATTAATTTTATGAATTTACAATACACTATGCAGAGGAGAAAATTTGAAAACTATCAGAGAGTTAGACTTAGACTGCTTCTGAGTGAGAGATCCCTGTCAGCCTGCAGCTGAGTGAGGGGTGGGGGTGGGGTGGGGTGTGAGTGACTGTGTGAGTGACTGTGTGGATTGAGCCAGTGGGTGAGAGAGAGAAAGAGAGAGAGAGGGTCTGTTTTTTTAAATCTTTAAAAAATGCTTATAAATCATTAAAGATTTTGATAACACTTTATAATAAGGTCTCAATTCTTAACATTAGGAAATGCATTAATTAACGTGAACTAACAATGAAAAATATATTTTTACAGCATGTTAATTCTTCCATGATAGTATGAACTAACAAAGAACAATTTTTTTAAAGCATTTATTAATCTTTTTAATGTTAGAAAATTAGTCATGTTCAAAAGATAAACTTTAAAATGTAATAATATATAAACACATTTTGGAATTAATATTGATCAACATTAAATGGTATATAATTATTAATGATTATATATATATATATATATATATATATATATATATATAATGATAGCTACAGACACCAAACTCGGTACATAAATTGTTCTTATTAATCCGGACAACTTTCTAATTTACAGTCATTAGCTACGACCAACAGGAAATCGGCTATTTTTTTTTTTTATGTGTTTTTTTTTTTTTTAAACGGGCTGTAAACAAATTCATACTCCTTCAAGCAGAAACCAAAAATTCACACCAAACATTTTTTCACATGCTTCCAAGATACTGAAGATGCTACATTGCGGACTGATTTAGGATATCTTGAACGGTGATTTAATGGCAATTTATTAAAGTTACAGTAAAAAAGAACACTTTTTTTTTTTATCTTTAAAGAGCAGCTTCCAAACACTTCATAAAAAATTACATACACAGAACAAGACAGTCTGAGATATGTGATTAATTTCATGAATTTACAATACACTATGGAGAGCAGAAAATTAAAACTATCAGAGTTCTCCTGTCTCTGTGCTTCTAATGTGTGCGGTGGGTGACTGGGTGGGTGACTGACTGTGTGAGTTCAGTGAGTGTGGAGCGGGAGAGAGAGAGAGAGAGAGAGAGAGGGTCTGTTTAAACTTCTCAATAAAATCCTTAAAAAATGCTTATAAAGCATTAAAGGTTTTGATAACACTTTATAATTAAGTCTCTTTTGTTAACAGTAGGGAATGCATTAATTAACATGAACTAACAATGAAAAATATATTTTTTACAGCATGTTAATTCTTCATTGATAGTATGAACTTACAATGAACAAAATATTTTTAATATTAGAAAAATAGTCATGTTCAAAAGATAAAACTTTAAAATGTAATAATATATTAACACATTTTGGAATTGATTTTGATCAACATTAAATGGTATATATTTATTAATGATGTAAATTAACAACAGTTAAATAATGTTGTTTTTAACATTGGTTAATTCACAAATAACATTAAATATTAACAATATATGTTTTACTTTATTCATTTGTGTTAGAATAAATTATTCATGTTAGTTAATGGAAAAATAAATCATTAAAAAATGCTTATAAATCATTAAAACCTTTGGTAACTATAATAATTTCTCATTTGTTAGCATTAGTAAATGCATTAACTAACATCAACTACCAATGAAAAATATATTTTCACAGAATTTAAAGTTTTATATGTTGTTCTGTGTGTGTGTGTTTCACAGAGTTGATGGTTTGGAATAACCCTTTAATTGCCGTATCCCTTAAAACCAAACTGCCAGAGGGTTACTGTAATGTGTGTGCTCGCTGGGCACCGTTTTATCGATGCCACCGGGATGGCGTATGCTGACGGCTTGGGCCCGTCATCGCTGCTCGCAGCTATATTTTGTATATTATTCTTTTATTATCTATCCTGTCCTGTTGCTGTCTTTCTGTTGCACTGTGGAGCTTCTGTCATTCTAACAAATTCCTTGTATGTGCAAACATACCTTGCCAATAAAGCTCATTCATTCATTCATTCATTTAAAATGAAAAATACTTTGAAAGATTTGTCAATCTAAGTTAGTGTTAATTTTGTAATGTTTCCTAATACATTATTAAAATCAAAAGGTATATCTGTTAATCAGGGATGGGCAGTATTTTAGTAGGTATTTAAAAATATATTTTTTGAAATACAAAATAGTATATTGTATTTTAAAGGCTCAAATGTAATTTGTTGAAAGTCATTTCCAAAGGTTGGCCTTGATTGCACTCTGCACCATGCTGGACGTAGAAATGTTTGGTCAAGTCGAGTCACCTTTATCTGCATGAAATCAATCTGCATGTTGTGCTGGTGAGGCAAAGACAATTTTCCACTCAGGTGGACAATAAAGTTTTACAATACAATACAATCCCATTGCTAGTCTTAAAGTCAACAATTAATCCATGTGTTAATCCTCTGAAAAAAAAAAAAAAGTGTTAGTCTTGGTAATCTTTAAGAGTCATTCCATGAAATCGGTGCCTTTTCCACCTTGAAAAACTTTCACATAAAATAAGATTACTCAACATTTTTTAAAATATCCATGAAATGAAAACACCTTAAAATTACAAGAAATTGTATCGTGTCATCTCAGGCTATGTAATTTATTATTTTATGACTATTTTCTACCTAATGTTTTGGTATTTTTGTCAACCCTGTTACCGACACAAGCATTATTAGATACTATAGTTTAAGTAGAACTATGTGATAGTTAAATTGATTGACATGATTTGGAAAGGCACACACCTCTCTATAAAAGGTCTCACAGTTGACAATGCATAGCAGAGCGAAAACCAAGCCATGGGGGTCAAAGAAACTACCTGCAGAGCTCAGAGACAGGATTGTATCGAGGCACAGATCTGGGAAAGGCTAAAAAATCCTGCCGCACTAAAGGTTCCAGAGGTGTAAAGTACTTTAGTAATTTTACTTGATTACTGCACTTAAGTATTATTTTTGGGGATTTGTACTTTACTTGAGTAAAATTAATAATGAATACTTTTACTTTATTACATTTTTAAAGAAAAATAAGTACTTTTTACTCCTTACAATTTTATTTACAGTCAAAAAGCACTCATTTTTGGAGATCAATTCATTCTGTTTTCCCTTGAATTGCGCTGATGCCCAGTTTAATTGAAATGTTATTTATTCTGCCAATGAGATTCGTTTTAATATTCCATGAAATTGGCCAGACATGTTCATTGGTCCTTTGGAAGTGACGTCATGTCGCATCAATTACCACAATGCACAGCACCTGGACCTGAGAGAAATTATAACAGTCAATCAGTGGAAAAAAAAAATGGAGGAAGAACGTGATTCAGCTGCGAACACAGTCCAAAATCAGCCACAGGATCAAGAGCACCCGTGGCCGTACCTTAGCGAATTCTTTTCTTTTAGTGGTATTAGTAAGGATTCATACAAGATGAAATGTATACTTTGTCTTCCACTCAACAAGGAAATATCGTCCTTCAAAAGTTTGCCATCAAACTTAAGGAAGTATACCGTTAAAACCGTCGTTAAGAAATCCAGCATGCTGTAAATTCCTATGTAAAAGTGTCCACCGGTGTACATACAATCCAAAGAAAGTGAGATGCTGGAATGGTAAAAATGCTGTGAGCCTTGGTGCAACTATGAAACAGAGATGTTTGATTATTATGTTGTTAATTATCTGTGGTGATGTGCAGCCAAATCCTGGCCCAGTTGATATTGACTCTAAGATCTGCAATACTCCGGCTGATTTTAAAAACAGGTCTGGGTTGGGTATTATTCATTTGAATATGCGAAGTATGCTCCCTAAGATTGATTCTTTACGTATTTGGGCAAAATCCACCGATGCAGATATTATAATTCTTTCAGAAACATTGCTCTCTAAATTAGTCACAGACAAGGACATTGTTGTCAGTGGATACAATGTCTTTAGAACTGATCGGCCTCGTAAGGCTGGGGGCGTGGCCATATATGTAAAGAGCAAGTTCATTGCCAATGTAGTTTTGTCCATATCTGTGAGTAAACAACTTGAATTTTTGGCCCTAAATGTTGAGGTGTACAAAGGCATGAGTGTCACTGTTGTTGGAAGCTACAGACCACCCTCTGCTGTAGCTGACACCCTTCAGACGCTGTCACAGCTTTTATCACAGCTGGAGTACAGTGAGATTGTCCTGGCAGGCGATATGAACTGGGACTGGTTCAAACCTGCTTCAGACGGATTGAAGGGTCTTTGCAGTGAATTAAATCTTACACAATTAATTGAGTCTCCTACTCGCCCAAATCCAAAACACCCAGATAAATCTACTTTAATTGATTTGCTATTGACAAATGCTCCCCATACATTTTCTGAAATTGGTGTGTTTGCTAATGACATTAGTGATCATTGCACGATTGCTGCAGTTAGAAATGCCAAAATTCCAAAATCCAGGCCTCGATGTATTGAAAAACGTGATATGAAACCTTTCTCCTTACAAGCTTTTATACATGATTTATTTAATTTTAACTGGGACAGCATTAGGCTTATTGATGATGTTGAAATAGCCTGGAAATACTTTCATGATGGATTTTTGCAACTTATTAATAAACATGCTCCCTTGCGTAAGTTTAGAGTCAAGGGACGAGATAACCCTTGGTTTTCGATGGAGCTTAGCAAACTTCTTCATGAGAGGGATGTGGCTTGGGCAAAGGCTAGAAAATCAGGGGTGGAGGCCGATAGTGTTACGGTTGGTGGTTGTAGTAAAGGGGCGCCCACAACGACGAATAACAAAAGGTATATTTATTCAGCATCAACACACATTAAACCATTACTAACTTAAGAACCGACAAGGATAGAGACAAAACTGAATGCTTATAAAGAAACAGGAAACAAAGGAGCAAACTAGATAATTAATCAAACACAGGTGAAAAGACTAAATGATGATTACTAATTAACTAAATAAGAACAGGAACTACCAAATAAGGTCAAAACAGAACTGAAAGGAAAACCAACATGTGACAGATATCGCCCCCCTCCCGGTAGGTGCGTCCCGCACCGTAACAGTAACATCGGGGAGGGGGGGGCGGGCGTCCTGGAGACTGGCATAGGATCAGGACAAGGAGGAGAACAGGGAAGCCTCCAGGGCGGATCAGGGGCCTTGGGAGGCCATGGCAGGACTGGAGATTCGGGAGGCCATGGCGGGACTGGAGATTCGGGAGACCATGGCGGATCAGGGTCCTCGGGAGACCATGGCGGGACTGGAGATTCGGGAGGCCATGGCGGGTCGGGGTCCTCGGGAGACCATGGCGGGACTGGAGATTCGGGAGGCCATGGCGGGACTGGAGATTCGGGAGACCATGGCGGATCAGGGTCCTCGGGCGACCATGGTGGATCTGGATCCTCGGGCGGCCATGGCGGGTCGGGGCCCTCGGACGGCCATGGCGGATCTGGATCCTCGGGCGGCCATGGCGGGTCAGGGTCCTCGGGCGGCCATGGCGGATCTGGATCCTCGGGCGGCCATGGCGGATCGGGATCCTCGGGAGGCCATGGCGGATCGGGATCCTCGGGAGGCCATGGCGGATCGGGATCCTCGGGCGGCCTCGGTGGATCGGGGTGCTCCGTGGCCTTGGCCCTTGGCCTGGCCACACAGACTGAGACTATATGGCCCCCCCCCAAAATTTCTTTGGGAAAGTTCCCCTCTGGGGGCCACATTGGAGGAGAGGGTTCTTGAGGACGCTCTGGAGGAGCGGGCTCTTGGGGGCGCTCTGGAGGAGCGGGCTCTTGGGGGCGCTCTGGAGGAGCGGGCTCTTGGGGGCGCTCTTGCAGCGCGGACACTTGAGGGCGCTCTTGCAGCGCGGACACTTGAGGGCGCTCTTGCAGCGCGGACACTTGAGGGCGCTCTTGCAGCGCGGACACTTGAGGGCGCTCTTGCAGCGCGGACACTTGAGGGCGCACGGGAGGCGCGAAGCTGGATAGAACCAGCGGAGACGAAGGAGAGCTGGACGGGACCAGCGGAGACGCAGGAGGGCGCTCTTGCAGCGCGGACACTTGAGGGCGCATGGGAGGCGCGAAGCTGGATAGAACCAGCGGAGACGAAGGAGAGCGGGACGGGACCAGCGAAGACGCAGGAGGGCGCTCTTGCAGCGCGGACACTTGAGGGCGCACGGGAGGCGCGGGGCTGGACGGGACCAGCGGGAACTCAGGTGGGCTGGACGGGACCAGCGGGAACTCAGGTGGGCTGGACGGGACCAGCGGGAACTCAGGTGGGCTGGACGGGACCAGCGGGAACTCAGGTGGGCTGGACGGGACCAGCGGGAACTCAGGTGGGCACTTGCGAGGTGCCGGAATTGGTGGGCTCAGACGAGGAGCAGGCACAGGAAGGCACTGGCGAGGAGCTGGCACTGGAGGGCGCTTGCGAGGAGCAGGTACTGGATGGCACTGGCGAGGAGCAGGCACTGGATGGCGCTGGTGAGGAGCAGGCACTGGATGGTACTGACGAGGAGCAGGCACTGGAGGGAATGACATGCCCTCAAACTCAATTAAAATCCCCACCGGCACCTGTTTTTCCCCCCTCGGTGGTTCGGGGGAACCGTTATTGGCGGCGGAATCCCTTTTCTCCGCGGACGGCGCAACGTTCATCGCCCCTCGCGGCGGAATCCTCCTCGCCGCGGGCGGAACATTCATCGCCGTGTACGGCGGGATCCTCTTCGTTGCCGACGGCGCAACGTTCATCGCCCCTTGCGGCGGAATCCTCCTCGCCGCGGGCGGAACATTCCTCGCCGTCTCAGGCGGAGCGAATTTCATTGGGGCGGTGGGTAAGGGTGTGCGGCGAATGGCGACCCGTTCTCCCCAAAACGGGTGGCCAGGGTAAGCCGCTACAGGCAGCCCGACATCCCTCGCAGCACGGGCAGGGGCGAGCCGCGAACGGCGGCGTGAACCCCCGCAAACGACGGGCACAAGCTCCAGCATCCTGAGCAGATCTCGTCTTCGGTAAGCGGTCGGTTCTTCTGTTACGGTTGGTGGTTGTAGTAAAGGGGCGCCCACAACGACGAATAACAAAAGGTATATTTATTCAGCATCAACACACATTAAACCATTACTAACTTAAGAACCGACAAGGATAGGGACAAAACTGAATGCTTATAAAGAAACAGGAAACAAAGGAGCAAACTAGATAATTAATCAAACACAGGTGAAAAGACTAAATGATGATTACTAATTAACTAAATAAGAACAGGAACTACCAAATAAGGTCAAAACAGAACTGAAAGGAAAACCAACATGTGACAGATAGGATTAATTTCAGACGACTACGAAACCAGTTCACAGCAGCTGTCCGACATGCCAAATCTGAATACTATCTAGCGGCTACTACAGACAATTTAAATAACCGTAGGACTTTTTGGAAGTCTATCAAGTCAATTTCTTTAACTAAATTTCATAATGAACTGCCTCCCCATATCATTAGGGACAATATTACTATCTCGGACAGATCGGCGATGCTAGAATGTTTTAATGAACATTTTGTTGCATCTGGTTCATTGTTTGACCAATCTCTACCTCCAAAAACCTCCCCTTCTGATGGTAATGCTGCTGGAAGATGTTGTGTTGGCCAGCCTTTTTCTTTTACCTTTGCCCCGTTTTCAATCGATGATGTACACAAAGCCCTAATGTCACTGGACATCAAAAAGCCCGCTGGCCCAGATTGTTTGGAGCCATATTTTTAAAAAATTGCTGCAGATTTTATTGCTAAACCGATTATGTATATTTTTAATTTGTCTTTGGCTCAGAATGTTATGCCATCAATCTGGAAATCTGCCCATGTCCTCCCCTTGTTAAAGGGAGGAGATCCTACCTCGCTAAACAACTATAGGCCTATCGCCAACTTGTCTGTGCTGTCAAAGGTTTTAGAACGACTAGTAAGTGAACAACTGAAAGAATTCCTGAGTGTTAATAACATTCTCTCAGAGTTTCAGTCGGGTTTCCGAAAGGAACATAGTACCATCTCTGCCTCACTGAAGGTTGTGAATGACATCATTGAGGCATTGGACAGCAAAAAGATGTGCGCAGCTCTTTTCATCGATCTTTCCAAAGCTTTTGATACGGTGAACCATTGTATTTTAAAACAGAGACTGCTCAACATTGGTCTTTCTGAGAAGGCAGTTGGTTGGTTTGAAAATTATCTCTCAGATAGGACTCAGTGCGTCACCTTTGACGGTATCGCTTCAGGTTTCTTACAAGTTGTATCAGGGGTTCCTCAGGGATCGGTGTTGGGCCCACTTTTATTTACTATTTATGTAAATGACCTTGGTTCAAATGTCCACAATGCTCTGTTTCATTTTTATGCTGACGATACAATCATTTACACCTGTGGAGAAACCCTTCACCAGACCTTTCAGTACCTGCAGGATGCCTTTGACACTGTACAATCTTGGCTATTTGACTTGAAGCTTGTGTTGAATGCAAATAAAACCAAGACGGTCCTGTTCTCAAATAATAGGAACTCTACAGCTAGCCCTCCAAACATTGTTACCCTGCAGGGAAATTTAATAGAACGTGTGGCTGAGTATAAGTACTTAGGGCTTTTACTTGACGACCATTTGACTTTTAAGGCTCATATCCAAAATTTAGCACGGAAACTTAGGTTAAAGCTAGGGTTCTATTTTAGGAATAGGACCTGCTTTTATCTTGCAACAAGGAAGAAACTGGTCGAGGCTACTTTCCTGTCTCTTATGGACTATGGTGATTTTTTATATATGCACGCCCCTAATAAATATTTGCACCAACTGGATTCAGTTTATCATGGTGCACTGAGATTTATTACAGGGTGCAAACCTTTTACACATTGTTGTACTCTGTATAAGCTAGTTCAGTGGCCCTCCCTCGCTCAGCGCAGGCTAACCCGTTGGCGATTGTTTATATATAAATCCATCATTGGGACATTGCCCCCTTATTTATGTAGGCTTATGTCCTTCAAGGCCAGCACTCGCTCTCTGCGGTCTAATGATAATCTCCACCTGGTTGTGCCTAGGGCTCGCACAGAGTTAGGGAAGCAAGCATTTAGAATTTCTGCCCCATCAGCGTGGAACCTGTTACTGAATGACTTAAAACTTGCTAACTTGGTCTCCTTTGGTCAATTTAAGAGGCTAGTAAAGTACCGGGAAGCAGGCACAATGGGCACTTGTCCCTGCTTCCCAAATTAGGATAAGTCTATGGTGACAATGGGGGATGTCATGATGAATGTTTTCATTGTACTGTAAATGTATTATGTCTTGCATGTTCAATGTATTTTTTATATTTTGTATTCTATGTGGAACTTTTATTGCGGCTTTCTTGGCCAGGGCTCCTTCGCAAAAGAGACTTGTTCTCAAAGGATTTCCCTGGTTAAATAAGGGTTAAATAAAATAAAATAAATAAAATAAATGGTAAATCCTTAAAACAACTCCTCAGTCCAGCCTTTGGTCAATGACCATGATTGTTTGACATATAGACATATGGACGTGACGGCGGCGTCAGGTTAGAAGTTAACGTGTGGATTACGTCTGCCCGTCTGCACGCCTAATTTTCCTTATTTTCTCATACATTTACTGTTATAGACATTATCATAGATAATCTTATTTTGGCAGTTTACTTAAAGTAAAGTAAAGTCGTGATGTATTGTCAAGTATGGTGACCCATACTCGAAATTGGTGCTCTGCGTTTAACCCATCCAAGTGCACACACACAGCAGTGAGTAGTGAACAAATGCACACACACACACACACACACGCACACACACGCACACGCACGCACGCGCACACGCACACACGCACACGCACGCACGCACACACACACACGCACACACGCGCACACACACAGCAGTGGGCAGCCATTTATGCTGCGGCGCCCGGGGAGCAGTTGGGGGTTCGGTGCCTTGCTCAAGGGCACCTCAGTCGTGGTATTGAGGGTGGAGAGAGCGCTGTACATTCACTCCCCCCACCTACAATCCCTGCCGGCCGGGGACTCGAACCCGCAACCTTTCGATTACGAGTCCAACTCTCTAACCATTAGGCCCCACTTCACTTAGGACTACATTGGATTTATTCATTTCTATAATGCTGAATGTCTGTTAAGTATAGGTATCCCAATGATAGATAAAAGTCTATTGTCATGTATATACGATCTTATGAGAGACAAATAAAATGGGCTAGTAAAATTCAGAAAAAGTGGGCCATATCATTATTTGTTTGTTTAAGATTTGTTAAAGTCCTGCAGCAGCCGGTCTGCATGCCTCAAGTTCATTCATAGATGCTGCATTTAGTATTAAATAACCATTCAGAATCCACTTTAAAGCTTATTGGATTTTAAACTAAAATGAATTAGCATATTTCTGATTGCCGGTTATTGCTAGTCTTATAATTAAAATTGTTTAACATAAACGTACTATTTAATAGAGCTACACTAAAGTTTTTATAAAGCCTAGCACTCTATTAAATGTAGCCTATCATACTCCACATTTTTTTTGCTACTATGTTAAGAGCATACAAATATATCACCCAACTCAGGCAAAACAATTGAAAGCCCTGATAAATAAAGTAAAAGGCTTAAACGGATCCATCTTGTTTTCACCTGCAGGTGGCAGCAGAGGGACACTCATCTGCTCATTAGCCATGTCCACTCCTTGATATACTTGTAGGAAGTTTCAGTAAGTCTTGGGTCATTTATTCCTGTACATTAAGGGCTCAATGCATTAACAATTTCTGAAAGGAGCAATGTTCGATATAGTATATATTTGCTTTTGTAAAATATTTTAAGTGCTTTAAATGTCTTACAGATTTGTATTGTATGGGGGGTTCTGCATCTTTGGAAAAGTTATATTCCACTAACACAAGATAAATGAGTGAAATGTGAATGATTTTTTTTTATTTACTTTTATGTCAAAACGAAGAGTTTGTAATGTCATTTGTAGCATCTTTTAATAACAGAATAATAGACGTAAATGGTCAGAGTATAACTGCTTTATTCTATGGTATTGCCTGCATGCTGGTCCTATTCCTGTCTATCTATTTATACATGAGATACCCATACCTTTACTCTGCTTTTAAGCACACACAATAATCATAAATGCTACACTAAATCTTTAAATCCTGGAAAATAAAGTTGGTTAAATACACAGCAGAACAACTGTAGTTGTGTGCGTGTTAAATATATATTTGTGTTTTTGAAAGAATAGGTTGAACATCAACCAGTAATCTCAATAGAACAGGGCCTTGGCGCCATCTACTGGCAATTTTATATTGATATTTAGTAGTTTAATATTTATTTAGCCTCCTTTCATTTCGGCATATTTACAACTCGGTTTAAATGAGCTTGCTAGACGTTCATAGAACGATTTTTTTTATAACATAGAAATTCAGAATATAATTAAGTAATGCTTCCACTCTACTATAGAGCTTATTTATTATTATTGTAGCCTATATAGCCTATTTCCTATTCCAATGCATGCTCGTGCATAATTGATATTGCAAAATACATTCAAAGCTTTTTACTGTTGAGATTAGGTTTTTTTTTTATGTATCCAAACCTAAATAGTATTTTCTTAATATCCTTTGAGGATGTTAAGGGCTAGGCCTATGTTAAATAGCTATTAATGTGATTTTCTCTGCTGGAAATTACTTAATATAATTTAATAATAGCTTAAATTTTCAAATCTTCTAGCCCACACTGTTCGAACAGTGTCTCAAATAAGACAAGTCCATTCAATTCAATTAAATTCAAATTTAGTTGTATAGCGCTTTTCACAATAGGCTACATATTTTTCAAAGCAGCTTTACAGAAAATGCATTTCAGAAATGTACATATAAAAATACAGTTAGTTAGTCATTTATTAATCCATCATAGAAGTAGCTGCATACAAGTACGTGCGCTATTTTTAAATTAGCCAAGGGACGTTAAGTATTGCGTGCAGACGTTCAGACGTGCAGACGTTCTCCTCACGCACTTTAACACGTCTTTAAGCTTGGTTAGGAAAGAAATGACACACATAGGCTTTTCACACTGCGCTTAACCCCGGGTTATCATCGTTCTAAACACCGCTTTTAACCCCGGGTAAAGACACGTTTCACACCGGCAATTTGAAAGCAGTGTTAGCACCGCATTTTACCCGGGGTTATGAAACCCTGCTCCGGAGCAGGGTTAGCACCGCATTTGTGGTGTTAACCCCGCATTGCGGCGCTAAGTTTGTTCAGTGTGAAACGGAGCGGTGTTTGCTTGTTGCTGCTGGACGCTTGGCAACAGACAGCCAATCAGAAAATGAGCAGCGAAGCTCGTGTGACGTCAAGCGCGCATCGTGTAGCTCGCGTTCCCGTGGCGTCTGCCGTTGCTAAGCAACCATGACCCGCGCTCTTCATGAAGACGCATAAGTTTCAGCAAAGGATAAATGAATTTCCAGCACTAAATCGCTGTTCGTCCAATCAGTGACAGTGACACCGCAAATATGCAAATAAGAACGTTAACATTAAGCCGAGACGCGGAGGGGAGAAAGGCATCGGGACTCGACAGTCTCAACATTTTCCGACTCGACCAGATATTTGGATTTTTTTATTTGTTTGACAGGGAAAGCTGTGCGTAAACAGAAACACACACGCATACATATATACATAGGCCTATAATTTATATATATATATATATATATAAAAAATCCCCAGAAAAAAGGGCACTTTCTCTCGAGGAAGAAAAAGGCAAAGTGCTCCAGCCCCGTTTTATGTCTATGTGCTATAGGGACTGGTTCGACTGGTTCAATAAGAAGAACTCGTTTGCGAACCCAGACCCTCACTACTCCGGATTCCAATTCCATGTATTAAAACAGACAACTGAAAATTTGGATTACGACGAAATCATTACCATCTTCGATTCAACACCCCGACGACTTGACTTGTTTAGAACAGACATCATTCATTCAAGGTAAGGTTAACTTATGTATTTTAGTCTGCCCCGCCGTTGCATGGTTATGCAGTATTTGCATTGAAATTTATGTGAGGAAGAAATTTTCTGGAATGTACTGTGATGTGCGTTGTGTGTGGAGTGTGGTACTGACAGCTAATTAATGAGGCTGAATGGGGAATGAGGAACACCGGGATAGGATCTGTGTATTCAGAGACTGGAGTGAGAAGAATTAAAAGGAGTGTAAATGAGAATGGATGCAGGCTGGCTATTTTTTATTTTTTTTTACAAGTTGAAATAGGGACGGCGGTACTCAGATATTATTGGGAGGGGGGTGTCGTTCGCGGTCGTTTAGGGCCGCCGGCGATGAAGATAGATAGATAGCTGGGACGGGGCGAGAGTAAGTAGGGACGGGGACTTAATGTGCTTATTGTAGCATGCACTATGATACAATCAAGTGGCTTAAAGTTCAATCAAGCTGTCTTCTCAATTTTCTAAAAATTATATAATTTTTGGTTTATTAATGGAAAATGTAGCTAATGCTCTTCTAGGAATCAGTAACTAGACAGAGCCTTTGGATTTGAGAAAGAAAACTGCATGCATTTTAAATTAATTTATTAACAGATTTGAATTCAATTCAATAACATTTATCCTGATTTACATATGAGAGTAAAACTTGCCTAGAAATGTTCTTCTAGGATACAGTAACAAGACACACACTTTGAAGCTGAAATAGAAGACTATTGATTTTAAATGAATTTATTAAAACAATTTGAATGTCAAAACAGCTGCAATATCTTCCTCTAGGGGGCAGTAATACTTGAGACTCTATGGAAATCTTCGCGAATCCAAGCGATTTTTGAATGTCAATAGTGTGACTACGGCAGCGATTTTGACAATGAAACTACTGCAAATTGTTCTATTCTTATATTATAATGTTATATTCATTCTATAGTATGTGTTCTATTATATTTTTTGTGGCTAAAATCATCATCAAAATGCTTGTCTAATCTGTAACAAGACACACCCTTTGAAGTTGTGATATAAAACTGTTATAAATTCATTTATTAAATTAGATTTTCAAATTAATTTAAACAACTTATACAGTAACAAGACACACCATGAAGTTGATACAGAAGAGTGTATTTATTTTAAATGAATTTATTTATTGGTTTACATTTCAATAGCATGTACTATTTTAGTGGCATAACTCTGTGAATATAACGAACATTAAAATGTTCTCACAAGGACCTGGAATAAGCCTACTGCATAACCACTGGATTGTGGAATGGTAATTATTTGTAATATTGTTTTTCTTTTATATATATATATATATATATATATATATATAAATAGTTATAATATAATAATAGTTATAATATAATAATAACCAGGATCACATATCTTGTTTACAATATTTCTTATTTAAATTCAAGTAAGCGTTATAATTGTTTGTCTTTATATCTTTCAAAGGCCTCGGTGGACAAATTGCTCTTGTTTTGTCAACTGTAAAAACATTTTGAAGGGAAACCATTAATCGTTTTATCCTTTCACATGTATACTTTGTAGATGGTACCTAGCTGGCCTAAGGAGAAGGGTATAACTGCAGCCTGGAGATCTCCAAATGGGGCGGGAGCTCCAAAATAGGGTGTGGCTTCCTCCCATTGACAGACCCATTTTTTCTTCCAATCAGTTTCAGCCAGTGGTGGCTGCTGGTCTTTCAAAGAGGGGAAGCTCATTTTCGGGGAAAGTTGCCAATAGCATCCAGCTGCAGCCCCGCAGACTCACCTCCGGCTAGACACCACTGGCTGGACACCTCTGGATAGACAGCATATTTAGTTCTCACCTCTGGATAGACAGCATATTTAGTTCTCACCTCTGGATAGACAGCATATTTAGTTCTCACCTCTGGATAGACAGCATATTTAGTTCTCACCTCTGGATGGACAGTATATTTATTTTACATTTTCACCTCTGGATAGACATTTATTTTACATTTTCACCTCTGGATAGACATTTATTTTATATTTTCACCTCTGGATAGACAGCATATTTATTTTCTGTTTTCACCAGTGGATAGACAGCATTCTTTGCAGGCTTAATTGCACACGTCTTTTCCGTATTGTCATTTTACTTTTATGACTTAAAATATATAATATAAAATATATATATTTAAAATATATAATATAAAAGCATGTGTGCAAATTGAAATATGATCTTTATCATATCTCTTTACATAAAACAATTCTCAATAATATACTTAATATTATAACATCAATAATTCATGCAAACTGCATTCACAAGAACCACCTTGAAAATATATATTGTTCAGATCATATCACTATTTTTTGTGACAAATTCAGCCTAGATCAATGGACTAGAACGTTTTGTCAATACAACAGACTTGTACATGTTAATTGACCACAATTATTTGCCTTGCCCATTTGGATATTCAATTCTTTTTTTTTTTTGTAAATGTAACCACTTCTGTTTTTAAAATATACGTAGATTCACATGTTCAGACAATTTACCAAACAATCCAGATCAAGTTAACACTTCATGGTTTTGCAATATTTATTGGAAATTACACAATCTAATTAGTAAAATTAGTCAAATCTGACCATCAGAATGAAGATGCCATAAGGTTGTGGGGGAAGTCCCTATTTCACGAGAAAATAAAACATGAACAGTTACAGATAAACTATTGCACACTGTGCACACCACACCTCATTCCTGCCCCCTAAAACTGGCAGACTGGCAGTCTGGGCAATGCTCAGGAAATTCAGGGTCTGTATAAAACCCTCGCAGGTCTCCACGCCTTCCATTTCCACAGTACCCCACCCAGTCTTTGAAAAAACATCGGCAATTTCTGCATTCTACAATTTTAAAAGGGACACACATGTCTCTTACAGCCTGGGGCAGTTTATTGACATTCACCACACCTAAAGCAAGAACAGATGTACAATATGATTATGAACAATATGAATGAGCATGTTTATATTTAACTATATTAGAGTACAAGTGTTGATTCAAGGCCAATACAGAAATGAAAAATTGATTAAAAACTTACTCTCCAGCCAAGCATAATGGGCCCGGTGTCTAAATTCTAGACTGCTCACCACATCCCTCAAGGCTGTACATGTTAATGACAGGGTAAGGTAGGCGGCATCTCCGTCTGAGAGGATCACCTCTAGACAAACCTCCTCCAAAACACTTTTTGGCATCTGAAGGCCAAATCAAATTTAGAAATTAACAATCCATACATGTACACAATTATTCATTCAATTTTTTTAAGGTTACCTGTAAAAGCAGGGAAGTGCCTGGATCCTTGTTGAAGAGATTAAATTACATGCTCAGATGAGATGCACAGCGGGCAGTGATACCGGCTGCAGCACTCTGTGCATTTCTGTATTGGTGGTAGCTCCGTCCCTTTACGCACACTAATGTGATTTGCCTAAAAGAAGAGGGTAGTATTAATAGATTGTTTACGTAATAAGTATAGTGACACATATGAAATACCGGTAGTACCTTATAATTCATAAGAGTTTACAAAAATCCAATTAATAACTTTCCAAAAAAAAAAAAAAAGGAATTGAACAATGTAGGTGAAAAGTTGTGTGTGGTAGATGGACTGTAAAAAATAGTGTGGTAACAAAAACCAAAAAAACTTATATAAATGTTAACATTCTCCTATACAAAATATGTAAAATGGTAAATGGACTGCATTTAGGCTATATAGCGCTTTCAACATCATCATAAACATATTAAACATCAGGGCCCGTATTCATGAAGAATTTTAATGCAAAAAGTAGCTCCTAGTGACAAAATTCTAAGAAAATTCTTAGAAATGTGGGCGTTTACTCTTAAAATTAAAGAAAAAATCCTAGTAAAGAAAAAAGTAATTCAGAAAGCATCTTAACCCTTAAAAGAGGTCTTAAGGTCAAACTTGTTAGGAGTATGGACGAGGACTTTTAAGGGGCTTAAGAGTTTCTTTAACAGCGGAGAAATTGACGAAAATGAAGAGGGAGAAGAAATGTGTTGCACACAATGCATGACAGTGAGTTAATAAGACACTACACATTAGTTCGTGCAGGGATCATGTTTGTGACTGATCTTATTAAAGACATGCTAACATCTCAGACACCGCGCAGAATTGCCATAGCGCCAGAAATCACTACATTAAAATATTTGGCACCTGGAAAAATGCAACTATGCAGCAGTGATGATTTGGGTCTGTTACAGCACTTATTAGGCTTATATGTCTGTGTTCATTTCCTATAAAACACAGGAAATATGCAGGGCCGGCGCCAAGGCGCCCAAACGAGTTACTGTGCACCCCCACTTTCCATCCTCTCCCCTCCTTGCTGAACGCGATCGATTTTGAAAGCGAAAGTACCGATAAAACAGCGCACATAATGCGATTTGCACGCTTTAGCGAGCGTCAGCAACTGCACGAGATCACAGATTGCAGCCCCCCCCACCCCTCCGACACACACACACACACACACAAAACGTGATTTGTGCCCCCCCCCGAAATTTAAATGCCCCCCGATGGAGGTGCCCTGGCGCCGGCTCTGTAAGTATGACAGCATGGTAAATAAAAAATAAAGAATATATACATATATAATGTGTGTGTGTGTGTGTGTGTGTGAGAAAGAGCGAGAGGAAAAATTCCACCTGTAATTTCAAAGTGAAGGCTTATAATATACCCTACTCTTAAAAGCACTCTTTTATTTCCTTCTTGACAACCAACCAATCACAGTCTTCAAAAGATTGTGTCATACATAGCAACGGGGTCAACCCCGCCTCCTCACTAAGATGAAAGTTTTTGTCTTTTCCTTACTCAGAGTTGCTCTCAGATCGGTCCCGAATCGCTCTTAAGCTAAGACTCCTACGTAAAAGTTTTTAAGCTAAATTAAGAGTTTTCTGAGAGGATTCTTAGAAACTTTATGAATACGGGCCCAGGCATTTACACGTGCATAGGGAAAAGTACTAACGTTACTTCAACAAAAAACAAAAAAACATAGCTAGCTAGCTAGCAAACTCTCATGTGCATAGACAACCTAGCATTTTAGACTATTCTCTGCCAAGACTGTTCTATGAGATCTCGTTAACTGGGTACAATCTTCACACATCCAAGTGAAAAAAAAACGTATTTACAATATTAAATCATACCACTTAAAGAACGATTTAATTGGAAAATCAATTGTAGCAACCTAGCTCTAGAATTGAGGCACACCAGAGTTCACTAATACCTTTAAAAAACACGACACAGTACCTTGAAAACACGACGATTTTTTTAACTAGCTAGTTTGTGCATTTGAATTCTGACATGACCTATAAATCATCGACAGTTTATTATTTTTTCTTACCGCTGACATCTGCATGGCGCGTCAAAATTGAAAAGTGAATGACGATACGGAAATGACGTCAATTTGACGATACGGAAATGACGTCTGCTGTCCATCCACTGGTGTCCAGCCACTGGTGTCTAGCCACTGGTGTCTAGCAAGAAGTGAGTCTGCGGGGCTGCAGCTGGATGCCCCTCAAAGTTGCAGCAAACAAAAAAAAAGGAAAAAAAGTCAGACTACTTGGTTTATCGGTTTATAGGAGAATGTGGAGTAAATACTTGACATTTATTTAAGGTAAAGGGTAATGACTTGGTGGTGAGATGCAAAATAAGAGTGTCATTAATATACCGGTACTATTTCATGACAGACTTTTCACATTCTAACTTTACTTATGTATTTATTTAAATAATAATAATAATTTTTTTTTGCAAGTTAACTAAGTTTATTTATTTGTGCAAGTTAACATTCCATTCAGTTGTTGTTGTTTTTTTGTGTGGTTTCTTAGCAATCAACATATATATTTGTGACTGACATGCTGGATGGGTGAGTAAGGTGGAGGGGTTGAAAAAACAATATTTCTAAAACGGAGAGTGCTATTTAGACAGGTAAAAATGATTTTAAAAAGTATGAATAAATGAAGAAACATGGATTTATGTTAATCTCTATAATTGTTGCACTTTGAATTGCTGTGTTATATATTGCTTGTCACAGTAAATGCTTATAAAAAAATGATCACACAAAACCTCGATGTGTTATGCTTATGGATATTTCAGTTTTTCTAGTGATAAATTAGTTATATGAGCTGTTTAAGCCTTAAAATTGAATCAAAACATATATAACCTTTATAGGGGTTCCAAATATGTAGCGCCTGATAAAACCTTTTAGGCCGTGTTCACACTTGGCGTCTTTTTCGAAGCTGCCGGCGTCTGTTTTACATTATAATCCTATGGAGTAAACCGTGTTTTCAAAAAAGTCCTGAGCGCTTTTTAAAACGCCACCGCCGGCGTCTTTTTCTGCAGCTCAGAGCGTTTTTTCGAGTTGAAAAAATTTCAACTTTTCTGAAAAAAACGCCCTACGTCAAGCGCCTTTTTGACAGCTGACCAATGACAAGCGAGTAGCGAGATCTGTCGTTTCCATAACAACAAGAAGAAAAATGGAGAAGGTGCCGGTAGATAGACTGCACGTACTAGTTTCGGACTATTCGGAGCACAAGGAGCTGTATGATATGAGCAGAAAACTCTATCATAATATTGGTTCCTTCCCCGTATAATGTCGTGCACCCACAAACGTCGTTGTGAATTGACATTTTCTTTCCCGTTAACTTCAAAAGCCAACGCAAGAGCCAACTTTTTACTCTTTCTTGACATTTCTGCAGTACACAGCGCTAGGCTACTGTTACAGTTGTTGCTATGACAACAAAAGACGCTCTCAGCTGCTATTTGTAACAGACGCTGCCAGCTTTGTTTTTCATTAAAACAACGCTCTTGTCAACTTTTTCTAGTCAAAAAAGACGCCAAGTGTGAACACGGCCTTAAGGTTCTATATAGAACCTTTTCTTCTAAGAGTGTACTTTCTGTACACTCCCCCCCCCCCCATGTTGTGTCACACCCCTAAAAGCTTTGTTCGTCTTCGGAGCACAATTTAAGATATTTTGGATGAAAACCGGGAGTGACTCTGTCCCATTGACTGTCAAACAATTAACACTGTCAAGGCACAGAAAAGTATTAAAAAAAACCATCGTCAGAATAGTGCATCTGCCATCAGTGGTTCAACCGTAACATTATGAAGCTACGAGAATACTTTTTGTTTGCAAAGAAAAAAATAACGACTTTTTTCAACAATTCGTCTCCTCTGTGTCAGCATAGCGCCATTTTGGAGAATATCCACTGGACGCAAGCAGCAGACGCTGTTCTGTGTCAGCCACACCTCACGGATACATCTTCTACGTTTTGATTTGAATGAAAACAGCGTATCCTTGTGGTGCGGCTGTACTAAATGCTTTAATACGAACACACACACACACACACTTTTATTTTTAAATTTAACTGTAATTATTCACAAAGGTGTTGTACTGTGATACACATTTTTTACACATATTTGAGTAACATTAATTTAAATTGTGTCTCTGTTCTTAAACAGGTTCAGAGATGAGAAGGGAAAAATTACAGACGATAGCGTTACTTCTGACAGGTGTTGTGTGTCTGGTTATTATCATGAACAAAAACAACTTTGAAAATGACTTGACACTGAAGAGAAAAGACGTATATGAGATGCTCCATAAGCAAAATTATTTGCCCCGCTTCGAAACTCTCCAGCCTTGTCATCGGAATATGTCTGCTTATAATGTGACTGGATTTTCTACTCTGCCAAATCATATCCAAGACTTCCTGCTTTACCGACACTGTAGGAGTTTTCCCATGCTTCTTGACGTGCCTAATAAGTGTGGTGGACCCCAAAACTCTGCAGATGTCTTTCTTCTGCTGGCCATCAAGAGTTCTCCAGAGAATTACGATCGACGAGAAGTTCTGCGGAAAACATGGGCTGAGGAAAGACTGCACAAAGGCGTCTGGATCCGCAGAGTCTTCATAACCGGAACGAGTAAAACTGGCTTTGAGAAGCACAGGTTGAATAATCTATTGAAACTGGAGAACAGTGAGAACAAGGACATTTTACAGTGGGACTTCAATGATTCTTTCTTCAACCTCACACTGAAGCAGATTCTTTTCTTAGAGTGGATGGATAGATGGTGCCCGAATGTCAGATTTCTTTTTAATGGAGACGATGACATCTTTGCCAATACATTTAACATGGTTGAGTATCTTCAAGGTCAGACGGGCAATGATGGAAGTAAACATCTCTTCACTGGATACCTCTTCCAAAACACAGGTCCAACCAGACAACCTTCAAGCAAATACTTTGTCCCTGTGCAAGTACAGGAGTCTGAAAGGTATCCTCCATACTGTGGTGGAGGAGGCTTTCTTCTCTCCGGCTTCACGGCCAAAACGATCTACAACATGTCTCACTCTATATATCTGATGCCCATTGATGATGTTTACATGGGAATGTGTTTGGAAAAGGCTGGCCTCGAACCTACATCCCACTTTGGCGTAAGGACTGATGGTCTGCATATCCCCTCTGAGAATGTTGACAAATTTCACCCTTGCTTTTACAGAGAAATCATTTTAGTTCACAGATTTTTGCCGCACATGATTTTTGTGATGTGGAATGAGATACAAAACCCACATCTGGAATGTGGAAGGACATTCCACGTTCCACATTCAAAAACTAAATTGTTTACTTTTAATAGGAAACAATAACTTGCTGGAATCAATATGATTAAGTTTGTTTTAAAATAATGAGCTCTACAAAAATTATATTCTAAACATGGTGGAAGTTCTAAAAAATAATGTATTTTTGCAAAATTATTGCCTTTTGAAAATGATGTGGTCTATTTCACTTTAACTAGAAAGGGTGGTTGATTCTTTTCTCACCAATGGTAGTTATGGTCTTAGTGATCTTTATGCTTGTTTTTAAACAACCTGAACAACCTCAGTATATATATATAATGTAGATAAACATCTACATTTCGTTCTTTAAAATTTTATCAGGGGAATTAAGTGCACTCTCAGAAAAAAGATGCAAAAGTTGTCACTGGGATGGTACTTTTCCAAAAGGTATATTTCCGTACCTTATTTACCCCTAAAGAGTAATCTTATTTTTACCTTTTAAAGTGCCCCTATTATGGATTTTTGAAAATGACCTTTCATGCAGTGTGTAACACAGCTCTAAGTGAATGAAACATCCTGCAAAGTTTTAAATCTGAAAGTGCACCGTGTATAAAGTTATTGTCTCTCAAAAGAAAGAGTCGACTCTGAACCATGAAATGAGTCGTTTTTAAGCCGTTTCATGTTGACGTCAACATGAAACATTAGCATATTGCCCGCCCACTTGTTGCCACAAGGGGCAGCTTTTGGAGCGTTCAAAATAGCCGTTTCCCTGGTAACGGCTGTACACAAAGCAGCACTGCACACTGCTTTAAATTAAATCGACCAATCACCACAGATTAGCGTCACGCAAAGGAGAGGTTTGGAAAAATGAATTGTTGAGCGAGTCGTTTGGGAGTCGTTGAACAAATAAAGTAAAAATAAATGCATAGGCCTGTTAAAAGAAAATGAAAGTTTTTTTGACCTTGCATCCATGTCAACCTGTTGTTGGGGACTCCCAAAACCAAAATATTAACCTTTCATAACCCATAATAGGGGCACATTAAAAAGGTACCACTTCACTGACAGCGTTTGTAGCTTTTTTGTCTGAGATTGTGTAGTATATAAAAAGTACAAATAGTTGTAGGCTACTTCTAAGTTTTGGGATATTTCTGCATTCTTTAAGTATTTATGGTTTTATAGTATATTTTTCTTTCCTTGTTTTGTGGAGAAAATGAATACTGTTGCTTGGATAGCCTACATTTCTCCAGATTGTTACATTGGGGGCTGCAAACCACCAAATAACAACAGGAAATGTACGCTACATGCGAGTCGAATCTTTTTTCTTTTTTTTTTACACATTGTTCATTTATGTGTCTTGGGATATCAATTATTTTGAAAACCTATGTTTTTACCTTATGCACATTGTGAAATGCTGATGAAGTTATATGCAATCAAATTTGACTGAGCCTTTTCTACTGTTCATATTATATTAGTAACAAATAATAAGAAAATATGGTACCGTTTACATTTACTCATCAGTGGTGTGGCTTTATTTCTTTTGTTTGCTTTGCTGTTTTATGCACCAGAGATCCACTGGAGTAGGACCCTCACTCAGAAAGGCTCTCTTGACTTAACTAACATATTCTTACTCCAGCACCTCAACATCGCCATAGCTGTGCCAGTCAGCTTGTTCTTAAAATTGTCTATTGAAATGTAATTATTGATAGTTCACCCAAAAATGTAAATTCTGTCATTGTTTACTCACCCTCATGTAGTTTCAAACCTTATGTGTTTCTTCTGTGTTCAGCAGAAGAAGCAGGTTTGAAGGTGAGTAAATGATAGTTCTACTGTAACAGAATTTTCATTCTCTTGAGTGAACTATTGCTTTGGATTTAATGTTAGTTATGTTTATTTGCCTATTTTTCTCATGTTACTTATGACAGTTTCCTGGTTTCTGTGTTTTTTTTAATCTATGAAGACTGGATATGTTTACAACACTAAAGCATGCTGTAAATCAGGGATTTATTATTAGTACTGTTGAAGATTTAGCCTAGTAAATACATATTTATTATACTCTTTTTGTTGTTGTTTAATGATTTTTTCAACTTATTTTTGTCCTTACAGCCAGTGTAAACTACAAAAATACGAATTTGTGAAAACAAATGCATCATGCACATGCGCATTACATGTTCAGCATAGGCTATGTGTGATATTGTCAACTGGCCCGGCATGCATAATACAGCATTTTTAGTCATTTTTGCAGGTCCATGTGAATGGGGATCATTTTGACAATGTCATCTGTACGTGAAACTTTAAAAAAAAGAAAATAATTTAGTACATCGTTGTTGAGTAAAAGTGCCCTTAGTGAAGCAAATAGCCAAATGTTCTTTAGAGCAGAGTAACAGGGACCCCATGATCGCAACCCCCCCCCCAAATATACAGACAATACAAAAACACTAAACTTAAATGTGTTTAAATTCAAATTAACTTTTTTTTTTCAAAGACTATAAAATAAAAGATAGTATTTTGTATTTCAGATACGTATTTTAAATACATGTCTCCAAAAATACTGCCTATCCCTGATTACAGGAACACTCCACTTTTTTTGGAAATGGGCTCATTTTACAACTCCCCAATAGTTAAACAGTTTTACCGTTTTTGAATCCATTCAGCCGATCTCCGGGTCTGATGGTGGCACTTATAGCTTAGCTTAGCATAGATAATTGAATCGGATTATAAACACCTTCAATTCAATTTTATTTTGAAAAAATAATATTGTTTTAAGTAACTGTGTTTAACCACAACGGAAAAATTTTGTGGATTAGTTCAGTTTCGGTTATGCAAATGTCATTAAAAGATACAGAAACCACGTGGTTAAATGGGTAGTGCCAGCTCTGTTAATGTATGGGAAACCTAACTGCGAATATACAAGCTGATCTACTGTAACTATGGTTTTGAAAGGAAACAAAACACTGAAAAAGCTACTGTAAGAACATGTCCTAAAATACTCAAATATATATAAAATATACATAG
Organism: Barbus barbus; assembly: GCF_936440315.1. Taxonomy (NCBI): domain Eukaryota; kingdom Metazoa; phylum Chordata; class Actinopteri; order Cypriniformes; family Cyprinidae; genus Barbus; species Barbus barbus. Next base: position 23,424,025 of record NC_136757.1, read on the forward strand.
GCAGCCAGTTAAACAGAATGTCAGATAATTAAGGAAGTTAGTACCAGGTACCAGATTAAAAACAATAGTAGTCAGTATGGAGGACCACCTGTCAACAATGATTTATGACCCTTGTCAAGACTGATTTTTGGCTTTGACCTTTCCCCTCTCCCACGCGGCCCACCCAAGTCGTGTTGACCCTGTGACCTGTTAATGATATCCAAATGTGGAAATCGGCATATGTGGAATTCCGTAGTTTGTACAATTGTTTGTCCAATTCTGTCCGATGTCATAAATTAAGTCGTGAGGAATGTTTTTGTGTTTTTATGGTCCGTTTTGAGCACACACATACGGTGGTGTCAGTCATCTGATGCCCACCTGTCTGGGGAGGAATCCGGTTGCATTCCTTGATATGTCTATGTAGACAGTTGATTGTGACTTTTATTTTATTTCAATTACTTCATAGTATTCTATTTTATATTGTTGTGTTGAAAGAGATATTTTTTAAGTGTTACACAAAACTTTTATTTAATGTTTAATTTTTATAATTGCTATTGTTTAGTTTCAATGGTTCCAGTCGGGAGTTCCTACCAATTGACCTATTGGTAAGCCCCGTCCCCTCGAAAGCAGACTAGCCAATGGCAGTCGAGTATCAGTTGCATGGGGAGCGGAACTCGGACATCTTTAGGACATCCAAAGTTTGCATCGGTTTTATGGGGTTTATGCTTCAAAAATGGAAAAGCGATGTGCCTGGGGTACTTGTAACACTGATTCCAAGTATCCTGAGAGGATGGGCAATATAATTTATTTTATTACATTTCCTGAATCCAAAGAAAATGTCCCGAAGTATTCAACCCCAATACAAATGAAGACAAAAACGTTCATTTTCTGGTTGTCATACACTCATTAAGTTACAATTTTCATCTGCTCAAGCAGAACGGCAATGTTATCTTGTGCTTTAGCAAAGTATCTCAGCTAAAACTAGCTAACGTTTAAGTTAGTGAGACCATGCTAATGTATAAACCTAAATAGCGTACTGTTCTTGCGTCTTGTACAGTGTAGGTCAAAAACACATAAACGAAAGTCTACATTTCAGTGTCTCTCCATATTAAACTGGTTAAATGTACATTAATTTAATCGTACCCTGCGATACATGAACAGTGTTGATCCTGCATGTTGTCATTCGCGATCGTGACGACCATAATATGAGACTTCTCCCACTTGCATTGTGATTGGTAAACCCTTTCCTCGAGTTACCCACCGTATTTATACCGTATTTTTAAATATTTTATAAATCCCTCCATGGAATATTTAATTCCCATTTGGTGGCCTTCTGTGTCCAAAATTGTGCAAAAACATCGTGGGACAAGGTTTTCACACTGCAACTGTCATTGTAAGACAGTGAGCAACTCCATATGTTTGTCCGAGGGAGCAACAGTAACTAAGGGGGGTGGGGCTTACCGATAGGTCAATTGTTGTAGGTGGGGTCTTAATTAGTGGCGCACCGTAGGAAGATATTGTAACCATGTGTAATCTGTCCAATGGCTGGGCGAGACATCATAGGCGGGTGACTTCACCGACTGGGAAGCATAAAAGCATGTGCGGTGGAACCAGCGTCAGCTTTTTGTCATTCAGCAACCGCTACTTTGTGTGTGTTTCTGTCTTTGATATTGTGAGTCTTATTTAGTGTTGCTTGTCTTCACACTATAAGCTCCATCATGGCTAAGAGTGCAGAGAAAACTAAGCACTTGGGCGACAGCAGATCACATTTCAGAGCGTGTGTTCCCCCTGGCAAACGTTATATCACTGCGGGGGATACTCATGGTCTGTGTGTGGTCTGCTTGGGTGCAAGTCACGCAGAGTCGGCTCTCGAGACTGCCTGCATTGCGAGCGACTTTCACTGCGTGCACTTCGCTCCCGGAAGGCTCTCTTTTGCGAGGGAGCCTTTGTCGGCATTCCCCGCGGTGCTGGTCCCTCTTCTGTCGAGGCGGAGCGGCGGCTGCACTCGTGGGGTTCGCAGATGGATCTGATAGAGGGTTTGGAGATGGGCGACTCCCTATATCCTTCCTCACCTATCAGTCCCAGCGGCCGCTCTCCGGGATCGGAAGCGGTTTCTTCCCCCCCAGAGAGGCGGCTCTACGCTTCTCCTGTCTTCCTCTGAGGAGGTTGATGTGGAGGGTGTCGATGAGGAGTCGCTCCCTCAGTTGCCCCAATATGAGGAGGTCGTGGAGGTGGTTACTCGTGCTGTGGCAAAGTTCAATCTTAACTGGCCCGCCAACAGACAGGCGGCTGCAGGTCAGGCTGGTGCATGTCTGCACACCATGTCGGTGTTACAGGCGTACCAAGCCGACCTGCTTAAGGAGCTCGATGAGGAAGAGGAGCTCAAATCTGAGGATATTGATGAGCTCTGCCGAACCGCTGCTCTATCTCTCCGCGCCACCAAAGAGACCGCTCGTGCCATTGGCAGGTCTATGGCAGCACTGGTGGCCGCAGAGAGACGTTTGTGGTTGACCTTACCTGACATGAAAGATAAGGTCTTCCTCATAAATGCCCCACTTGCGCCTTCCGGTCTGTTCGGCGACGCCGTCCATTTGGTCGTCGACCGATACCAGGAGGCTCGTAAACAAGCCGCGGCGTTCCAGTGGTTCCTCACTCGGAAAACTCAAGCTCAGAGGGCTGCTGGGCGGGAGCAGCCCTCGCCGCGTACAAGCTCCTCATGTAGAGAGGCTCAAAAAGAGAGCGTTGCTACTCGCGCCCCCTGAGAGGTCCTCAACTAAAAAGCCCTGACTGGCACGCCCCAGAGCTTATGAGGGCAGACCCCTCTGGGGAAGAGCGGGTCACACCGCATTACACGGTGTCGTCTCCCCCCAGTGCCCTCAGGAGATCAGTCTGCCAACCCTGCCAGAGTTCCAGGGCGCAGCGGTCTCCAGCGAGCGCTGCTCTGTTACTTCCGCCCCGGAAACGTAGTGGAGCTGAGAAGCTCGCCACCCCTTCGGGGGTCTCTAGAGTAGCTAGTTCGGCTTTCTCCTGCCGGTGTGCCGTTCCAGGATGCCGAGCTAGCCGCTCTGATTACACCAGAGGCCATTCTCGAGAGACTGGTTCCCTTAGTAGACTATCTGGCAGCGTGGAAACGTCTGCCAAACGTGTCTCCATGGGTCCTGCGTACTGTAGAAAAAGGCTATCGTATTCAGTTCGGCTCTCCACCGCCGCCTTTCAACGGGGTGATTCCCACTCTGGTGGGCCCCGAGCAGGCTCTGGTCATGGAACAAGAAGTAGATACTCTACCGAGGAAGGAGGCCATCGAGGTGGTCCTTCCTCACGAAAAAGAGTCCGGGTTCTACAGCCGGTACTTCATAGTTCCAAAGAAGGATGGAGGGTTGCGTCCCATCTTAGATCTGCATCAGTTGAACCGCTCAGTCATGCGACTGAAGTTCAGGATGCTCACACTCAAGCAGCTCGTGTCTCAGGTCAAGTTAGATTTTTACATTTCGAAATGTAGGCTACTAAACAAAAGAAAAAAATCTATTAATGCTTTAAAGACATTAAAGTATTAAGTCTTATTCAAAAAGACTTAATGAGCAGTAACTCTTATTCAAAATTGGCAACGGCAATTATGAACAAAACTAAACTAACAGTTATCAAACTAAATTAATTATACTAAATATAATATCAAAACAGTAAATTATCAAACAGTAAATTAGAGAAATAAAAAAAATTATTCTAACTACATTTACATATTATTTACAAACTAATTACCGATCACAGTTGTCACACATCACAATAGAGTGTCCCTTACAAATTGGAATGTGGCACTTTGAGCAAAGGATGCCTGTTTTCAAATCTCAGTCTTTTAAATGTGATTGGCTTTTTGTTTTCATAAACAAGTGCTGCAATAGGCCTGGAGGTTACTAGGGAGGAATTCCATCCTTTGATCTTACTCTCTGTGTGTGTGTGTGTTCAAGAGAGAGACATAGTGTGTGACTTTTGCATTTGGATCCAATGTCTCCCCTTTATTTGATTCATTGATTTTATTTCACATGTTCTCACATTTCTGTTACAGTCTCACCAGTCTCATAATGTGTATGTGTGTGTGTGTGTCAACTAATGCTGTGATTGGCTTTTTGTTTTCATAAACAAGCTCTGCAATAGGCCTGGAGGTTACTAGGGAAGAATTCCATCCTTTGACCTTACTCTCTCTCTGTGTGTGTGTGTGTGTGTGTGTGTGCTTGTGTGTGTGCGCGCGTGTGTTCAAGAGACAGACATGGTGTGTGACTTTTGCATTTTGGATCCAATGTCTCCCCTTTATTTGATTCATTGATTTTATTTCACATATTCTCACATTTCTCTGTTACAGTTTCACCAGTCTCATATTTCCCTATGTGTGTGTGTGTGTGAGTGTGTCTATTTTGCAACCTTGATGGCTTACAGTCTCATGCTTTCATTCATTGCACTTTATTTCTTACATTGATGAATAATTGCTTTTATTTCACACATTTCCCAAAATTAGCTTTTGCAATGACACGCGTTCATTTGTGTGTGCGTGTGTTTTTGTGTGTATAAGTGTGTGTGTGAATTTTTTTTGTCTGTTTTGCACTCTTGATGTTTTAGAGATTCACCCCTTCACTGTTGTGTGCTTTTTGTCTGCATCGTGGCTGATTTGTAGATTGTACACACAAAAAAACTCAGTATTTTCCTATTTTTGCCAATTTCCCATTCATTTCCTATGGCGGGTCATTTTTGACCCGAAGACCCTGAGTGTGACTATTTTTTTTACGACCACTTAGACTTTTCAAATCCTGTCCCTAATTTTTTTGGGTGTTCATATACCAAGTACCAATAAAGTCACCAAGTTTCGGACAATTCCGATGAAGCTATGATTTAAAAAAAATAAAATTTGGGTCATAAATGACCGAAGAACCCCAGAGGGTTAAAAGAGACTGACATAGATGTTTGAGAAAGGAGTGATCACTGTTAAATCATAGCTTACTATATTTATTGCAACAATATTTGTTAACACTTTACTATAAGTTAGGGGTGGATAATTATATCACTTGTTTATTATTCATGCAACCATGGCGTAGCCAGAGGGGGGGGGGGGTGTATATGTTAAAAAAAATTATACTATACTATATACTATAACAAACTTTAACCCTTTAACTCTTGCAAATGCTACATCACTGTGGGGGATATTCACAGTCTGTGTGTGGTCTGCTTGGGAGCGAGTCACACAGAGTCGGCTCTCGAGGGAGCACCGTGTGCACCGCGTCACTGCGTGCACTTCGCTCCCAGAAGGCTCTCTTTCACGAGGGAGCCTTTGCCAGCGTTCCCCGCGGTGCTGGTCCCGCTGCTTCCGAGGCGGAGCGGAGGCTGCACTCATGGGGCTTGCAGGCGGATCTGGCAGAGGGAATGGAGACGGGCGAGTCCCTATCTCTTCTGCCAGAAAGTCCCCCTTTCCTCACCTGCCAGATCCAGCGGCCGCTCTCTGGGATCGGAAGCCCGCTCTGCAGTTTCTTCCCCCCGGGGAGGCGGCTCAACGCTTCTCCTATCTTTCTCTGAGGAGGTTGATGTGGAGAGCGTCGATGAGGAGTCACACCCTCAGTCGCCCCAATATGAGGAGCTCGTGGAGGTGGTTACTCGCGCTGTGGCCAAGTTAAATATCAGCTGGCCCACTGAGAAACAGGCTGAACTGCAGAAGAGTAAATTAGATGAGAGATTTCCGCGTACTGAGCCGTCATCTCCACGTCGGAGCCTGCCGTTTTTCCCCGATCTCCACTCCGAGGTGTTGAGATCGTGGGCGAAACCATTCTCGGCCCGCTTCTTCATGCCCGCTTCTGACAATTACGGAAATGTGGCGGGGTCGAATGAGTGCAGTTACAGAGCGATGCCCAAGGTGGAACAGACGCTCGCGAGCTATCTGTCCCCTGGTGCGGCGTTGTCTCTGAAGGCTCTGACCTTGCCCACCAAGCCGCTGCGTACAACTTCAGCGCTGGTGGGTAAGGGGGGAAAGCGGCTGGTGCGTGTCTGCACACCATGGCGGTGATACAGGCGTACCAAGCCGACCTGCTTAAAGAGCTAGTCGAGGGGGAGGAGCTCAAATCTGACATCTCTGAGCTCCGTAGAACCGCTGATTTGTCTCTCCGCGCTACCAAAGAGACCGCCCGTGCCATCGGCAGGACTATGGCAGCGCTGGTGGCTGTGGAGAGACATCTGTGGCTGACCCTATCCGACATGGAGAAAGATAGGGTCTTCCTCATGAACGCCCCGCTTGCGCCTTCTGGCCTGTTCAACAGGTACCAGGAGTACCATAGTTCCAAAGAAGGATGGAGGGTTGCGTCCCATTTTAGATCTGCGTCAGTTGAACCTCTCAGTCAAGAAGAAGTTCAAGATGCTCACACTAAAACAGGTCGTGTCTCAGATCAGGTCCGAGGACTGGTTTGTCACGATCGATCTAAAAGACGCATACTTCCACGTCTCCATCCTTCCCACTCACAGGAAGTTCCTGAGGTTTGCTTTTGGGGGCAAAGCATACCAATATCGGGTTCTTCCCTTCGGCCTTGCACTTTCACCCCGCACTTTTACGAAGTTTGTGGATGCTGCTCTGGCTCCTCTGCGACTCCAGGGCATCCGCATACTCAACTACATCGACGATTGGTTGATTCTAGCTCAATCAGAGTAACTGGCGATTCGACATCGAGAAGTAGTTCTCACGCACATGAAAGAGCTGGGGTTGAGACTGAACGCCAAGAAAAGTGTGCTTTCTTCAGTACAGAGAACCACTTATCTCGGCGTTGATTCGACCACGATGCAGGCACGCATGTCCCCTGCTCGGATCGAGTCAATTCTCACATCAGTCAAGAGAGTGAAAGAAGGTCAGTCACTCACTGTCAAGCAGTTTCAAAAACTGCTGGGTCTGATGGCAGCTGCGTCCAACGTGATACCTTTTGGCCTGCAGTTCTCTTTAGGAGAACATTCTCGATTTTTTTATTTTTTTTTGTTGGAAAGAGAAGACCTTAGTTTAGCCAATGATGTGCTTTGGTTAAGTCACATGACATGCAGTTTTTTTCTGTGGTGCGATTTCTGATAGACTGCCGTCTCTTGTCAGTAGTTGCTGAAAGCAAACTAAAACGTCAGTAACAAACAAGGACCAGCCCGTGTCACATGCACAAAAAAATAGTAATGAATATGTCATTATAACTTATCTGAGGTGATCTTTACTATTTTTTTTGTTTTTGCAAAGTGTTGCCGCTTGGCAACACATACATTTGATTGATTTACCAAAAACTAATTTAATAAATCAATTAAATGGATGTGTTGCCAAGCAGCAACACTGTGCAATAGTGGAATGATATTATTGCAATAGTTTAGCTAGCTAGCAAAGTCAGCTGCAATCTGTTAAGCTGTAACAATAACAACATTAATGCTAGTGATATAATGTTGATAAGTTGTATGTTAATTGCATGTGTATAATAGGTAAAATGAAATTTAAATGGCAATTTTACTTTTGATTAGATATGAATACAGGTAACATTACATCAGTGAGCCACTGGCCAACCATGGTGTCTCAAAAAGGCAGATGCAAGTATGGGCATTGTTAAGATGACAGTAAGGGCATTGTTAAGATGAAATGCACCAAATGTGAGGTATACCTGTGTCTCACCTCTGCTTTGTGAAGTTTAATACACCAAGTTTCATTATTGGAGGACCGGGGTAAAGATAGTTTTATATTTGCACATTCACAACATTCACACATTTCCGCGTTCAAAAACTTTCTAATTATATGTTCAATAAAGTTATTTTTGGCAAATTCTAATCAGCGACATCGTCAACCTACTACATATTTTTTCACAATCTATCAAAATGGGCAAGTATTGTTTTAATGTCATATTTACTTGGGAATGTCCACTGAATGTCCAACATAGTGCAGTAAGCAAGATAGGGACCGTCTAAAAAGTCTAAATATTTACGATTGTGTGCAACTACATTTTGGCCAACTACAGATGTAACCGCAAATATCACTCACATTTTGCCTTCTAATGCTCAAAAGTTGCAATGTAATGCTGGCGTTTGAAAAGATGTTTAGGAAATGACAAATAATGAACATGTTCATGAACTGTAATTTGGTAACAATACAGACAACTGGAAAATCATATGTAATCTCCTGAACATAGTTAAGCACATAATTTTACAACTGTTTGTATGTATTTATTTGCCTCAAAATGAACAAGACATGTGTTGGTGGCTTGCTTTTAACAATGACATATGATTTACTTCAATAGGTTTTGAATGCATGGGCTGACTGCTTCAAAGCAAGTTAGAACATCTTGTCTAGACTCTACAGAGCATACTACAGCCCATGTCTTGCTGTTTTATTCACCTCTGTTTTTCTGGTTTTAAGTGTGATAAAGACTGATTGATGTTTACAGTCCTGCAGAAATATCACTGTTCATGGTACTGAATCCATCAGATGATTGACAAGTACTCAGAAAGCATGACAGCAAACAGGATGCTTATTTTGGGTATTTAGGGTGATGGCTTCAAAACGTAATGGCAAAACTTTCTTCAAGATGGTTTATAAATAAATTGTGCTTCGTATGTATGCAATTGGTATCATTGTGTAGTATAAATATTTTCTATGACACATAATTCAGTTCAATCAGTTTTGAAAGGAGGGACCCAGTGCTATAGTGCAAGTTTTATCATTTGTTTTTTTTACCCTATAGAACATATTACAACTATGTATTCTACAATAGTATGCTCTGTATGTTTAATTTCTACCAACATTGTATTTAATGCGTTTCTTCATTGACACGCCTTCCAGTTCAATAACTTTCCAAAGGAGGGTCACCCTGAAACAAAACAACTTGCTAAATATTTATTAGGGCCTAAACAACACACTACAAGCCTTTAATCTACAATTACTTGCTATAGATGTTAAATTTGGACCACCACTGTATTCAATGGGGTTCTTCAATGGCACGTCTTACAGTTCAATAACTTTACAAAGGAGGGTCACCATGAAACAAAACAACTTGTTAAATATTTCTAAGGGCCTAAACAACATGCTACAAGTCTTTAATGTGCAACTATGTACTGTAGATGTTGAAAATCTACCATCACTGTATTTAATGGGTTCATGCATTGAGACACCTTCCAGTTCAAAGACCAAACTACTGAATATACAGTTACGTAACACACACTGGAATATACTGTCAGTTACTGTAAATAAATTCATTCCTTCATTCATTCATTCAGCATCCTCAGCCAAATTGCATTACAGTATTGGTAGTATTCTTATTTGTTATAGCGGTTTAATTCTTAGTCTTCTGACAAAAGATTTTATTTTCCTCCCCTAGACATTCATCTCTCAGTTCTGCAAAAATACAGTATGTGCAGAATTATTAGGCAAGTTGATATTCTGGCCATATTTTTTTCCAAGAACATTTTACCAATTCCAAACCACATCAATCTTAATAACTACTATTGATTTTGTATTTAATCATTTATAAGTGATATATAATTGTCAATGAAGGCTGAAAGTCAAAAAATCTTTATTTCAGGTGTGCAGAATTATTAGGCAGGTTTCTGTGTCATCAGTGCAATCAGCTGTGTGTTGTCAGTGCAATGGATTATGGGAATTGTAGTTTGAGGTGAAGTGCAACAGTAGTGTGGTGCAAGAGTCAGGTTAGGGTTAGATTCTTACAGTGACTCTACCCCCACTTGGCATAATAATAATCTTTGTACTGTTAACAAACCGTTCGTTTCCAAATGCTGGATTGAATGTGGTATTTACACTATAAAAGTCCTGTACAACGATTATGGGCTCAAGTCCTTTCAGATCCTAAAGGATGAGTTCTCTGTCCCAGGATTTTCCTTTTTTTGTACTTAAGATTAAGATCTGCACTGAAAGCTTACGGAGTACCCTGGTCAATTAAAATATCTCCTCAGGGGGCACAACAATACAATTCTGCACCCATTTGGCCAGCAGCGGCCCTACACGTGTGGTGACCCAAACCTGGAATTTGTGCTCTGCATTTAACCCATCCAGTAGCACACTCGGAGCAGTGCCCCTAGCCTTTTAGTCTAGCCTTTTGTTTCTTTCATGCTGATGAGAGGCTTGGTCACTGCAGAGTGCACTTTCAATCCGACTTCTCTTAAACTATGAGACACTGTATGCCAAGACAGATCCATAACCTGTTCAGCGTTGAACCGGCAAGCAATGCAGAGCACAAATTCCGAGTATGGGTCACCATACTTGGCCACACACCACTTCTATTTCCCCCCTCCTCCTCCCCCTCAATTCCAGCTGCAGTGTTGAACCGATTGCCCATTCTCTGCATTATCCTGTCCTCTCAAGCATTTGTTTTTCATGGAAGACCAGCTATCTGGTCTAGTTAGTGACATTTTAAAGATGCAATATTCTAGAAATCACAGATTTGGAATGACCAACTTCTCTTGCTATGGCTGCTATTGTTTGGTAATTTTTTGGACAACCTGCTGTCGGAGTGTTTCAGTCACTTTAGAAGGGCTCATCATCTTGCAAATTAAGTGAAAACTGGAAAGTTAGGCTGCCAGTTAAACAGGCTGCGTCAGATAATTAAGGAAATTAGGACCAGGTACCAGATTAACTGAGGTATTTGAAAGTGTTCTCTAATTTTTTAATTCTCAAATTATTTTTCAAATATCTCATTTGATTTTTTATACTGTGCTTCAGAACATATGTAACTCCTGAAATATGCTTAAAAATGCTTTTACTCCTGTTAGGATAACTTCATATAGGACTTGTTACGGGCCGACTGAAACGAGAGGCGTGCAGATCCATCTGCAAAGCTTTATTATTGAACATAGTAACACAGGCAAGGGTCGGACAATGGCAAACAGGTATATTGAGGGCAAGACAGAAGAGTACTTTGGTAAACAGGCGTGGGGCGATCGATGGTGAACGTAATCCAAAGGACGAAGCAAACGAGTAATCCACAGACAGACAATAATCCAGGCGAGGTACAAACAGAGTCCAAACGATAAGATGAGAGAGAAATCCAAGACAGGCAGCTGATCAGGAAACAGACAATCAGGCAAAACTTGACGTGACTAGACTGGACTAGAGCTAGGAACTAGGATCTAAATAAAACTAGCAGAGGGAACAGGCTCTGTAAAGTTCTATCGCTAGGAGAGAGATAAACGCAAACAATACTCGGCCTTGAATTGTAGTTTGAGACTGATTTTCATAGTGTGTGTAATTGGCTGCAGGTGAAAACATAATCGGTGAAATGGAAAATGGGAAATGTAGTCCGTGGTGACATGTAACAGTCTGTGTAATGTGAGAGTCAATATAATGGGAGGGCGACCTCTGGTGGGAAGTGAATGGAAGGCCACGGACAGGATTCATGACAGGACTAAGCAGTGGCCTTGAAATTTAAACATATACTTATTGATATTAATTGAATGATAGCTGAGGTAGTATTTTTATTTTAAATACATTCTCATGTATTTGGGCCCATATCTGGCCCCAATATAGGTCAAGTGAATGAACTGGTGTGACATCATTTCGAACACAATCATCAGCGTCAGGATGTGCACTAAAAGAAAACTGCTGCTTGGGTATTTTTGTTTTTACCCCTAAGCAGAGAGTGAAAAAGGACTTTGCTTGAAGTACATCAGGGCTTTTAGTTTAATATTAGCACTGCTGTTGAAATGAATGAGGCTCTTCCGAGGACTTGATTCCCTGGGGCTGGCTTCACCAAATGGATTCACCCGGCTATAAGAGCAGGCTGGCCATGAAATGTCTAATCAAACTGAAAAGTGAAAATATTTGACTTGCATCCATGGTTAAAATAAAAATGTTCATAAAATGGCACGTGTAAAATACAGGAAAGAGTAATGAGAGTAATATATATAAATGGAGACCAAGAAGATTTTGTTTCAGCAGGGCCAAATTGTTGCCAAATTAACTGATGAATTATCATTTGTGTGATTGTTTCACAGTCTGTGCAGTGTCATTTTCTTTTCCTTCTTTTTCAGCAGTCATTTTTAATCTTTTATGTTGGAGCCAGTAAAGTTTGTTATCACAGCATCAAGGATGTAGCTGCACCTTGTAATTTTAGATGGTGTATCAAATGGTAAAAAGCAAAGCCAAGCGTAGGGCTTACACCAAACGTTTTTATGTCTGGCTGGTTTAACCAGAGTTTAGTCGAATCCAACCTTTGGAAATGACTCTCTCCGAATAGAGCCCCAGCCCTAATCCATATTATTCTCCAACACAGAAAATTTGCTCCCCAATACTAGATGGAGCCATTTTCTTTGACATCAGCAGCATTTGTACATGATAGTTGGGGTTGGGAATGTACAAAAAAATACACTGGCAATACAAAAACAGTAAGTTAAATGTGTTTAAATACAAAATACATTGAATACAAAGGCTTTAAATTACAAAATAGTATTTTGTATTTCAAATATGTATTTTAAATACTGAAATACTGCCTATCCCTGATTAGCACATATAACTTTTAAAATAATATTAATGTATTAGTAAATGTTAAAAAATGAACATTCAAAATAAAACTTTTGAAGTATTTTTCATTGTTCAAGTTAATAATGTTAACTAATGAAAATATGATACATTGGGTTTATGTGAGGTACTATAGTATGACTGATATTCAAATATTTATTTGACTCTCTCTTTCACTTTGGTTTTTATTTTGCTGATAAAGTCTCGCCATGTGTGATAAAAAAGTATTGTTTTAAGGAACTGTGTATAACCATAACGGAAAATGTAAGAGATAAGAGATAAAAATCCAAACAAACCTGATGTTCGTTTGCTGGTGATTAGATAAGCTTAGTTTCGGTAAAGCAAATCGAAGTCGTGGCCTAATGGTTAGAGAGTCGGACTCGTAATCGAAAGGTTGCGGGTTCGAATCCCCGGCCGGCTGGGATTGTAGGTGGGGGGAGTGAATGTACAGCGCTCTCTCCACCCTCAATACCACGACTGAGGTGCCCTTGAGCAAGGCACCGAACCCCCAACTGCTCCCCGGGCGCCGCAGCATGGCTGCCCACTGCTCCGGGTGTGTGTTCACGGTGTGTGTGTGTGTGTGTGTGTGTGCATTTGTTCACTACTCACTGCTGTGTGTGTGCACTTGGATGGGTTAAACGCAGAGCACCAATTTCGAGTATGGGTCACCATACTTGACAATACGTCACGACTTTAAATGTCATTAAAAGATATAGAAACAACAACTGACCTTCTTACTCAACTGCTTTATATCATCACTGCATTAAATGGCAAGAAAAAAAAAAACAGAACAAAAGTGATGCACTAATTTTGACCATATATTTTTTAAGTCAAATAGCCTACTGTAAGAATATGTCCTAATACTCAAATATATATCAAATATACATATGTTGAAAATACAGTGATCTGTTTAGGGTAAATCTGATTTTACCCCTTACAGCCCTCTCTCTCATCTAACAGACTATTCTCAATCAGGTCCTGTAGAGAGGAGAAGCTTGGTCTGTCCTCGCTGTTGAACTCCCAACACTGCATCATAATACTGTGCACCTGAAAAAAAACTTTTATCAGTACATTTTTTTCTTTATCTAATATTTGTATGTGCTTGGTGCATGAACTTGCTGTCTGTGTACAATGGAACTCAATTCAATTGGTTAATGTGATTTATACAATACCATTCAATTTGAAATGTTTTTATTTTCACCTTTGGTGGACACTGAGATGGAGCCGGTAACCTCCAGTTATCCTTGAGAAGATTAAGAAGATGGATAGCCATGGACGGACTCTGGACATAACTTCCTATCTTCTGGATACACAACTGCATCAAAGGATTCACAATAAAGCAGGTTTAACAGATGAAAAGTTTTGGAACAGCATAAATTGAGTTGACAATGACAGAATCTTTATTTTTAGTGAGTTTTTTTGGTGGTTTCTCAAGGTGACAGTCATTCATTTACTGCCACTGTACTCATACAGTAGTAGCACTATTATTACGGAGCTTCATTTACTCACTCTTTTGGGGTTTCGACTGATGTCGCAGTAAGAGAAGAGCTCATGTAGAACAATGCCGAAACTCCATACGTCTGACTTGTGGGAGAATTTCAATTCTGAAATGGATTCAGGTGCATACCTGAACAGGACAGGACACGAAACAAAACATTAATAACAAGTAAAAAAAACTAAACAACACAACATGAAAAAAACAATGCATTTGTCAACACTGAATCATTCAGAGACCAGAAAAATGACATTTCATTAAATCTGTAATCACAAGGTTGTTAATTACTCTTATACTCTCCCAGCTAACAGGTAATGTTCTCAGAACATTTGCTAACTCTGGCAAGTTTCTCCCCAAGTTTGTTCAACGTTATCTGATCTTCAATAATGTTCTCGAAATGTTAGCACAAAAACATTATTTATACATCTTTTATGGAAAGTTTTTTCCAAAATGTTTAATATAATTTCCTTCCATTTTTGAATGTCGCTACTTATTTCAGAATGTTCTGAGAACGTTCAAAACTAACTTTCCCATAATGTTTGCAAAATTATAAAATTAAATGTTTCCTTTAACATTCGCATAACTGAAAATAAAAGAAATCGGCCCATTTTCATGATCTTGTCTATAGGTCTACTCTACACAAACCCACAATACGCAGCTGAAAACAAATGACTATAAAACAATACTAGGATTAGAAGCTGGTCAATGTGAATTATTGAAATACGATACATTTGTTTTCATATTATATTTGTTATTTATACTCTGACTGATATTCAAATATATGCCTTACACTCTTTCTCTCTTTTTTTTATTTTGCTGGTAAGTTTACACCCTGTGTGACTAAAAAAAATTGCTACTTTTAAGAAACATCCAGGACATAAAAAAACATCCAGACACACCTTATGTTTATCTGTTGTGTGGTGATAGATTAGTTCAGTTTCAATGTCATAAAGTTACATAACCAAGAAAAAACGTTTCTAAAACTTTCTAAATCTAGAAATGTAGTATTGTGCATTCAGAGAACATTCACAGATAACCTTTTAATTACTTTAAGGGAACGTTAGCCAAACGTTCTTGGAACATATTTTGTTAGCTGGGTTGTTGGTTTGTAAATTGTTCACTGTTGGGTGAAATGCACACTAATAGTGTTATCTGCCTGAACTCCCAAGAGCTTGATGTAATCGTTACCAGAAAACAGGGCTTTCTCCTGGCTGCGTGACACGGTAGTACTCTTTATCCACTGGGATGATCTTCGTAAGCCCAAAATCAGCAATTTTCACAAGAGTGTCGCTGGCGACCAAGATATTGCGAGCAGCTAGATCACGGTGAACATAACGCATGCTTTGCAAGTACTCCATACCCTACAAAAGAATGTTACAGTGCTGTTTAGATGTGTAAATTTCCATAAATCAATAAACTGATCAGAAAGAGGATTGTGTGAACTCTCTAGTGTTGGTTAGTCTATTTGTACCTTACAGATCTGCGAGGCAAAGAGCAACAGTCTTCTGGTGCACACGTTCAGTCTGTGCTTCTCCATATATCCGATCAGACTGCCGTACGGAAGATATTCCATCACCAGTTTTGTGCTGAGTCGTCCTGTGAGGAGTTCAAAAGCAAGAATTATTGACTTTTCACGGGTGTTTTACATGTTGTTTTGTGTTTTAGGGTTTAAGGAAATGTCTGTGAACTTCCTTTCAGGAAATAACTAGTGCCTTTTCTATTTTTTCTACAGACATTTTTCTTATAGAATGCATGCTGATTGGAAATTGATTGGTAAACATCGAAAGTAGTCTGACCTGTGCTGTAGCAGATGCCCTTGTATTTGACAATATAGTCACAGTGCAGGGAGCTGATGGTCTGGATTTCTCTCTGGAAGTCTGCCACGGTATCCTGTTTGTTTGGTTGAAGTTCCTTGACAGCAACCAGATCTCCAGTGTTATCACCCCACGGATCATAACGACAAAGCTCAACACTGCCAAAATTACCCTAAACACACACACATGCATGCTGTTAAAACCTTAATTTTTCTCTCTTAATTTCTGATTGTAAATCAAAAGTTGCACCAATAATCACAACGTTTAGTTATGAAAGCAAGGTTGAATTATGAAATAGCAAAATGCATGAAATTTGAAAAAACTGCAACTAATCCATTGTTAAAAAAGCACTTGTAATGGTATTCAGATTCGCTGTGCTTTTGTTGTTGTTGTACCTTTCCCAGGATAGAGATGAATCGCAGGTATCTCTCTTCAAAAATGTCCTGTTGTTGCTTTTTGAACATGTTCGGTCTTCTCCAGAAGCCATCACTCTTGGGAAGTGTGCCAGTCGCATGAAGAATCTCATAATCTACAGAATGAAGTTTAAACTGCAATGATGGCTGATCATATGGTTCCCATATGGTTTAGGACAAATCTAACCAAGATGTATGAATCATTTTTTAAATATAAACAGGAGCACATGCTATTAAGCCATTTGGCCCGCAAAAAAAATCAGAACTATGAGTTTTTTTGGAAATAAATATTATTAAATGAATTTGTATATTACATAATAATGCAAAAATAAAAAATATATATTTATTTAATAAATAAAGTAAATTAATTGCATAAATAATTTTAAATAATTTAAAATGTCAAACATTAGTAAAAAAACATTTACTAATACATTGTGTATTGAATATTTTATTACAAGTTTACATTTTATTTTATACTTGTATTAATTATTATTTAAAATTTAAATAATATTTATTATATAAGATATGTATATATTTTGAAACAAACAAATACATTAAAAAATTTGTAGAAAATAATAATACGTTTGAAACGTATTTAATAACATTAATTATATATTTAACGGTGTAATATTGTAAAAAAAAAAAAAAAAAACCTGACAAATAACAATGCCATATTTGTGTAAAGAATAGACATATAATTTGAAAAAAATAAAAAATTGATTGCTAGAAACAGATTGCAAACATCAGTATCATTGTAGGAAGGGAGCTGGTGTACATCTGTGTGTTACCTGAAGTGATGAGGCTGTTAAGTTGGCGGATGATGCTCCGGCAGGACGGTCTGAGCTCAGGCTGGTACTGCATGCACTGAGCGATCAGGTCGGCCAGCTCAGTCCATTCCAACGCAGGCAGGTTTGAGAAATGCTCATAAAAATGCTGCTTCTAGATTCAAATAAGGACAGCAGCTGTTTTGTACCACAGTACCATGGAGGAATCGCATTTGCTGAGTATATACATATCAGTTTGGCTTTTTCTCTAGAATGTATAACATCCTAAAAACATTTTTTACAGTTAATTTATGATTGTATATTCACGGTGAGGTGTCTGTACTTGTGTGAGGTCCAGGCCCTGCAATGGAGCTTCTCCATTATTGAAAATCTCCCACAACGTTGTCCCAAAACTCCACTTGTCACACTCCAGTTCAATCTCAAGTGTGTCCAGTACCTCCGGGGCCACCCATGGGATTCTTTCTAACACCACTGGAGTCACAGAAATGTGCATTTTATTGTATTACACATAATCATGTTGTAGTGTATTGTAATCCATAATAAGAGCTAAATAAAGAATCTATTATTTCTCTGTCAAGTGTTCTTTTAAAAATACAAATTATTCTAGAAGTCATGAGATTCTCTTGTAAAATCTGTTCAATATAATTACCGTCTTTGCCCAGCAAGGCCATGCTGATGCCAGGGTCACTCAGTTTAATGAAGGGCGAGTTATCAGAGGAAGGGTCTCCCTCTCTGGCCAACAGCAGATTCTTTGCACAAATATTCCCATGTGCAATATTCTTCTCCTCCTGCACAAGGTAGATAAAACAAAATTGATTTTTAACTACTACTGAACTTTAGAAATGAGGGATGGGATGCATCTCCTCAAATATTCAGAACAGAAATCAATCAATATAAGTTTTAACTAAAATATTCTTGATTCTGCAACTTTTTGGTTCAAATGTTTGGTGTTAGTACGTTTTATTTATTTAAATTTCTTCTTTATTTACTTTGTATAATTTTTAAATACTTTAGATTAGTAAAATCTAAAATTTATTTCAAATCGTTCTTTTGAACTTTCTATTATCAAAGAATCCTGAAAACAAAGTATCAAAATTTCCATAAAAAAACAAAAATAAAATAAAAATAATAGAAGATTATAAATAATGTAATAATAAATGTAAAAATATTTCACAATATCAGAAAATCAAAAACTTAAAATTACACAAATAAACTCTTACTGACCCTAAACCTTTGAATAGTAGTTTATATTGTATCTTATATTGTAGGGGCTTGTTCTCATTTGCACCAATATTAAATGTCTAGCTGAAACCAAAAAGACTGATAACTGACAACTGTTTGTTATCAAAAATCTATTAATAGATTATTTAAAATAATAACATTAATATATAGATAAAACTAAAGCACTAAAACCAATATTGCTGTCAATTTTAAATCAATGTTATGATGCTTCGTTGAATTAAAAATGATTGGATGACTAATCATTTTGATATTTGGTAAAGAAAAAAAAGTATTTATTATGATAGAGATAGGACCATGTAAATCTTTCAATCTTTGCTGTAATGTAATGCTACTTTAAATTAGTTCTAGATAATTAAAAAAATTATCTAAAATCAACATGTAGGAGGATATTGACTCATGTTCAATATTGACTCCATAAATTAAAACATAAACAGATTCAGCCCTGATCTAGTGCATTTCGTAATTAGCAGCCAATTTATCATGTATGAAAATTTCTCACCAGGAAGTTGAGAGCACAGGCCAGTTGTTTGGCCACGTCTAATTTCCAGCTGACTGACACAGACGTGCTCTTCTTCAGGTGCAGGTCCAGTGCGCCGTGCTTCACAAACTCCTGCACCATGATGTCTGCAGGGGTCAGCGGAGGACACACTTTACTGACATGACTCTATTCACAGGCACTTTGACAGGCAACCAGCGTCACCAACGACCCTCTAGTCTAGACCCACTCAGAGTTCAAGAAGATTCAAAGAGCTGAGGTCATGACAGACTTTTAATCATTTTCGTAGGGTTTGTCCTCTTGTGTTTAGACTTTGATAAAAGATTTTTTGTTAAGAGTGCTTTTACAAGAGTTAAACACTTACTTTTGGATTTGTGCACACTGATGCCATATACCAGGAGAAGGTGCTTGTGGGAAATCTGACTCATCAAACTGGCCGCCTCAAAAAAAGACTTGAAAACAGCAGTAAGATTAAATCATTAATCACATGGCCAAAAAATATTCTTATCAGTCAAAGAATGCAAAACTGTTGTTACACTAGCTCATTTATTACATGTAATTATTGAAAATGTTTGTTTGCATTTGTTAAATCTCTCATTTATTAAAACTACAGTATTCTGAATCGAACAGAACATTGTCTTGGATTGTCATGTAATGGGAAATGAAATATTCTCTATGCCAAGATATCTAAGTCCATATTTGATATTGTCTTTTTATTGCAAATAACATATTCTGCATATGTTTCATGATTGAAAATGCACCTCCCAGCAGTTTTTATGGTTTGCATCCAGGACCTTCAGAAGAACCTCTGTGGTGTGGGTCACTCCGTCTCGCTGGTCTGTCTTATTTCCTCTAAAGATATGCGTGAAGGAACCTTGACCTAAGCTTTCCTTCTGTTAAGAGATAGAAATTAAGTTTGCTTTCAGTCAATGTCTACAGTCTGAAAATAATAAATACAAATAAATTGTAAAATAATAATGTAGTGGTGATGACTTCAGCATTAATAATAATATATTTAAACTCTTTTTAAAAATGTTTAACTGTACCCAGGTGAGGTCCTCGTGTTTAATCATGTGGAACTGCATGTGGCTTGGTTTGTGTCTCTGTAACATGGGGGAACTGGGCATCTCAGTCATGCTACTGTTACGAAGGATGATCATGTTGGTAAGTTCTGCAACAAAGACAAGGAATAGCAAAATAAAAATCCCCAAAAAATCATAACAGATGTAAAATATGTATATTCTGGTGATGTTATTTACTTATTTTGTCCAAATGATTATTTTAGATTATTTATGTAATTTATTTTATTAAATCTGATATGTATAAAAATATGTAAAAGTAACATAAAATAGATAATAATTTCAATATATAGTAATAATTTCAAATTAAGTTTTTTTTTATTCATGCAATTTATTTTACTAACCATATTTATAAAACAAAATGTAACAAATAGCACAATAAAAAAAAACACCTTTAAATAAATAATCATTAGGAAAAAATAACATTTAATAAAGTTTTTTTAGATTATGCAATTTAGTTTATTAAACATGATATGTATAAAATATGAAAATAGCAAGAAACAGCACAATAAAAATAAAATAATTATTATTAATAAAAAAAATAATTATTATTTTAAATAATTTATTATTTCACTTCTTTTATTAAATATGTTATGTATAAAAAATATGTAAAAATGTTTCAAAAAATGATATGAAGTGAACTCTGCTTTTAATAAATGATAAACATAAAGATACAAAAAGCAAATGCTGCACAAAAATGTTCTACCTTTTGGTCTGGGTGGGCAGCACTTGTCCAGGGTGACGGGGATGTCTGACATGAGAAGCGTACTGTGCTGATAGAAATCTGTGAGCTGTTTTAGACTACAGAATGAGTTGTGGATCCCAGCCAGACTAAACTTCTCGTTTTTCTCTATCAGACAGTCCTTGTAATCCACCCCTAGAGGAGTCTGTTAGAACATCCAGAAGTTAAGAAATATAACAACGGAGTCTAGTCATTAAAAATTCAGCCAAACTGAAACTAAAAAAGATCACGCTGGAGTTTATTTCAAATTTACATTGTAATAATACTAAGCAGTAATATATAGGAAGTAGCTCTTCATGAATCAGATTAAAAGCTTGTTATGAGTCATGTGCTTTTTTTTTAGTTATTTCCTGTTAGTTGAAACCCAAAGGCTGGTGTCTGGTGTCCAGCAAGACTGGTACCTGTATGCAAACAGTGAGGAAGTACTTGTCAAAGTCCTTGGGACTGTGACGTAACAGGAACATCCCATTTTTGGCTCCGGCTTTCTTAAGTTTGTGCACTGCAAATTCTGACCTTTAGAAAACACACAAAACTGTGCTCATTATTTAGAAATTTCCTTTCTAATTGTACCATATGGTAAAATATGAAATACTGTGTAGTACGTAATCGGGCCGTGGCAGTAGTTCTGTATGTCCTCCAGCAAGCTTGGCAGGGCCACTTCTGTGCAGAAATAGTGAGTCGAATCTGTAGTCAGTCTAAAATATCCATCAACCAGAGAGACAAACGAAAGAGCCTCAGTTAGGGTGTGAAACTCAGCCTCCTATTGGTGGAAAGAGAATAAAAAATGAACTGCTATATTATGTAGAATTCAACAAAAAGGACAAGCTTGAATTTATCATACTTTCATAATATCAAACCTTGGTTAATCAAACTGTCTAATGAGTGACTACCACTAATGCTATCGTTGAGGAAGTTTACTTCCTTTTCTAATGTGTTCATGTATTAATACTCCAAAAAATATTAAATTTATGCAATGCCACTACCATGCACTGGTCGTCCTGGCGTGTGAGAGTGACCACCCTTCCTTCCAGGGGCATCGGCTCTTGAGAAAGACGCTTAATACTAATGTCTGTGATCTGGGGGAAATCACAAAACGTCTGCCATTCCTGTGAACGTACCAGAGGGAGCCCAGTAAATAACAGAGAGCAAATCTACTGTACATACAGTACTGTTTAAAAGCTTGGGATCTGTAAGAGCTTTTAACATTTTTGAAAGTCTCTTATGATAAACAAGGCTACATTTATTTAATCAAAAATAAAAATCAGTAAAAACGGTAAAATTGTAAAATATTACTAAAATTGAAAATGACTGTTTTCTGTTTTAATATATTTAAAAGTGTAATTTATTTCTGTGATGGCAAAACTAAATTTTCGGCATCATTACTCTAGTCTTTAGTGTTACATGATTCTTCAGTAAATATTTTGACTGATTCATTCTTTATGAGTGAATCAGTGAATTAATTTCATTCAACCGATTCGTTCAAAACCCCTGAATCATTCAGCAAAGGCCTACTGGTGCTCTGTTTGGAACTTTTTTTTTTCTTTTTTTTTTTTGGCAGAGCAAAAATAAACAAAGGCAACTTTAACTGAAAAATGTAAGTGACGCAAAATTAACTTCTTGCTTACTGAACTTTTATATAAATTTCTACCTGGCTCTCTTTGGTCTGTATCTGAATCCCTCCCTCTCCAGACACTCGCACGGCTTTGACCCTCTGCTGCTCGCTCTGCTCTAACCATCCAGAGTGATGCAATGTGAAGCTTTCTGAGCCATAATTAGGCTCCAGCACACTCAGCTCCATCAGGTACTTGAGCTTCAGGCTGTGTTCACCCGCCGAGCATCTGCCCAGCTTCTTTAAGAAACGCTTCAGCGTTTTTCGGATCTGATACCGCGCTAGGCGACTCATACGCTGTATATCTTGTTTGTGGGTCTCTGGGAGGCAGGACTTGTAGCTGGAATGGGATTTTTGAGATGGTTAATGAAGTTTGAATGTCTAAAATGTATGTTGAATTTACAGAAAATCTCTGTTTAGCTCTATCCAACCATTTATATGAGACTCTCTCAGTTTCTCATGTTGTATTTCTCATACCTTGTTGTATTGCAGATCTCACCAAGGCTCTGGTTTCTCTCTTTGGCCATACGCCACAGATCCAGCACTGCCATCCCCAAACATTCCTGCTGCAAACTCAAATCAGGAGAAATCCCGCCACATCCAGACACAAAATCACTGCGGGACTGAAAGAGTAGACTGTACAGTCAGATGGGAAGGTAAATGATTCTAGAGTCAGCATATATATAGCACCTTAATTATTAGAATCATATCAATAGTTTACTATACATTAGCAGGATAGAGGCAACTGCAATAACAGATTATTGTCTACTGTATATACCTGAGCAAAAAGATAGTCAATGACGCAGTAGTCCAGCACAGCACAGATTCGTCCTCTGCTGAGGCTAAAGCGGTATGATGCTTTGGACCCTTGACCAAACCAGCTTGAGAAGAAAAACCTTAAACAAACAGAAAAAAGTTTTACAGTTATAGAAAATGTTCTATTTACATCTATTTACATCTTAAAAAACGTTTTACTTTATCAGTATTTAATCTGTCCACTAGCAATTATTGTAGTATTATTTGTATACTATTATTGTTTATTAATATTTTGAATTAGCCTTGATTCTTATATTTTCAGTGTTCATTTTAATTTTTGAAATGATCTTATTTCAGCTTTATTTCAGTTACTAAAACTGAATTTTAAAGTGCCCCTGTTATGGATTTTTGAAAAGTACCTTTCACGCAGTGTGTAACACAGCTCTAAGTGAATGAAAACATCATGTCAAGTTTTAAATCTGAAAGTGCACCGTGTATAAAGTTATTGTCTTTCAAAAGAAAGAGTCACGCAAAGGAGGGGTTTGGAAAAATTAATCGTTGAGCGAATCGTTTGGGAGTCGTTGAGCATATATGAAATATGAACCTTTCATAACCCATAATAGGGGCTCTTTAAAATGTTATTTTTGATTATCAATAACAATGCAATGGCCAACAATGCACATCAGTGCATCACAGAAGAATTCTGTCATTTTTACGTATAAAGATGACATTCTGTAGTTCAAATGACAGTAAAGGAAATGACATCGGCCTCCTTTGTCTTACTAAGTCTAATTAAATATAGTATTTTGTGTAAATACAAACAATTAAAAAATAACTTTTTTTGCATCATTTGATGAAATGATTGGAAAAAAAATGTCCAATGAAAATATCCTGTTATTGTGTGTCATATTTTACACATGAACTGTAAGATTTGTTTTTTGTCTTATCACGTTATGTATCATATTTATCGTATTTACATGATCTTCACTGAGACTGTTGTCTTCTTGGTAAGAAAGTATACTCATTTTTGAAAACAATATTATAAGGGCCAACATTTATATTTGTGATGGAAATTACACCAAAATAAACACTGATATAAATAATTTTCAAACCATAAATATTGAAATTGCAGATTAGTGTTAAGTCACTTTAGTTTAAAATTGAGAGACTATTTCACTTTTAAATCATCATTGTTTGTAAAACATATTAAGATAAATTTACTTTAAGACTGAAGTCTGGGTCAGGGGAAAGGTTGAAAACAATAAAATCTTTACATATCAGGCATTTGCAAATTATATTTATGGCATGAGTAGTTAAAGAATTCCAAATATTCAGTATTAAGCTATTTGTAAATAAAATATATGATTATTACAGCTGTTTTACCTCACTCTGTAGTGAACTTTGACATTCTCCTCACTCTTAAACACATGAGTTGGTGGATACCAGTATGAAAGGTCTTCTGATGCCAAAGCAAACAGGTTGTGGAACACAGGAAGAATTCCTAAAAATAGAAATATTCCATTCAGGTTGTTGCAAGGTTGGTGCACAGGTCTTTTAAATGTATTTAATTATAATATTAGAAAAATATGAGCATTATTGTTTAAACTGTCATTTCTATGCTTTAGACATACTGAATCATCTAAAAGATAGACTCTGACCTTATAAAAGTTATCAGCAATGCGTTGCAATGCTTGCTGCATCTTATTAAAAAAGCCTTATATATCTTATAAGTGAAAAAGTATATACTTGAGTATATATTTTTTTTTAAATGAAGCATTTGACCCTTGAGCAACAGACACCATTAATGTTTAAATTATGTTGTGTGTGACAGTGTGTCAGGGTCTCACCGCTGGCTTTAGCAGCAAGCACACCCACGCTCTCCGCTGTGATGTGTCCGGTGGAGATGGTGAAGGTGGTCTCTGAATTTAAACTGGGGCTGTAGTACAGGTGCACCTGCAGGGCAGAGTCACAGCTGGACTTCTGACTGCCAGCCCTTTCGCTCTTCATCAAGGGCACCTCTTCCTCTTCACTCATGATCACCAAAGCAATCTTGATTGGACAGAAAGAACTAGATAATTTCTTCTCAAAAGATGTAGGTGTTCACTGACCGTTCTTTCTTTCCAAAATACTGCATGTTACTCAAAATAGAATGTAATTAAAATTAGACAAATGGTTATTTCTGATAAAAAACTGATTATTTTCATATAGAAGCAAGTCTTAATTTTTTTGTTTTTTTTACAAAAACGTTTACATTTTTAAGGTATTTGGTTGACTTTTGCTTATGACTGATTATGAATACAATTTCCACTTTAAAAAAAAAAGGTAAATTTCTTCTGCTGTGGTTTTCAAAGGCCCCAGCTAGAAAACTGACCCCAAACAAAAGCAATGTTTCTATTTTGGATAACAGATATCAGCACAATTTAGAAAAAGTGTATGCACTTTGAGATTCAACAGAGGGTTCAATTTTAATATTGTCAAATGAGCTTTAATTAAGTCAAAAGTGAATTTGAAAGGTTTATTTGCAATTATTATTATTATTATTTTTGGACATAAGTCATTAGGGTCCCGGGGACCCCAAACATAAATACAACGACGTTGATCTCAACAGAACTTGATGGCTACTGTTAGCAATGCAAAAAGCAGAAGGTGGTAGCATTGTACTATAAAGCAGTGGATTCTTGTTAACACCAGTTCTTGGAACCGTGGTGGTCATATGGTTGATCAAAGTGAGCTCATCCTTCTCATGTTGGCGATCTGTACTTTCCGTAACAAACTAAATCAAGGGTGCTTTCCCAGAGATTTCTAATATCAAGCCATTAAGAGTAAAGAATGTAATAAACATTAAGAATTTGAAGTTAAACTTAGGTTACAGAAGTTTCGATAATGTCACTGGCTGTGAAATATTGTAGTGGAACATCCCATCACAGAAATACATCTGTTTCTATACCAATAATACAATAATATGAGTACAGACAAACACGAAATATACAACGCCACACTCACAAAATGTACATACGTAATCACATGACTTCCACTGGCATATGCTCTGAAATGGCTGTTACGAGGTATTTTTCATATTTCGATTCTAATAAAGACAACTGAGAGGTGTTACCTGAAGTTATTTAAGAAGAAACTTTAATAATTTGTCCATGTTGATGCGAAGAGCTGTGTAAATTTCACTCAGGCTTGGCTGTTGTGAACCTCTGGTGGGTGGGATCAACTGAGTTTCCGGCAAGAGACAAACCACAGAGGCATCTCATTTCCAGACTGCTTAAGCAAGATCAACACCACTTGATGTTTCTTTACCAGTCGGCCTCATCTGCCATCTCGGTTTCTAGACCTGTGACCAGGTCATAAACTGAACACAGGCCCACCTCTGCATATCATGAAGTGCAAGCGTAGTGTATTTATAAGTGTGTGAGAGCAAAAGAGGGAGGGTGTTTGCTGGAGCTGCTGGGTTCTTTACGGGGGAAGAGTGAAACTGTGGTTTCCTCTTTCTCTGCTAGTGAGCGGCGGGTTTGTTATTTCCGCCTGCATAGAAAAACTGAGTAGGTTTTCTTCCGTTTGGCCTGATACAACCAAGTGCTATATGAAACTTTAATTTAAATAATTTTCATCAGAAAGTATTATGTGCACCTGATATTAGTGTTGACATTTCAGTTTATTGTGAATGTGACAGGGGCATTCATCATTCAACAGCTTATCTGTGCGATACAGGTAAAAATGATTAAAAAAATATTCAAAATATGCATGAATTGTGCTGGTTCAAAACATAAACACTGACAAAAATTCATCTTGATTCCGATGACTTTTAGTTGTTGTTTTTTTAGGGCTTTCCGGCACATTCCGGTGACTTTTCTAGGTCATAACTCAGAGCTTAGAAATGCTGAGGAATTAATATCCCAATAATAAGCCTTGTTTTATAGCTTTAGACAGAAATAATATCCCTGTCTGCCACAAACAAATGAAATGCATTATTTATTATTGTGGTATAGTTCAAATCTGTTGTAACATAGTCAATAAAATGGATCTTTGTAGTGTGTTAAATCATTTCAGGCTACGTAGTCTCTTAATTAATTCAGACTAATAATCAGACATACTTTCACAGTTAATAATTTAGAAAATAATCATAATGATATATCTCTATTAAAAGCATTCAGTTAATTAAATAACTTTCAGATCACTTTAGTGTGCATGCTTATGCTTTCTTCTCTTCTGTAGGAATGAAAGTGAACTGACATACAGGTGCGACGCAGGTGTATGATGAACAGAAACCTACTGTGCATGATTTTGTACTACGAAAGAAAGCACTATTGTTTAACAGGTCAATGAATCATCTTTCAAATCAGGTGATGATGGTCAGGTATTCAGTAATGCCAATCAAAACAGAGATAACCAAATCAGTATGGCTTTGATATTTTTCATATGAGAGAGTCTGTATAGAATGTAGTCTGCATGTTATTCAACATTTCATCATTTAATGCAGTATTTCTTAAAAAAATTTAGTTTGGAAATAGAAACCTAACTTGTAACTTGTTTTACTTTACAAAGCCAATCCTGCACCTGTCTAAACATCACCTTTGTTCAGTAAAACATTGTGTTTATCAGCAGTGGCAAAAAGTTCTCTCGGACTGAGAAGGATTTCTGTGGGGATGTTTGTCGTAGTTTCATTCTGTAGAGACAAGAATATGATTTCAGCAGTGTCATTATTGTTAACTAAAAAAATTGTTTTGTTGACTGAAATAAAGCTGAAAATAAAAATTATATATATATACATTCAGGCTTGGCTATATGTATATATATATATATATATATATATATATATTAAACTTAGAATAGCTTTAGATTAGAAATATTGCTTTGGCAACTAACAGAAAAACAAATATACATACACACACACACACACACACACACACACATATATATAGTGTGTGTGTGTATGTATGTATATATATAAAAATCTAAAAACTAATAAAAATGACAAAAAAAAATTATTAACTTATTTAAAATATGAATAAATAAATACTATAATTATATTTAAATAATGCTGAAATAACACTTGATTTCAGGTATTAAGAATTGGGATGTAAGTAAAAGTATATTAATTGTTACTACTATGAAACTTACCAAGTTATGACAGGATGCATTGCATGTCTTTTGTTCCAAGTTCCATCGTAACAAACCAGGACCGATAGAATCCTTCTTGGTGGGTCCTGTAGTAACACGGCACATAGTCATTTGAAGGTAATGTAGTAACATCTGTTGACATTTTCATTCCTTTTAATTATTGTGTTAGCAATAGTGTAAGTGAGTTTGTCTCACCTGTAATGTAACTAACCACCACACCTACCAGCACGACTGCACTAGTTGACAGGGCTCCAAAGTACAGGTAGGATATTGAATAGATATTTTGAAGGCTGTATGAATTTAGTTGAAAAAAAGAAAACTGCTATATTTTACATGAGAAACATTCTGCAAGTAATTAAAGTCACACAAAATTTTGATCATTATAAAATGTGATACAACTCTGACTCTCACCCATAATCCCGAGGGACTGATGATGCCAAGATAGAAGATTCAGTGACTGTTATGGTGCTGTTAAGCGTTGCATTACTTGCCAGACAGTGACCAGCGCTAGTGGGTAAAACACCCATAATTTGTGGTGTAGGAGGATAAATTGTGCTTCCAACAGCAAGCCATAGAGACAGACAGAATCCCACAGCCACACCTGAGAACACCCCCTATGAGATGTGAGAAATATTACACTGCTATTCATCGTGTAGAGCAATATGGACTGTTATGGTTATGGAATCTTACTGGTTTATTTGTGGCTGGAATAAACATGCCCAGCACAAATGCTCCCAGGAGTGGACCGTTCACTACACCCATGACTGTGAACGAACCCTGAGGTTATTAGAGAAAAAGCTGGTTAGAGCACAGACACATAGACTGAAATGCACCCTGCCTAAAATGCCACAGTTATTCCAGTAGTTCATATAGTACCTGAAGGACTCCCCAGTCCAGCAAGGAGGAGAGTGCAGCCATTGTAATGCAGCCAAGCCCATACAACAGTGCTGTTTTACACATGCAAACAAATAATGGTGAAATTAGTTGTCATTGTAGTCATATTTATAAACATTATCAAATCGATATCAGCAGATACTAGCAGAAAAACATAATCATCTTATACTTTAATAAGTAGCTACAGCTTTGTATGGAAAACAAGAGTCTCCCCAATAGTTTTGATGCATTACAAGTTCAAGATGAATTTAAATCAAAATAGAATTATTTTGCATTAGGAAATGATACCTTTTTAATGAGACCTTTTCTAATGAAGGCAGCACAGCAAATACTGACATTACATAATTATATATTAATATAAAATATAATTATATAATATATTACATAATTAAATTAGAATGATATAAATTGCAAAATAAATTAATCAAAGCTAAATCTTAATATTAAAAAACAAATAAAAATGACAAAAGCACATAAAAAATCTAATCAAACTTAAGCTAAAATGTAAACTGAAATTATAAAAATAAATCCAAATTCAAAATATTATTAAATACTGTGTGTGTGTGTGTGTGTGTGTGTGTGTGTCTGTGAATAATATGAAATATCTTATTTTTACCTTACTTTCAAATAAATATATCTCGGATTTTTATCTATAATTAAGTGAAATGCAAGATTTGATCTGAATACATCCAATAAGCTATTGCTCGAACTTTGGGGGCTTGTTATCTATATAAGATACTAATGTTTACTTGCACCACAGGAAAGAAGTTGTTGCTTTTGACCGTACATAATAACTTGGAGAGCAAGAGCTGTTTTCTCTGTGAAACAGTGATTAGCCACGGCTTCATTACATCCTCCATAGTAACAGCTGCCATGGCGTTAATGCTGGTGGAAACAGTACTGTGGAAACAGAAGCAGGTGGTTTATTCCATTTGTACCAGTAATCAACAACTCACTGGAGGTTATGATAGTTTCAAGTACCTTAAAGTTCCACTGTAGGCACAGGCTAGAAAAAGACCCGGGAAGCCTGGATGATTACGGAAAATGTCCAAAACCAGGTACGGCATGTACTGTGAAAATAAACTGGGTTGCTTAAAACAATAATTTCACCCAAAAATGGGCATTTGTTGAATTTGTACTCACCCTCAGGCCATCCAAGATATAGATGAGTTTGTTTCTTAATTCGGAAAAGATTTGGACAAATTTAGCATTACATCATTTGCTCAGCAGCGGATCCTCTGCAATGAATGGGTGCCGTCAGAATGAGAGTCCAAACAGCTGATAAAAACATCACAATAATCCACAAACGATCCACACAACTCCAATCCATTAATTCATTTCTTGTGAAGTAAAAAGCTGCTGTTTGCAGTAAATAAATCCAACATTAAGGCAATTTCAACTTTATTTCTCTAGTGAAAAATTTTTCTCATCTGAATCAGGAGAGAAATATGCATAGATCAAGCATAATCTACAAGGAAAACAGTTGTAAACGAATATGTTGATGGATTTTTATGTGAGGGGACAATAGGGGATGGACCAAATGTTATTATGGATCAATGACTGGTATTTTGTCCAGAATTGATGGGTTACAGTTAAAAACCTAATTATAGATTTGTTTCGCTTCACAAGATGTTAACTGAAGTCGTATGGACAGCCATTCTGACGGCACCCATTCACTGCAGAGGATCCATTGGTGAGCAAATGAGGTAATGCTACATTTCTCCAAATCTGTTGAAAAAACTCATTTACGTACATCTTGGATGGTCTGAGGGGGTGACTAAATATTCAGCAAATTTTCTTTTTTTTCTTAAATTTCAATAGTTCAGTTTTAGTTTCAACAAAAGCATTTAAAACTGAAAAGGTTTGTTCCAGCCACAAATAAACCAGTAAGAATTATAATATCAATATTAAAAAAAGGATACAAATGTAATAGTTATTTGTAGTAGTAGGTGCAGGTAATTCTGTTTATGTAGATTTTGATTTACCTGGTCAGGAGCAGATATTTTGCCGGTCTTCAGTGGGTCACAGCTGGAGTATAAAGCAAACATCACAATGCCACATGTGGCTGCACTGCTCACAATCAGACACAGACCCACCTGATTAACCAGCAGCGCCCTGCAGCACAAGAGTGACACTCAGTGGATCTGTATCTCAGTGAGTGACAACAGAAAATATGTCAGAGTTCTTCCAAACCATGACTATGATATCTTATCATTATTAGGAGAAATGTAATGGTAAAAAAAAACAACTCAATTTAAAGAAGATTAAAAATTTTAAAGAGATGAAGTTATTTTTAGATGGTAAAAAAGATTTTACTGATTTATTCTCTCACAGTTGGGCTTGTTTCTCAGTCCGGCATGATATGTAACGCTGCACTTGAGCTTGATTGGCTCCGTACATGGATAACCAGACCATAGTGCCGCCCACTGTGAAACTCCAGAACGAGTAGCGCCTCTGAGGGTCTATAACAAAACTAACACACAGAAAAAGAATGAGCAATAGAATAATAAATAAACATTTAGTTAACTTGAGTTTTTACATATATTGAGTAACAGATTTCTAAACATTTGATATTGTTCTTACTCATTAAAATTGATGCGGGATCCATTGTTGGCGATCTCCAAAACTCTGGCAGGCCCTCCTGCCAAAATAGTGCCCTGAATGAAGACTGCAATGAACCCAGAGAGCATGACTACAATCTGAAACACATCTGTCCAGATTACAGCCTTCATACCACCCTGCAGGAAAACACAAGCGCAATATTATGTTAAAAATATTTGCGTATATATTGGTCATATCATAATCATAAATTCAAATTACTGAACAAAAGTGGCAAAGATTTTTCTATATAGATTCAGATCTGGAAAGATTACACACTGGCCTACCACTGTCGTGTAAAATGTGCAGATGAGTCCAGTTGAGAAGAGAGATGCCCACATATTTAGGCCTGTGGCTTGTTTCAGAAAAGAAGAAAAGTTAGTTGAGAACAGTACAAAAGTGCAAAACCACAACTTGCAACCACTCATATGGGTTCCAACTTGTTCACTGATGAATTGAGATGCAATAGACACGTGAAGCCATGAAACAGTTTTAAAAAAAGAGCAAATCAGACTATTTCACTAACCCTGGTTCATGATGACTGCAGGAGCAAAGATCACTATTCCAGTGTAGAGGAGCTACAGAAAGAACCAAACAATCTTAGTGTTACACAAACTTAAAAACTTTCTAATAAAATAAAAAATTAATAGGTGCATATTTTATGCAAACTAAATATTGGAATTGAATGTATACAAGTGGTATTAATGGCTTTGTTGATCAGTATTCTACATATACATTTTATGGTATTGATTTAATATTTTTTAAAAATATTATATTTATTTCCATTTAAATTTTGATGATGAGTTTCTCTTACTGTGGCTACAATGAATTGTAAACTTCCCAAGAGCTGCATCCCTCTGCCAAACCTCATTCCTAAATACTGACACACAAGTACATTTATTTGAACCTGGTGTTCACACACACACACACACACACACACACACATACACAGAGTGGGGTCCATCATACATGCAAAAGCACATGCTATACATACTAAATACAGAAAATAATAAATAAATTGAAAATAGAATGGTATTCACTGGTGATCTCTGCTTTTGGACCCCACTGTATCAGAGTTATTATACATAGTAAAATAAAACTAAAATCATAAAAATATCAGTTACCTGAAAGTTGCTGCCAAAGCAACATTTCCCTTAAACTAACTAAAACAAATAAAACTAAAATACTGTATAGACACATTTTGAAGTATAATACAATGAAATATATTTATATATAAATGTATTATATAAACAACATTGTGTATGAATGTATGTATGTATGTATATATATGTGTGTGTGTGTGTGCACCTGGTATTCATCACGTCCTGGGGGCCAAATGTCCCCACAAGGATAGTAATACCAGTAAATCTTAATCTTGTGGGGACATTTTTTGGTCCCCATGAGGAAACAAGCTTATAAATCATACAGCATAAAGTTTTTTGAAAATCTAAAAATGCAGCATGTTTCCTGTGAGGGCTAAGTTTAGGTGTAGGGTTGGTGTAGGGCAATAGCACATACAGATTGTACAGTATAAAAACCATTACGCCTATGGGATGTCCCCATAAAACATGGAAACCCAACATGTGTGTGTGTGTGTGTGTGTGTGTGTGTGTGTGTGTGCAAGGATTTATATAAAATTATTCAGCTAAACTACTAGAAGAACAAAATGGACAAAATCCAAACCTGACTTGAGGTGGTGATTTTGAGCCGATAAAACACGGGAACAAACAGAACTGCAGTAATGAGGGAGTTGAGCGCTTGTCCCAGGCACATATAGAGGAACTTAAAGCCATATAAATATGCCTCTGATGGCACACCGAGCACTTGGACAGCTGACATAAAGCTGGCACAGAGCGACAGTCCAACCGGCACAGCAGAGAAACCCCTTCCCCCTGTGAAGAAGCTGTCCACGTTATAGCGACCCGAGGTCTTCCTCAGAGACTGGAATAGCCCGATGGCCACCGACACCCCCAGCATAGCAGCAAATACCACATAGTCCACCAAACAGAAGCCCAGTCTCTCAGAGTCTGAAGCCATAGTGCTGTCTGTTTGGATTCAGTCAGAGCTTAAATGAGTGGAGTCCTTCTCTTCAAGAGGCTTTCAGCTGTAACAACAAACCCAGAAATCACAATGCATTCTCAATCAGCCAACTGTTATGTTCTCTTGACTATCAAATATTGGGGCTCATGCAGTGCACAGTGTCATTTAAGGTAAGAGCAGATGAACTGACAAAATAGAAACAGAAATAAATAAAATATATCAATTTATATCTCTTTACACAATATTTCAATGTTAAAAAAAACTTACCTTTGACAAAACAAAACAAAATCTGCCAAATGAGTTTATGATGTTTGAAAAGACCAAATCCCATAGGCCAACACATAATCAACTCATACAGGACAGAAAACAGTAATGGTTTATGGTCACAATCACTAATCAGGGTGGAAAGTGAGTGAGCATTCTTTCAAGTAGAGCTGGATTTATTTTTCTGAGCTCATAATTTGGATAATCGAAGGCAGTCTGAGGGGAGGGGAATTATTGTAATACATTATATGAAAGGAGGGGTATGTTGTGTTTGACATAGCAGAGGCGGAGTCATTCAACACCACAAAGATTATACAGCTTTACAGTGCCTATAGAAAGTTTTCATACCCCTTCATTTTTCACATTTTGTTATATACCTGTCTATAAAAACTGCTTTAAATTACCCCCCCCCCCCCCCCCCCCCCCATATAAATCTACACCCCACTCACCGTAATGACAAAGCAAAAACTGGATTTATCATAACTTATTAAAAAGGAAACACTGAAAAAATGACATTGCACATGTCTTCATACCCTTTGCTTTGACACTTGAAATTTAGATCAGGAGCATTCGAGTTTCACTGGATTGTCTTTGAGATGTTTGCATACTCTGACTGGAGTTAACCTGTGGCAAATTCAGTGGATTGGACATGATTTGGAAAGGCACACACACACCTGTCTATATAAAGTTGAATAGCTCAAATGGATGTCAGAGCAAAAACTAAGCCTTGAGGTCAAAGGAATGGCCTGCAGAGCTGAGAGACAGGATTGTGTTGAGACAGATCTGGGGAAGACTACAAAAAAAAAATCCTGCTGTGTTGAAGGTTCACAGGAGCATTTGGCCTCCATAGTCCTTAATGGATGAAGTTTGAAACAATCAGGACTCTTCCTAGATCTATCCCCCTGGCCAAACTGAGCAATCGAAGGAGAAGGGTCTTGGTTAGAGAGGTGATCAAGACACTGATGGTCACTTTGGTTGAGCTATATATATTTTATATTCAGGGATTGAAATTAACTTTTTCACTCACCAGCCAATTTGGCTTCTAATTTTTTAAGTTACTGGCCATTCATAACTTCTACTAGCCAAAAAAAAACAAAAGGGAAATAAATCAACAGCTTGAGGCTCTCTTCACTGGACGTGACAAAGAGACTGTTGCAAATAATTTTGTGTCAGTACTAGGGGTGTGCGATATTGATAAAAATGTGTGTTTGGTTTGGTTTTTTGCAATAATGTCATGATGTCTCATGAGTTCAGTATTTGCGCTTATATGAACAAATTGCACGATATTGATAAAAAAAAAAGCATGAACTTGCATGAACTTCCCCAAGAAATGAATGAGAGCGCGGTGACCGTCGAGCCTCCAGGTGGCGCTAAATGAACCACTGCATCTGTATCGCAGCGGCTTGAGAAGAAGCGCGAACAACACCCCAGCAGGCTGGCACAGGAGAAGGTTGGTGCTATTACATTATATATCAGATTCGGTGTTTGAAAATGATTTCGAATAATAAAATGAGATGTTTAAGATGTGCTCTTCTATATCTGCTTTTATTGTTCAAATGAGAGTATCCGATACAAGCTTG
Organism: Barbus barbus; assembly: GCF_936440315.1. Lineage (NCBI taxonomy): Eukaryota > Metazoa > Chordata > Actinopteri > Cypriniformes > Cyprinidae > Barbus > Barbus barbus. The sequence continues at coordinate 23,459,443 of NC_136757.1, forward strand.
AACGTAAAAACCGTCACTCTCTGAAACCAGAGTGATTAGCAAAAATGCTAACGAGAATGTTCCTTAAAAGAAAAAGTACAATTAAAATGTTGCTACAGTTCCAGAATTTTCCCTTTTTAACACTTTATATTAGGAAATTTAGATGATTAAATCATCTTGCCACGAGTTAAATGATAAGCGTGCTGTCAGAACTAAAAAAAACATCAGGTGTGAATTTATGTATTATATTTGTATATAAATACATACACGCATAGTCATAATTATTAAAATTGTACCTATCTATATCTTATCTATCTAAGATATATATAGTGTGTGTGTGTGGATAGGTAGATAAACATATAGACAGTTTTTAATTGGTATCACACGTTTCTTTCTCTTTGCTTGTGGCTGGAAGAAAAGCAGCAACTGTTTTCCAGAATTTCCTTCTTTTTTTGAAGTACTGTAAAATAAATATTTGTGGTTTAATTCTCTCCAGTAATACCAGATTATGTTAATTCTGTGAGAACAAGGGGCTTCTAAATCCCTTAAATATTTCTGTTGTTTGAGGTTTGTGTTTTACTGTGAAATGTATTACTCATGAACATCAATTTCTTGAACACCGTGTATATCAGAAGATGCTCAAACCCCAATAATATCTAGTCCTAAATAAATATTATGATTCAGTCTCAGGTCATCATTACCACGTGTTTAGTTTTCGTCTTTCTCTCATTAGAATCTGTTTATACACTACACATTAATATCCTATGTGATCTCAGCACGTATTCTGATACTTTCATTATGGTCATCAACTCAACCTTACCTCTGCAGGGAAGTCCCAGGAATGCCGAAGAAATTCCAGGGAGAGAATTCCAAAGCGGCCACGGCGAAGGCCCGGAAGGCCGAGGCCAAAGCAGTCGCTGATGCACAAAAACAGAAGGAGCTGGAGGACGCTCTCTGGCAAGATAACGACAAACATGTCGTGAAGAAAGAGCAGAGGAGGGTAGGCCTAAATTCTTGGTTTAAAAACTTATGTCCTTAAGAGCATTGAAACTGATATGTTGTCAGGGTCAAATGATAAAAGAGTTCCAGCAGGCCTTCAATATGTCATGAAATGTATTGTTACTGTGATTAGATTTTTGTCTCTAGTGTCCACAGCTAATTGGCAGTACCTTCTATTAAATCAGAAGTGAAAAACAGTACAACAGTGCCTTGTGTATGGAGTGTAGTAAACACAAGGTGGCAGTAAAGATCTTTCTCTCTACAGACTACTCCTCCATTCCATTTAAAAAAAAAAGTTTGACAGTGAAATTGCCTTAATTGAAGTCGTCAGTGGTACCTGGTGACAGATTGCTAACCGCTTGAAGCCACAGGAAAATGAAAACAACTCAAAGTAACTGAGTTCTTCAAAATTTTACATTTATACACTAAAGTCTAAAAGCAATTAGGCTTGGTAACATTTTAAAATGTTTTCTAAGGCTTCTGTGCACACAGGGACTGCATTTATTTGATCAAAAATACAGTAATATTGTGAAATATTAATAATATCAATAATATATGTGAAATAATTATACAACATAACTGTTGTCTATTTTAATATATTTTTAAATAAAAATTATTCCTGTGATGACAAAGCTGAATTTTCTGCAACCATTCTAGAAATCATTCTAATATGTTGATTTTGTGCTCAAGAAACATTTCTTATTATCAATGTTAAAAACAGCTATGCTGCTTATTATTTTTGTGAAAACTTTAATACTTTCTTGTTTAGGATTCTTTGATGAACAGAAAGCTCAAAAGTACAGCATTCATTTAAAATAGAAAACTTTTGTAGCATTATAAATGCAAACCATCAACGTGTAAAGATGCTACTACCCATGTTGTAATTGGCATGATATAATATGGAAATGTTTTTGAGTTCTGTAGTAAACAAACAGAAAATTGATTCCCTCCACGCCCATGTTTTCCATGATATGTTGTCTAACATTCCCGCCGTTGGCTGCTAATCTTGTATCTAAATGACACAGCTGTCTTCCTCGCTAAAGCTGCAGACATGTGAGTCTGAGTAGCACACAATAGATTGATACATTGCAAGTCAGGTTTAGGGTTGCTCAGGAAATGAGGTCCCCACAAACAAAACGAAAGCCGAAGCCGACTGGGTTAAAGTAACACCGTCACACAAGTTCTGATATCCTCTATCAATTATGCCGCATATCGATGAGTGTTCGTTGTCCGTAATGGAGCTTGATTTTGAAATTAGGCCTGGATGAGGTCCGTGGGAGAATGTATTGACTGATATGCAGTGATTGGCTGTTTATTATGTCTACTAAGCTATTTTATGCCATGTTCAATGTCAACAGACCAGATTGCAACTGGTCTACATGGTTTCAAGTGAAATAAAATGTTGTTTAATATATTGACTGCCCTGTTGTAATACATGCATAATCTTAATTAGAATAATATTTAACAAATTTGAGAACTGAATCAGTACGATGCAATTCAGCTTGCAGGAATAGTTCACCCACAAATAAGAACATTTGGGCATCATTTTCTTACCTTCATCTCATTCCAAACCTGTATGACGTTTTCTTCTGTGGAACACAAAGGAAGATATTCTGACAAATTTTTTGTCCATGCAGTAGTCAGCTGGGTTTGATGTTGTGTTGGACCCTGTTGATTTATTGTCTGGATAAAAATAACTGAATGAAATAAATATTTGCAAGCTGCACTGCATCATACTGACTCAGTTCTCGCATTAATGTTTGTTAAAATAACAGTCTCCCCAAAAATGCAAATCGTCGTCATTTATTCATCTTCATGTTATTCTAAACCTGTTTAACATTCTATCTTCCTTGGAATGTAAAAATATATTTTGAAGAATGTTTGTCACCATAGTTTCGGTTTCCATTGACTTCCATTATATGGGTGAAAAAATACAATGGAAGTCGGTGGAAACCAAAACTATTTGGTTACCAGAATTCTTAAAATGTTGTCTTTTGTGTTCTACAGAAGAAAGAAATTAATACAGGTTGTAAACAACATGAGGGTGAGTAAATGAAGACAATTTTCTTTAGATATTAATTGAGAAAAAGCTTAAAGTGCCATATAAATATATTTCCTGTATCAAAACTTATTTATTTTGACATTTTAATTATTAGAGTATATTTTGGTAGTCTAAATATTTGAAAGGTCTCTGGTGGCCACCGGTGCCTTTTGTCTCCCTCCCTGGCCCTCTCCTGCCTCGGTTTCATACATTATTGAGCCGGTGTTGGCATATGTAGTGAGTGTCCGCAACGCTGGCATGATGTGCCAGCCTACTCGGTAAGGCGCTCTGGTAAAGAGCTCCTCACACCCTGTTCCTTTCCTCCTGTTTCCTCCCATCGCTGCCATCTGATCCCCGCCGGCATATCAGACCCACGCTGCTGTTATCCTTCTACAGCCATTCTGCTAATTATACCTCATGTCACTGGGGCTGCTGTGTGTGTTCAAGCAAGCTCACCTACACTGGAAACACACTGATTTATCCTTTACATCTCCTAAAGAGCAGCCACCGCCTGGGATTCGGTGAAGATTGGGCTCGGCGAATATAATTTATCACCAGTAGATATGTGAGAATGTCAAGAGAGATGAGCGTATCTTGGTTTGCTCTTGAGCGCGGCCTGCCGTGCGGCTTATCTGTCACGCGAATGACATTTCAGCCTCTGCTCGACATCTGAAGATGTCATCTCATTATGCGTATCTCCTTACTGTTGTGTCACCATTTCTGCGAATGTTATCAACAGGAAGGTGGCTGGGTGGTTAGGATGTGGACAGTTAAGACCACGTCTGATCCTAGTAACCATTACTTACCCACTGCGCTGACACAGGGTGACTCTGAGCGCGCAGGAGGCATCTCTAATTTCTTTACTCTGCTCTGCAGTTTACACTTACATTTGCCGTCAGGCTGCCTCGATAACATTAGTCCAGTTGTAATTTAAAAGAGTGTGTGTGTACAGGATGATAAGGAGAGAAAGCGTTTGGAGGCTCTGGAGAGGAAGAGAGAAAAGCAAAGGCTCTTTGAGGAAGAAGAAGCCAAGATAAAGGGTAAACAGACAAAAGAAGCCCCCAGTAAAGTGACTCGAGCCCAGATTGAGGAGAACATACAAAGTGGGCAAAATGTTAAGGAAATCAAGGAAAAAGGTAAGGCCAAATCCAATCCAGTGACTCAGACATGGAGCGCTGCCTACACAACATGCTAACAATCACAAAACCTCATAAGTGACTAATTTGAATGCTTTAGGCAGTGACCCTGTGTGTCACACGAAAAGCCCTTTATATAAATATACATTTGCATGTTGATAAACTAAAGCCCTAACACTTAAGCGTAAAACTTAAGTTTACTGTTTAGTTTACTGTTGTGAATCGGGCTAAAGTAAGGCGATAGTTTTGAACACTGGCTGGTTATGTACTTGCTCAAATATTGATTTCGGATAATTTTTAAACAAAAAAAGGTACGGATTGCAGCTTTAAATAAAACAGATTATCGAAAAAAGAAAAAAATGATGAGCAGGGACTTGGTAAAATCCATTGGTTGTTCATTGGATGGAGGTGGATGTGACTGCATGCGTTAAATCCAGAGAGAAATCTGTCATTTTTCTTCAGAACATCAAAGAAGCTACGATATTTGGATTTAAAACGACAGTCAAAAAAAGAAATAAAAAAATGAAATGCATGCATTGGAGAATTGTTCACATAGTAACATTTACAGTTAGAAAATAAATGCTGTGATTTTATTAATAAGTGCATTTTCATTTCATGCTGGCATTAAACTCAACTTACATCAGGAGTCACACAATATAAATTGTATTGTATTGCTTGGTCAAAATTCATACTAATACAGTGCACACTGATTGAAATGCACATTTTCTTGTATGCAGTGTGCATGAATAAAACAAGATGCACTTATTTTCACACTAAGCATTAAGTGTCTTTATTGTTTTTTGTTGGCCTTTTCAGTTTCCTAAATTAGTCTTGTGTATCCTTTTGAATTCACAGAGAAAAGCCACTTGGATATGCCGCTTGAGGAGAATGTCAACCGGATAGTTCCAGAAGAAGGCACGGTGGAGGCCCGAACCATTGAGGATGCCATCGCAGTGCTCAGGTATCCCATTCTGTATCCTGAGTGATTAGGAGACTGTTGTTTTACAGACATAAACATAAAAAAGTCTACATTTCTAATAAACACAATTCTCAGATGGTCATGCTCTTAAGTGTTGTTCTTAAAAAGTCTTAAATGTCTTCAAATCAATTTTTCGAAGGTGACAAAGCCTTAAATATGTTAAATGGTACAACAAAAAGCTTAATTATCATTTTAGATGCCTTGGATTTTTAGGTGGAAAATAGGAATCACAGTTTGCCTAATGTGATTTATAAAACTTCAAAAGGCTGTGATTTAATTAATAAATGTAAGTGCTGCACATGTATGAATTATGGCAATGTTTTTATGTTGTAATATGTTGTAGATGTGTTGTAGGCAAGACTGCATACTTTTTCTCCCTCAACTTTTTGATTGAACAGCTGGAAGTATAGAGAATAGACATTTCAAAATAAGGGTCCCATTGTATTTTGGGTTTATGATTAAAAGTCCCACGTTGTGCTTTTTTTTTCTGGTTATTGATTACACAAACTAGCATTTATTTATGGAAAGGTTAAGAGCGTCATTTAACACATTCAGTATATAGATTTTACTAATATTGGCACAATGATCTGTTTATTGCCTTTCTTTGCTGGATGTCATTTTACATTTGGTTCATGCCTTTGTTTTTCAGCACTAAGGAAGACCTGGATCGACACCCTGAGCGCCGTATGAAAGCCGCCTACGCCGCATTTGAAGAAGCAAACATGGCGCGCCTTAAAATGGAGAACCCCAATATGCGACTTTCCCAGCTAAAACAACAGCTCAAGAAGGAGTGGACAAAGTGTCCAGAAAACCCCCTCAACCAACGTGTGGCCACTTACAACTCTAAGTAAACCAACACAATGGCACTTAAAGACTGACCTTCGACGTAGATCCTATCAAATACAAAAAGGCACCACGATTACATTTGGACACACATAATTTACACATGAACTGCTGATCTATTCACACCCCTCACCTCATGTGAACTCACAGACAAACTTGGGTTATTTAACTAATTATTCAATAAATGTCTAATTCGCTTATCTGCTAGACAATGGCCCATCAAGAGCTGCTGGGAAGTTTCTAGGTTTGGTTTTGAGTGAACGCAGATGGATTCTCGACTTGCACATGCTTCCTCCACATAACATGTTTTACTGCTGTGTTGAGTTAATTTATTAATGTCTCCATCTAATATGTGGAACACGAGCAGGAGTGTGGTTAACCTGAGGCAAGTTTTTATTTTTTTATTTAGTGTCTGTTTGATGATCATTAGGGTTCAGCTTCTGGATTGAGATCTGATAATTGCTCTAAATTAGGATGATATGAATAGACATTCATTTGCTTAATTGATCTTAGGTAATGGCTCTTTGTTTTGAAAATGCACTTTGGACCTCGTATGGAACAATGTCTCCACATCCCAAAGGCGAGTGGACTAATGTTGGATTCCCATACACACGTGTCCAGCAGTGCGAACACACACTGGACTGTGCTTTGCATCTGTGGAGGAGAACAAACACTCTCAGTGGCTCTTGGAAAAAAAAATCTAATAAAAAGGAAGGAAGAAAAAGCTATCATTACTTCTGCTGATGTTTTCCTTAAAAAGAAATGGCCTCATAGGATGGAAAGCAGTTGTAGCTGAAGTTTACTTTGTTTTTGGTCTCTTATTTCATTTATTTTTTTAAAAGCTGGTGTGTATTTTAACCCAAGTTCGGTCCTCTTTTACAAATATTGTAGTGTTGACTGCATTTGTCAAGCTGAACTCAACCCTGTTATACCCAAGTTATGGTAAGAAACAAAAAACAACGATGAAACAAATATTTTTCCTATTAAACCATAAACCAACACTTTACACTGCTTACTCGCAACCCTTGATATATTTAAGCATTTTACATAATACATTTACCTATATTATATATTTTTAGAAATCGGATATTATATGAATATTATTTCATTGTATAAAATATATTTAATTTAAATAAACATATTTAATTTTCTAATATATATAGTTAATTAGAATATTTGATTTTACTAAATAAATTACTTTTTATTGACTTTCTTAAATTATAAATCTGTACATAAAATAACAATTTTGTTAACATGATTGCAAAAATGGCAACACGCATAGAAAATGGATTAAAAAGGAAATATCTCATGACTTTTAGGGTTGCAGGTCTGATTTTGTACCATGTTCATAACCCATGAAGACCTATTTTCCCTTGTTCAACCATATTAAAAAGGTCCTTGCAGCTTAGCTTACGTGATATTTCAGACACAATGAAGGTAGATTTGCGTTTAATAACGTCTCTGCAGGTACACAAACGACAGACATAAACGGTCACTGACCCCTGGGGGACGTTCCTGAAGGAAAGGAAATTAGCCTGCAGGCTGGATAATTCCCAGTGGCCACCTTTATCCTCGGCAGGAACACTCTTTAGCACTTAAGGTAATTTATGGCCATAATGTGTCATCAAGCAGCGTCAGAGTAAAAGAACTGTAGGTCATCTGGAGATTGTGCTACACGATAACCTCTCCCGTTTACTTACCTTCCATTAAAACATCTCTCCCACGCAGAATGTTTTAATGAATGTGTCCTTTTCATAACTGCCTGTAAAACAATACTAATGGCAATTTCTGAAGACTTCAAATACAATTGTGAAACAACAGCAGTTTAATCAACCTAAATATCTCAGAGCGAGGGGGTTTCAAAGCGAAGATATTACTCACGTAAGAATGGCGTTTTATTTTTAAACCTATTTGCACATTATTAGTTGTGACCCACTGAGAGTGTTAATTAAAAAACATCCCCTTCCTGCAGTGACTATATTTGGCTAATCTTTATTAGCAGCACTGGTTCATCGTGATCGTTTTATCAAGATCGTTTTAGAGAATGAACTTCTTAAGTGCAAAATTCTTTGAATGAGTGGTCTTCGCGTAAGATCAAACTGGATAAAATAGCTGATACTCAGCTCAGCATGATGAATCTAAGAGGGAGAGACCCTGCTGTCTTAGAGAGCATCAGGCCTAAAATAGCACGGAGTTCCCTTATCTGCAGAGTCTCAGAGCATCACTGATTGATGACGGTCCGCATCTGCCTACCACAAAATGCAAAGTCTGCCATTATTCTTTCTAGACTGAGGTAGTAACAATCAGAAGCGATTTTTGCACAGTTTTTGTCATTGATCAAATCTGTGGCATTGAAAATGTTACCTCAGATGATTTTGCTACCTTCGCAGCACAAAATGCTGGAGAACATTATCAAGTTCAAGTGACACAAAAACTAGGAAATTCATTTACATTTTTCAATTTAACTTAAATAGTTTTGAATCATTTGTATTTTTTTTTTTTTTAGGAAAAAAATACATTAAAATGCAAAGCTATGCAGATATTGTTTATTTGTTTTTTCAAATGCAAAAAAAACAACATTCGTGGCTTTTTTTTTTACACATTTGGTCTCCACATTTATTGTCATAACCCTTTAACATTGCAAAATTATTTAATGATAAACATGCACCAAAACTAATAAATACTTTTTACACTTAAAATAAAAAAACTTTTTTAGGAAAAATGCTAAACATTATTTTTATTAAACAAATACAATTTTATTATTTTATGTATTTATGTATAAAAATAAATTGCTTTTTTTTGGGCCCCACTTTATTTTTTCCTATATGTCCTATTGGCATTGCTAAGTTATTTAGTGGCAAAAATTAACCAGAAATATCAACTACTGTTTTACATTTAAAAATGAGATATAATAAAATATAGTAGATAAAATGCGAAACGGATATTATTTGTATTTTTTGTCTATCATTATTTAGTGACAAACATTAACCAAAAATTACAAATTATTTTTTACATTTAAAATTTAGAAGAAAAAAAATGAAAAGTGCAAAACATAAGCATTTTAATTAGTCACCCTTTTTTTAATAGACTTTTGGGCCCCACTGTATTTTTTCCAAATTTTGTACCATGTTCTATTGGCATTGCTAAGTTATTTAGTGGTGAAAAATATTAAAATATATTTGAAAAATGTGAAACGGATATTATTTAGATTTTTTAAATATAATTATTTAGTGACAAACATTATGCAAAACATAAGCATTTTAATTAGTCACCCTTTTATAGTAGACTTTTGAGCCCCACTGTATGTTCCCCACATTTTGTACTGTGTCCTCCTAGCATTGCTAAATTCTTAAATGACACACATTAACCAAAAATAACCCTCTTCACTGCAGTCTTAAATTTAAGCATGAATGGAGGACCGTACACACTTTTCAACACACTGAACCCTGCTGGTTGTGTACATGTACATCTCATGGATCCATGTTTCCGTCCAACACTTGGTGCGATGTGTGTTGCTCTTTTATCTGAGCTGCCTCTGTGGCGGGAAAGATAAGAGGGTTTGGGAAGGCCTTTGAACTGCTGAGCATCAATCGCAGATTTCTCTCCCCTCTATTTCCTCATCTGCGGACCTCAATGTATTCGACTACCTCAGCCAACCCGAGCAGTGGACGTAATAATGATACCCGACACTTAAAGCAGAAAGTGTTGTGGTCTGTGCAACATATAGTGTTTTGCTCTCCCTCTCTCTCTCTCTGTGCTGCTTGTTTCTTTGTCTCCTTATCCATTTGCATGCCGACCCTTATCAAGCTGGGCTGTCCTTTCTTCAGCCTGCATCTTAATTATGCGTCTCGAAGAGAGACCGGCCGGCCCCCTACATCTGACAAGCGTCTGAGGAAAAAGCTGCATGTCTGATGACTAAATCCCGTTTTCTCGAAAAAGCGCCCATCACTCAAAGCTCACGTATGTACGAGGACGCCGCTTTAAGGTAAGGATGCCTCTGTTTTCAATTACTTATGCTTTTTAAAATCTTGTTTGCACAGATTGAGCTTTTTGGAAAGTTCATTCAGCAATTACAGTTCTAATCAACAGGTGTCATTCCTGAGGAAATGCTAGAAAAAAATTCAATTGCATTACATTTCTGAGTCATGTATTTTAGAGCTCGTCTTTAGATGGTAGATTTTACTCTTATTTCAGTATTTCAACTAACTGTTTGCTCAAAGCAGGTCACAATAACTGTATTAACTAACAGCTGTGTTTTATTATACATGATGTGAGGGAAAAATATCCTTTTTTATGACACGCAAGCCATTCAATCTTTTATTTTCTTTAAAGATATATCAATTTTGATCTGTTTTATGGCATACAGGAAGATATTAAATCACAAAATTGTTTTTAAAAAGGGCCAAAATGTTATCAAGGATGTAATGGTCTGTTTGTTTGATATATATTGTAAATGGCTAAGGTGTCATCCCACAAATTAGCGTGAAATCTCTTTCCCCAAACCCCCCGTCAAGGGTAAAGTAATGAACACTCATCTGCTTGTGACAGGGCCTCTCCATCTCTCTCTCGCTGTTAGACAGGAACATGCGTTTCTTCATACAAAAGAGCATCTGCAATAGCAACACAGTTAGCCTAGCGCAAACGGAAAATGTACTTTCCTGAGCCGTTCTCAGAAGTGTATTAATCAGTTTGATAGGCTGACTTGAGATTAACATGTTTAAGTGTTCAAACTGACTCTATATCAAACTGTAAACTGATTTTTTTTTCTGTTCCTGATATCGAATATAACAGTAAATTTTCATTTACAGATATTTATGCTTTATGCAAATGAATCTGTATTAACACAAACAGCTAGTGTATTTACAACTATTGATTGGTGCCACTGATCTTAAAGCAGTGTTGCTTTTCTTCAGGCCTGGATTTTTATTATTTATTTATTTTCTAAGAAAATGATCCATCAGCAGAAAGGCAATTAAAGGTAAAAATCTATATTTAGAGTGTCTGTAACCTTGTAGCTTTGGGCGAGAAGTTCGAATGCAGTTTAATGAACAGGTGGAACGGCAGGAGGAGATATATAAATAATGCACACCGAGAGGCTTTTATATAAGAGCTGTCAGCTTGATTGCTAAAAGAATTACTTATGTTCACCCTCTTGTACAGGTTAAAATAGAAAACAGATGGCCCTTCTGTTGTAAAAGTGATAACAGGATATTAAATACCTGATAGCCCATAAAATTGCTCAGTTTGTATGGTGTGCTGTTTCCAGGTCCGGAGTGGTTTTACAAATTACAATCTGGTCCCTCCGGGGAGGTTTGATTCTGATGTCAGACTACAGAAATGTGTTGAGATTGTTTCATTTAATTTAACAGAAATGATTGTGGACAGTTCTCACCTTACAGTCAGGTTCAGTGTGTTGACATTAGATAATGCATTAAGTATCATGCACTAACAACAAACCACATTTTTAACAGCATGTATTAATGTTGATTTAATAATAAACTATAATATACTGTTTGCATTGACTAATGTTAACATGTATAACTTGAAGGGGTGCAAATGTATTTGTATGTGCAAATATAAACATTAATTAGTGAAAAACAGCTTTTACAGCATTTGTTAATATTAGTTCATGTTAATTGCATTTAAATACATTTTCAAAGGTGTATCTAGTTAATGCACTGTGAACTAACTTAACTTTTACTTAAAGATTAATCAATGCTGTAAAAAATATTGCTCATTGTTCGTAAATGTTAACTAATATTAATAAATGGGACCTTATTGTAAAGTGTTAACAGTATTTTTTTATTCACAGTTTATGATACCTACTAACAAATTAAACCTTAAGTGTTATTTATTTATCACTTGAATATGAGTAGATGTAGAATTTGATTAATGGTCAAACATTAACAAATACCTTTCTGGTGTTCATTCAGAAATATTCAGCCTGTAATCTCACAAAATCCTAATTGAAACGAGATGATTTTTTTTTTAGCTTAATTTAAATGTTGTTTCCAAAAGCAATCCCACACACTTATGTCTCTGAACATGGAGTGGGAAAGGGAAATTAATAATTCATGTGGTTGTAAGCAACATTGCCTCCAAAATCAGCAAGCAAATGATACTTCATTCTGCCCAGGAACCCATACAGGTCTCCAGGACTAATTACTTAATGAAAAAGATCAAATTACCAGCTTTCTTCATCTGTGCCCCAGATCCACTCCGAAGTTCAGCTCCAAATTTTGGCATCACCCTCACTGACATCAGCACTCAATCCTGTGAAAACCGACACTACTATCCTGAAATCTAAACAACTTTACTCTTGAGTTTCAAGGCTTTTTAAATATTGGTTTAGTTGCATGTGCTGACAGAACGAATAAAATGCAATACAAGTTTATAGTTTGAGAACACGAAGACTGATTTAATTTCAACTGATGTGCTTTATTCTCTGATCTTTTTGCAGGCCACTTGGACACGCATGACAGCCTGACCATCAAATTGACCTATTAATATTAGATATGTGATCAACTCTCAGAAAGTTGTAACAAATTTGTTTTTGTTTTTTTAAAAGCCTTTTTTCATTCTTGTAAAAATATCATCATTTTTATTTCAATCTTTTTAACTGATTTGTCATTTCTACACAGTGTTTTAATTTTATGTTATTAAAATGGCCAAACTTTAGTTGCAGACACATCTCATGCAAAACACTTAATGCACTGACAATTAACCTTGACCAACTTCATATAAAAGCCATGCGTAAAATGTTGCCAGATCAGGACTGTGATTTCAGTATTTCTCCATTTCCATAGTCCCCATTACTGGCTGGGTTTGTGTTAGCAACCTAGATCCTTCAGCATTAAGTCATTACCACCACCCAAGCAGAATGAGTTTTTAAACGGGCACCATGGACGACTATTTTGAGTTAATTAAGAAATAGATCTCGACGTAATCGTCCGAGGTTCCTCTTGCGCAGCCCAACCTGTAATCTACCTATATTTAACTAAATGTCAATGATCTAAAAAAAAAAATTAACAAACACTGTTTTCAGTGATATCTAAATCTTAAAGTGATAAATAGGCCTCTTCTCACCCTTTACGCACACGTCAAATCTGACCGCAATGGAATCGCTCGAGCTGCTTGCTGTTGCTATGGTTACTCTCTCAGGAGAACACAACTTTTATTTCTTAGCGTTTGTTCGTTAAACCTGCAGTTACATGGCGATGTATTTGAACTAAGACGCCCCAACCTTTTGTTTCGATTTCCTTTAGGGGGGTTCAAGCTTTAATTCGGCGCGTCTGCGTTCCCCACACCCACCTCAAATCGCAACCGCGTACTGAGCACTTTTCTTAATATACTCATTCATATAAACACTTGGACTGTCACATGAAGGCGGGGCTCCCTGTAACTCCATAGTGACGTGATGCGGCTTGTCTTGGTCAAACCTACCAATGAAACGGGCCTTCTTGACTCCACCGGGGCTGCGCGCAGCGAAAGGGTGCCGGATCATTTCAACGCAAAGCGGCACTCCGCCGCAGGTGAGGCGGGGATGCAGCATCGCTACTCGGGAGCCGTTCATCAGCACCACCACCACCACGCGGAGCACAGGGGTGGCCCTAGACAGACCGCACACCCCTTGCCAAAACAGAGCCAAGAGAACCTGCCCAGCCCTTTCAGTCATGAAGCACCACTCAAAAGCCAAGGGAGCAACCCAAGTCTCGCAGACTGTTCCAAACCCTCCCTAAGTCGGCAGCAGAGTGTTGGAGGGGCTGCCAAAACTGCGAATTGCCAACAAGATCACTGTTCGTGCAGCTGCGGATTGCAAGAGCATCAACAGCTGTTGCAGCAGCAGCATCGCAACCCTCCACCTTCCCTCCAGCTACAGGTTCAGCAGCAGCGGCTGCTGAGGAGCAGCCTGCCCAACTGCTGCGTGAGAGGATCCGCGGAGCTGAGAAGCCAGCAGCCGTCTTTGCTGCAGCAGCACCGTGACAAAGACAGCCTGAGATCAGGCGAGCAGCGGAATCTAGCGTGGACGCCTGATAGATGCCAGGGAGCCAGGAACTCCGTTTCGCCGCGGAGTAAAAGCAGCCCGCTGTCTTCTGACAGTCGCCTGTGGTTCGAGGAGAATAAACACAGACACGAAGGCTGTAAGGTAAGCCTGCATACACCGACTCGTTGAAATACGCATCGTTTATACATGCACTCTGTGAAGTTTATGCTTAACAGGTGGCCAGTTTTAGCAATGCGCCCGATTACGCAGGCAGCGCAATACTGGGAGGTCGTGTTTGAAATCGCTTGCCATTTTTAACACCAAATTACGGCCGCGTGGATGCAGAGAGCTGATTTGTAGTTGCTAGGTGTTGGTATTCGTGTTAACCTCGAAAGCATGGAAAGAAAGAACAAGCGGGGTTGCTTGCAACAGGCTGTCCATGATTCCCATGATGGCGTTTAATAGTAAGCATTATGAAGCATTCATTCATTCCTACACCTGCATCATTCATATGTAGTCTAACCCTGAATATTTCTAGCCTGCCTCATTATGTGAGTCACAGTTTAAAATTAGTCTATCTATCTATCTATCTATCTATCTATCTATCTATCTATCTATCTAACTGTATGCCAGCGCATTCGTCGCCTGAAAGGAGCAGGGGCCAGAAAAGCAAGGCAGAAAGGCAAATCAGTGTCATTCATTCCTTGTGGGAGAGTCGACCCTGTTTCTGCCTCGCTGTTCCATTTTCTGCCTGTGCAAGCCAAGGGAAAGCCCCCCTGAGTGTCACTAACATGTACTTCAGGCCTGTATTATTCATGACGGGTTAGACATCACTGCCAGAATGGAGAGACATTAGTATCAGTTTAGTTCACAATGCACAGCAGATGGAGGTAAAACCCATCAGCCATCTCTTCCCATGAAGTCTCCCATAAGTCTTTCCCGTTGTTTGCGTCTTGACTGGTTCTTGTGTTTGTCTGCATTGTGCTTGTTCTAAAAGAAAAAGTGATTGTTCTACCTGTGGTCCTTGGATTAATTTGTAATTTAATTCAGTGTTTGATGCACAGCATTGGTAGGAAGTAATATTACCCTGGGAGCTCAAACACATTTAGCTGTTTGTACAAATCGCTTCTTTTAGGAAAACCACATTTATGCAGAATTCTCTCCAAGGGAGGGGGTTGTAATTATGTAAATATTTACGCAGAGTTTACAGTTTGGCTTCTTCTTGATTGTGCATGAGAGGGAGTGAAAGCACTGGGATGTGCCGTGGATGTTGAGGGAATGACTGGTTCAGTATGAGCGAGCAGGCAGAGGGGAGAATCTTCGGGTGTTGTTGCTCTGCAGCTGGCGTTCTGCTGCTTAATCAAGGGTAATTTGTGGAGAGTATAATTGGCTGAGCTCTCTCGTCTCTCTGTATTCGAACTGAAACTGTCCGAGAGCTCTGCAATGCCTACGGTGTGTGTGTTTGTGACTTCTGGAACTATGTCAGACTACGTTAAACCCTATTGCTATAGTATAAATCAAAGTATCAAAGGCTGAAAATGTCCTCACCCTCAGGCCACACAAGATGTAGCCGAGTTTGTTTTTTCATCGGTAAACAGATTTGGAGATATTAAGCTTTACATCATTTGCTCACCCATGGATTCTCTGCAGTGAATGGGTGCAGTCAGAATGAGTTCAAACAGCTGATAAAACCACAATAATCCACAGGACTATAGTCGATCAATTAATGTCTTGTGAAGCGAAAAGCTGTGTTAATTCTAATAAACAAATCTAACAAGATGTTTTTAACTTCAAAGTCTAAAATACAAGTCTATAATCCAAATAAAGCTTCCTTCAGTGAAAAAGTTTTCTTTTTTGAATCAAGAGAGAAATATGCATAGATCAAGCAGAGTTTACAAACGGAAACAGTTCTAAACAAATATGTCGGTGGATTTTGATGAGAGGACGACAGGGAATGGACTTTTTCCACCAGAGAAAGAGTTATTATGGACATGCATTTTGGCCAGAAACAATGGTTTAAAGTTAAAATGGCATAATGATGGATTCATTTATTATAAACGCACAGCTTTTCACTTTGCAAGATGTTAACTGATGGACTGGAGTTGCATTATTATTATGGTTTTTAATCAGCTGTTTGGACTCTCATTCTGACAGCTCACATGTGATGCTAAAAAGCAAACTCGACATAATCTTTGAGTGAGTAAATGTTCAGCAATTTTTCATTTTTGGGTGAACTTCCTTTGATAAAAGAATATGCTCTGAAACTAACATACTAACATTATTTTGAATTATTGATGCTACCAGTTAAAACACCTTTTGCTATTTCAGGTATAATTCATCCATCTATTTTTAAATACCTGATCATTCTCTTGTTGTCTATAGTGTGATGAAAACAACAACAACAAAAAACTTGGTTACACTTTATTTTAAGTGCCCTTGTTGCAGTGCAATTATATATTTAGGTACCGAGTAATATTAATTAACAAAGGGTTAGTGTTAGGAATACGGTTAGTTTATAGTTAGTTGCATGTAATTATACAGAATTTACCGTTGTGACTACATTAAGTACCTAACAACAAGGACACTCTATAAAATAGTGTTACCAAAAACTTTGATTCAGAAACAATTATCTTGACTCCACTGCTTTTGTTCTTGTTGTCTTTTAGCCCATGAGAGCCCCTGCAGTTATTTATGAGATAGCGCACAAAGTTTCACTGGGGAAATGATACAAATGATGTTATGAAGTCAATTGCTTGAGGATGTGAATGCAGTCTTTTTAACCTATAATGCGGGGAACTGTTCTGGATGTGAAACATTGTAAAAATCAAGCTACTTTTCATGATGCTGGAGTTGTACGGACAATTTTGCCAGTATTCCCAGTCTCAACGGCATTTGTTAGGTTATCGCTAATTGGTCACTAAGTTGTTCCTAGGCTATTGCTTACTAGTGCCTAGATGCTAAATGTTTTATTTTTTTCCACAGATAAAGATGAGAAAATAATCTTTTCACAGAAGACACGTTCTTTTTCTATCATCCGCCATGCAAAAAACATGTCCATTAGGTATGATTTGATTTATAATTTTTGTCTGTATTACTGTTGCAGGATGAGTTGCACACCAGTTTTGGGATGGGAGCAATAATAATAATAGTGAAATGTACTTTATTCTTATTATATCTCAGGGAAGTTGTTAGTGAAGGGCTTGGGACTGGGTGTTTGTGTGATGCCATTGCAGCTCTACATTCGTTGTTAAAAAATTTAGGCCTAAATTTAATATTTATTTGAACGGCATATAGAATTTCCAGTATTAATATTAGTACTAATAAAGTACTAATAAACAAAATGTTTTTAAATACAGGTTTATATATTTATCATCAATTAATCCAATTTGTTTCAATCTGATATTTTATATGCAATTCAAAAACTGGTACATATTTATGCTTAAATATTTTTTTGAGTTCAGAATGATTAGTCACGTGACATTTACAGTTCCTTTGATTGGCTGAAAAAGTTCTGTGGTTCTCATTAGCAAAGATTGTAAATTTCTTATCGCAAAGCCCTCATGGTCCTGCATCATCCAGGCAACTGGCATTGAGATGCTAAAAGACCGTTTTCTCCAGTTATCATGGTTCAATCTACATAAAAATCACAACGGCTGAAACAAATCACACACAAATGTTTTTCTTATTTTGGCTCTTACATGGTACGGGCCCTGAGGTGCAAATTTATGCAACACAAGACGAGGGAAGATCACGTTTTGATAGTGAAGAGCAGTTAGAAAAGATATTCTTGAATAGCGGGATCTGTAATCAGTTCTCAGGTCTGCTGCAGACATTTCATTACAGAAAGAGACCTGAGGAACAGAGAGTCAGATGCCACATCTGAATGAGTGCAAATTCAATGTCAAAATAGATTTGCTAAATTGGATTTGTACGGACCAAAGCTTGCAGAGAGGGGAATGAAGGAGCAGGGGAGGGTGAAGTCTAAGGGCCCTTCAGCTTTGACATGCACAGAAGAGAATATTGGTTAATACGGAAAATTAGCGAAATGTGAAATTGTGAGGCTGAGACAATGAAGACGCTATTCCAACATGGTGCAATCCTAGCCTGTTGCATCAAAATGGAGATGAGCAGATGTTGTTTTTGTGACTGATATATGATCAGTTTTGTAGACGTGTCCCAAAACAGCATAAAATTGCACTCGGAGCATGCAGCTGTGTGTTTTTAACTGACTCTTCAAGGTCATGCAAAGAATTTCTGACTTTGTGCGTCTTTGTTGTTACAGCAGCTGTGCTGTCATTTATGTTGGAAGTTACACTGTGGTGCATCCCATTGGAAAGAAAAATCACAAATGAGATCTCTGTAATATCCCAATTCTTTCTCTTGACAGCAATGTGATTAAATAGAGAGCAAATGGAGACTTTTGCTTAAATGCAGTAATCAATGTGCCTCCTCTGGAGTTTCAGAATAGATCAGTGTCACTATCTGTGCTGAGATTTGGCAAGATACGGAAGTCTGCAATCAAAAGTCTGGGACTTCCCCATGTACAGTATTTGTATATATATTTTTTAATGTGACTAGAACATCTATCTAGCTATCATCTAGATAGGGGTCAGTTATATTAACATTATTTTTTCTACTTTTTGAAACTGATCAAAAGTGACAGACTTTTACATTGTTAAAAAAAAATCATATTTAATATATTATATTTCTATATATATTATTGAGCAGCAAGTCAGCATATTAGAATTATAATATGTACTATTATAATAATAGTATTGAATAAATACTATTGAAATTCTGCTTTAGCTTCAAATGAATATATTGCATATTAAAGTAGATTAAACCTCAGGGTAATGTCAATATTGGGTTTTTGGGGGGGAACAGATGTTAGTATATTGTACCTTTTAACATTTCCAGGAAGAAAGACTAATAACACAATTGACTACTGGCTCTCTCCGGACATTGATAGAAAAAAGAGCTCATTTGGCAACTGGCAGACCATGCTGGCCTTGGAAAGAGTGGAAGTTTTGACAGGAGCTTTGCTATGTATTGCAATTGATCCCTGGAGCTCTTTCATCAGAGAGACAGTCGCTGCTTGTTGGAAATCAGTTCTGAACCTCTGGGTCTGTTTTATTATGTCTATTACTCCATTGTATTTTAAAGTAAATATAGGTACACATAAGTGATACAAGGACAATAGATATATTTTTCTCTCTAGCTGAAATAGCCTACAGTATTTCAGAGACATATGTTGAAGTAGAAGGTCTCCAAATATACTCCAAAGTGTGTGTTTTCCTACAGTAAAGGCCTGAGAGTCCACACCACAACTATAACAATAACGGCACAAAGGAACAATATCGTTGGATTCATTATCAGAACAATATTTCTTGCTGATGAATGATAAAAACATCAGAATCCATCCTGCTTTAAAGAGCTTGAGCTTTTAAATTGGCAGACGTCATAACTGCAGCACATGCCTATTATTAGCAGAATGTTATCATGCTTTGGTGTGGACGCTAATATAATTATCGTTTTTGGTGTGAATGGGCCACAATATATACATTGTAACAAAATATAGATGATATAAAACATATTTTATAGATTAGACATTCTTTAAACAAATTCTTAGCCCTATTAGAAATATTTTTTTGTAGTATTTATTATAGTATATTAAATTATATTCAGAGTGTAAAAGACTCTACTTTTGGACAAGTTCCCACAGTCTGTTTGTGGAAAACAAACATAAAAAGTGGGACAAACAAAAAGCTGTACAGAATATAAATTATCTGTTGCCATGTCAGCAGAAAGCCATGTGAAAGTCTCACACGAGGGACCTTGATAGAAATTTACTTTCGGGGGACCTGAGTACTTGTTTTTCTAGTCCTGAATGGTATTATCTGTAACCTCAGTTTAAGCGTCAGTATCTAGTAGCAGTTTCTGCATAGATATAGTCAGTACAGCCCAGTGCAGTAACATGGATAAACATAATTTTTCAAGTAAAAACAGTGAAACTGTCAGTTATGCTGAGGAGGCTGGAGGTTCAAGCAGTGATTTTGGATTTAACATGATCTCTACCGAGGTTCAGCTAAACCAGGTATGTGAAAGGAACAGTTTCCAGGTGGTTCCACAACTAGCTTTGGTTAACTATGCCTATCAGCAGTGTATGTTGGATATGTTTGCATATGTATTTTCAAACAGCTGTCTTTACTCTCATTTCTAATCCATTGGTGTCTCGGTTAGAATGTGGGTCTACGTTTTGCGCTGCCTATCAGAAAATGACATTACAGAAGTAGGTCTCTGCAAATGAGTTGGCATTGTGTCAGGCCAGCAGCTAGATAACAGAAACTGATCCTTATTGCCAAAATTAATTAGAACAGTATAAATTCAGAATAAAAATTCAATTCAGAAATAATTGAATAATGTGAGATTATTGTGAGCAAGCTTTTTGTATCATCTTCACAAGCATTATCGCATTTACTGATCTGTAATACAATTAGGTAAAATATTCACTAATTTCCGAACACTGTAAAGAAACTTTGCATGTTCCCATGCTTTCACGGTTACAGTTTTTTATATTTATACAAATTCTTTCAAATCATTTCACTATGTGTATCTGGGGGTCAATTGATTAATGTTTCTTCCATCTGAACAGTTGACTAGTTTTGAAAAGTGATACTAGTGACAAACTAGGCTATAGGGATTGTGATAGGCTATTGGATTATATTCCTGTTTGCAGCTTTGTTTAGTTAAAGTAAACAGTTTCTGTTGTCAGAAATCATTTTGACAATGTTATTCAAAATACATTTTCATTTAAGAAAGTTGGGGTTGTTGAGTTTTTTTTTTAATGCTCACCAAGGCTGCATTTAGTTGATCAAAAATACAGTAAAAACAGTAATATTGTGAAATATTACACTTTTAACTAGCTGTCACTTTATATTTTTAAAGTGAGTGAGTGATGTGACGTGTAGCCAAGTATGGTGTCCTATACTTGGAATTTGTACTCTGCATTTCACCCATCCAAATACACACACACACAGCAGTGAGTAGTGAACAAACACACTCCCGGAGCAGTGTGCAGCCATTTTTTGCTGCGGCGCCCAGGGAGCAGTTGCTCATAGAAAGTATAAGAAAGCTCAAAAGAAAAGCATTTATTTGAAATAGAAATCTTTTGTAACATTATAACTTTTGATTAGTTTAACGCAATCCTTGCTGAATGACAGTATTAGTTTCTTTCAAAAAAAATCTTTTGAATGAGAGTATATTTTGGCCATCAGCTGTTTTTTTTATTGAAAATTTCAGTGTTTACTTAATTTATTTCAATTTTTTTTAAATCATTGGTTTATTTCAGTTTTTCTTTATTATAGCCCTGTGATGCTTTTTATATAAATCAAACTGTAAATAGTTGGTTTCACATTGACCGAAAGCTTTTTCAGTAGTTACAGTCAGTAGACGATGCTCCTCCCACATGCATTTTGAACCTTGTAGATCAGGGGTGCCCAACCCTGTTCCTGGCGATATACTGTCCTGCAAAGTTTAGCTCCAACTCTAATCAAACACACCTGCCTTTAATTTTCACGTGATCCTGAAGACCTTAATTAGTTGCTTCAGGTGTGTTTGATTAGAGTTGGAGCTGAACTTTGCAGGACAGTTGATCGCCAGGAACAGGGTAGGGCACCCCTGCTGTAGATGCTGGCATTTATAATGTAATTTTCGAAAGAAATGTCCATAAAATCAGCATTGTTGCGAGTCGGCAGTGCTCTGCCCCTCAGCCAGCACACAAGCACCTGGACACAAAAGAAAATGATAAAAATCTATAAAATATCTTCTCATTTCTGGCAGGTGAATGCGGATGCCAACAGGCTGAGCCATGCTGGATCGCGGCCTTCCCTGTCCCACGGCGGCCCACAGTATCCTCAGATAGCCATGAACAGCTGCAAGTACAATGGGGGCATAGTCAGACCACTCGGCAGTCTGGGGGCGTCCCGGAGGAACCTAGCAGAGCTGGACTCTGAGACACAGCCTTTGCAGACCCTGCACACTTCCGGCCTGGAGGTGGTGGTCTCCAAAGGGAATGGGGAAGACCCTAGTAAGCAGTCCAGTGAGAACCTTGTGAGGCAAAGACCATGCAGCGCTCCGCATAAGAAGAACAAGGACATTGGCTATAAGCTCGGGCACCGGAGGGCGCTGTTCGAGAAACGCAAGCGCCTTAGCGACTACGCCCTGATTTTTGGAATGTTTGGGATTGTTGTCATGGTGACGGAGACCGAACTCTCCTGGGGAGTTTATACAAAGGTAAACGTTTTGAAGTTTTGAATAGCCTCAAAGAGTTTTCTGGACACTTTAAGGGATACGTAGGGATCCACCCAAAAACAAACATTGGGTCATCTTTTACTCACCCTCATGTTATTCCAAACCTGCATTCATTTCCTCCTGCTGAAGATGATGATATTTAGTTGATATTTTGAAAACCGTTTTGGTTCCCTTTGACTTCCATTGTATTTTTGTCCATACAGTGGGAATCAGTGGGAACTTAGGAACGAAACTGTTTAGTTACCAAAATTTTTCAAAATATTTTATTGTGTTCCACATAAGAAATTAAGTCATATACTGTAGGTTTGGAACGACGTGGGTGAGTAAATTATGACCGAATTCTACATTTTTTGGTGGACTATCACACAAAAATGTCTTAATTTAATTGAAGTATATATGAAAATATCTAACCATATAAAATCAATTGAAAAACGTATTAACTTAAAAATCAGTGGGTTACACTTTTCAGCATGAAATAATAGAAACTGCAAAAGCACAGAACAAACTGCTTAAACTAAAAGATGCAAACTAAAAATATAAATATGAAAGTGAACTCAAAGTATTAATACTATAATCATATGTAAATAATACTAAAACATCACTCTTTGAAGCTTATATTTTTGCTTGAAGTGTTAGCTTAAAGTGTCATTCTGTATTCTCTTTTGTATTTTTTATTTATTTATTAATTTTTTTGTAAATAACATTGGTTGTAAAATAACATTGTTTGGTTATATAATTAGGATTAAGACATTCCTAGATTTTTTTTTTTTAAGTTTGGTCCAAGTGTCCAATACTTTTTGAAGCTGTGTGTGTATGTGTATTAGTATTTGTTGGGTGCTGGTTGAAAACTCAGACTTGTAGTTAAGAAGTTCAACCTGCTTCACCAAGAAAACCCATTGTATTGTAAAAAGATGGCTATGCTATCCACACGTTAGACCAGCACCTGAACCACTATTAAAATTCATGCTTGTGTAAGATGGTCTTTTTCAACAGGGCAATGATGTGTCACAAGAATTCACATGTTAACCTCTGCTAGATTAGCTTTATACATCTTACTTCATCCTTATTACTTTGATTCATACCATGTAATTAAATGCTGCAGCATATTGAAGTCCAAGAGTGATCTATTTATGACCGTTTAAAGACACTAAAGGGTAAATTCATCATTGACATAGGCTACTTTGTGCGCACTTGCTTAATGGATAGAGGCATCAGATAGCATCAATCAATTAAATTTTCATAGCATGCTCTTGATAATTACATGTGTAATTTTTTATATAAGTATTTGCAATCTTTTATCCGAAGGTATAGCTTCTATACAGAAAGGACGTGAACAAGCTAATAGGCCTTACCCTTATTTGTTTCCTTAATTATTTTAGGGACCTCAAATGGCTCAGCTGTGGAAAGAGCAAGTGATCTCCACTTAGAGTTGTACTTACCAGACCTTCAAAAATGGCCATTTTTGCCTTAAAGTAAAGATGGTGATAGTATATTATCACTAACGACATATTGGCATCAGTAGGCCATCTGTCAGTGCAAAATATGGTTCTGAAAAAAAAAATGCTTAAACCAGCCAGATTTGCTGGTCTTACAGTTGCTGGTTTGACCTTTAAAATCATTGCCTACAAGTTGTCATTCTCATATGATTCTACAGTTTGTTGATTCTTTTGGCCTAAGTGAATCGCTGGCCCTGAAGTTAGACGATCCCTGGAGTAGAGCTTTCTTTTTTTAACTTCCCCTAAAAGCATAGTTCGATGCCTTAGCCAGCACATCGTGTTCCAGTGTATCAGCAGAGTCAGACAGGTTTAATGAGCTCCAATTGCACTGATCTCATAATGAGGATTGTCATCCAGAGAGAAAGAACCACAGCTAAGATTGAAGGAACTGGACTGGACTTATGGGTATACTTTGTGTTAAATCATTATTCGCTACATCTGTTGGAATTAGTTAAGAGCACAAGCTATGTTTCCCATCTGAAAAAAATCACAGCTTCAACCAGCTGGTTAAAGTCTGGCTCAGGGATGCTCAATCCCGTTCCTGGAGATCTAATTACCTGCAGAGTTCAGTTTCAGCCCTGCTCAAAAACAACGGTCTGTAAATATGAAGTGCTGCTGAAGATCTTAATTGGCTGGTTCAGTTGTGTTTGATCAGGGTTGGAACTGAACTTTTCAGGAATGTAGATCTCCAGGAACAGGATTGTGTACCCTTGGTCTAATTGGCTTAGAGCTCCTAGATTGACCCACTGAAAAGTGCCAAAATCCATCTATAACCAAACAGACCAGGTTAAGATCTAAACCTGGCCTGGTCTGTTGTCTGGTTATAGAGGGATTTTGGGCACTTTGCAGCTGGAGCTCCAGGCCAACTAAACCTGCTGTTTGAGGCTGGTATTTATTTTTGTCTTATTTTTTATTTTTATATTATATGAGTAAAAGTACTTTAAAAGCCTAAGTTGTAACATAAAAACTACAGCTTCCACAAGACTGTGAGTTTACATGCTTGGCTAATCTGTTACGGAAATTAACCATGGTTTTACTACATATAAAACCAAAAAACATAGTTAATACAGTTAACCCATGGTAACCACATTTTAACAATGGTTTTGCTACACTAGTTTAACTATGGTATTTGCACACTAAAAAATGCTGGGTTAAAAACAACCCAACTTGGGTTATTTGGCAACCCACCGCTGGGTAAATTTTGCACAGAACACATGCTGGGTTATTTTGACCCAGCTGGTTGGGTTAAATGTTTTTACCCAGCATGCTGGGTTGTTTTATTGAAGTCAACTATGGTTTAAAAATTACTATATTACTGGCTTAAAATGAAATTAAAAATCACATACAGAATTACTTGAGGCAACAGCAATAATCAAAAGAGGAACATTTATTAATAATCAAGAACACCTGTGGACAAAAATATAAGACACACTGAATTTATTTGGGTGAATACAGCATAATTTACAATATTACATGCATTTAAACTCATTTAACAAGTATTCTAGAAAAAAAAAAAAAACAGTACTGAGAGATTAGAGAACACATTTTAATATTAAATTATTACCATCCCAAAGAGGCACAAAATCACTTTCACAGACTTTTTCATTAGCTGTTCCCTCCTGGTGGAATGACCTGCCCAACTCAATCCGACCAGCTGAGTCCTTTGACATCTTCAAGAAATGGCTAAAAACACATCTCTTCCATCTTTATTTGACCCTCTAACTCTAGCACTCTCTATTCTAATTCTGTTTTAGCTATCTGCCGTCTTTGTATTTATTAATCTTCTTTGTATCTATCTGACCCTCTAACACTATTATTATTATTTTTTTTAATTCTATCTACTTGTGTTCTTAAAAAAAACAGAAAAAAAATTCTTGCTACGTGTACTGCGTTAGGCTAACCGAGACTTGTCACTTGGATTTGATTGCTCATATTTTCCTCATTTGTAAGTCACTTTGGATAAAAGTGTCTGCTAAATAACTAAATGTAAATTAAATAATATTCAGTATTATATCGAATAAAATCAGTTTGTTATCCCAGGCAAAAGGCGTTTCCATTATGTGAAACAACCGCTGCTGATGCATTTAGCTGACTGACATCTCATCCTTGTATGTTGCGTTGCGTAAAATAATTTACTTTAATTAACAGTACAGTAAAGACTTTATAAACAAAATAACATGCTTTCAAAAATGACCCAGCAGCTTAGTTACAGAAAAACTACCCAGCACATGGGTAAAATTTAAAATGACCCAACAAGCTGAACCCAGCATTTTTTAGAGCGTAGTAAAACTATGGTTAATTAATACGCCAAAAACATGGTTACTACACATTTACTATAATAAAACCATGGTTAATTTTTGTTAGGGATCAGTTAAACTGTTGCAGTCTTGTGGCTACTTCTTAGCATCAACTTAGCAACATTTAAAAAATGCTTAAATCCAGTTTGAAAGTGGGACTGTGGGGTTTTACTTATAGAACAACTAGTAATATTAACCACAAGCCTTTTTTCACTCTTAAATCAAGTACTTGTATTCCAAAACTTCCATTCTTTAAAGACTCCATAACTTGAAAATGCTAATGCTAATTGCTAAAAACTGAGATACTCTATATAGGTAGCTTTCTTGCATCAAAAAACAAAAAACGAATCCTGCATAGTTCAAACTCCTCAAACTGCTGTATGCTTCATCTAGCACGTGTGCAAGACTCTTACATACAGTAGCCGTCAAGAAATGGTGTTTGTCTGTGACTTATAAATCTGTTTACTCTTGTTGTCGACACTTTTATCCAAAGCGACATACAATGCAGTATGTTCTCTGGGAAGCAAATTCACAAAAACAAGTTGCAAGAACATAAATGTAAACTAATGTTGTTGTTGTTTTTTCATTGTCTCTGCAGGAATCCTCATATTCATTTGCACTGAAATGCCTTATTAGCCTCTCCACTGTAATTCTGCTCTGTCTGATCATTATGTACCACGCACGAGAGATTCAGGTAAGTAGCCGACTCTGCTTTGGAAGCCAGAAACAAGAGCATAGATTGAGACAGGAGCCTAAAAGATTACAGAGGAAGCACTTATGCCAATTCCTAATGACTTACAGTAGCAGCAGAATGAAAACTTGCCCTGGCTTTTGTAATTCCTGATATCTGCATTCAGCGTCTGTGTTTTTTTTACCTATCCATTAAGAGGTCTTTATAGAGAAGACACTGATTTTGATTAATGATGGTATTACAAGTGGGGCTTATGGCTAATAGGAGATGTAATTTAATACAGGCCTGTCAATCAGTTGCTTTGTGAGCATTATTTAATGACTTGGAACATCAGATGATGGTCAAATTACTGAATGGATGAACAATTAAAAAACCTTTATTCCTGATTGCAGGTTGTATACATTACAATCATTGAAACAAAAGAGAAGAAATCCATATTATAGTCATAAAACTAAAACCACAGAGAATGCTTTCATATTATATATTATTTATATTGTTTAAAATTTATGTCCGTTTATATATCATATGTATGTGTGTGCGTGCATATACATAGACATATATATTTGTGTCATTTAAAATTTGCGTTTTTTTGTAATTATTATATTATGAAACATTCTAGTACTTATTATATAACAATTTTAGTCTATTAAATAACATCTAAACATGTTTAAAACAAGGTAAATGTACCTGATAGAACTGTATAGTGTGTGTGTGTGTGTGTGTGTAATATATGTGATTGTGTACATATATGTACATATATAGTTCAATCAGGTACATTTAATCTTGTTTTTTTATGTTAAGAAATTATTTTGATGTATCATTTATATTCTAGTTATAGAATTTTATATAATATATTGTATGTAATATATCTCATATCTATTCTCATACAATTCTTTCAGGTAAATTAAAGATGTTTGCATTTTTAATGACAAATTGTATTTTTTGCAATGAAGATCATAGTTATCCTGTAGGACCGTTCAATGCCTTCAAATTTGTTGTTTCTGCCTAACGTTTAGCTCTTTATGGTTGACAATGGAGCAGATGACTGGCGGATAGCCATGACATACGAGCGTATCCTGTTTATCGTTTTGGAGCTGCTGGTGTGTGCCATCCACCCCATTCCAGGTCAGTACGTCTTCACTTGGACCGCCCGCCTGGCCTTCACCTACACCCCGTCTGTGGCGGATGCAGATGTGGACATCATCCTCTCCATCCCCATGTTCCTGCGGCTGTATCTGATTGGCCGGGTCATGCTCCTGCACAGTAAGCTCTTTACGGACGCCTCGTCACGCAGTATCGGAGCCCTCAATAAGATCAACTTTAACACACGCTTTGTCATGAAGACTTTGATGACTATCTGCCCAGGCACAGTCCTGCTGGTTTTCAGCATATCATCATGGATCATTGCTGCCTGGACTGTTCATGTCTGTGAGAGGTGAGATAAACCTTTGATTTCTGAAGAAACACTGTTTGTACCTGCAGTAGTAAAGGAATATTCCACCTAAAAATGAACTCACCCCTCATGTTGCTCTAACTTTCCTCATTCTACACTGTAAAAAAGATTTTTGGAAACACTTCTCAATAAGCTTCCATTTGTAAACAGTAGTTAACTACATTATTTAGCATTATATAACAATGAAAAATACTTTTAAAGCATTTATTAATCTTAGTTAATGTTGATTCCAACATTTGCTAATACATTATTGAAATCAAAAGTTATATCTATTAATATTTAATAGACCTGAGCTAACACCAAACAGTTGTAATTTTATTAACTAACGTTAACAAAGATAAATATATACTGTAACAATATTTTGCTCATTGTTATGTTAGTTAAAGCATTAAATATAGTTAAGTATACTTTATAAACTATATAAGTATACTTTACTTATAAAGTGCGAGCATTTTTTTTTTAAAGTCGCAAAGATTGTTGGAGTAGCTATTACAAGAAATTATCAGTCTTTCATGTTTAATTTGTTACTTGGGATTTCTTAGAAATTGCTAGTAAATTTCACAATTCATTTGTAACAAAATAAAATAAATAACTAAGTAAAAAAAAAATCAGTATGTGGAACATAGAATATGAACTTTAAAATCTAAATTAAAAATCTTTGAAAATAGCTCTTTTTCATATAATGTAAGTGAATGAGGTCGTCAAGCTCCAAAATGACAAAACAAGCACCATAAAAGTGCCACACTTCACTCGTGCACTATTTTTGTGTCTTGTGAAGTCATTCAATAATTTGTGTGATGAACTGATCAAAATTATAACCTAGAGCCAAAAAGCTGACAGGCTGTTTTTGTTGTCTGTACGGCTTTTCTAGTCCATTTCAAAGTGTATTAGAAGTAGAGGAACTATGTCTTAAATTTCAGTCTGTTCCTCACTCAAAGCTATTATATGGCTTCAGAAGTATTTGAATATGGCACCTATATGGACTGTTCGATACTTCTATGTTGCCTTTTTAGTCATTTTAAACCTTGACAGACCAAGTCCCCATTCACTTTTATGATATTATAACGAGAACTCAGGATATGCTTCCACAGAAAAGAGAAAGTCTAATGGGTTCAAAATAAAAAAAAATTGAGTTAATAATGACAGATTTTTCATTTTTGAGTGAATAATTCCTTTATGTAGTTCTTTCTTTCCAACGCAGGTGGTCAAGACCCAATATTGTTGCTTTTAAATGTGATATCATTGGCAAGCGGATGTGTGCGTGTTTCATTGTTCACGGTTTTGTTCTATGTTTCTCCCACATGGCTGCTGCTGGATAGGGGTCCAAAGTGAGTCTGTGATCTGCAAGGAAAACCTGTCACTTGGCTCTTAGCTTCTGCTCATCTCTCTTGATGAGCTATACTGGCAAAACGGCAAATTGCTGGCATCCTGGAAATCCCAAATTCTGTTTATTTCCAAATTCAGATCCATGTGTTTTGTCCTGTAAATGGTCTGTCATCTTATAGCCTCTGATAAAGAGTGTTCTTAGCGTTGGGTAATTAAATTTTTGAGTCATTCTTTGGATTTTGGGATTTTCACGCAGCTGACACCATGTGTCAACATGGTGGTCATCATGTTCATGGCAGCCTGTTCTTTTCCTAAAGCGCTGTCAAATATTTGAACTTTTCTGGTGCTCTGAAGTGCTATTCTTATCAAGACACCATCTTGTCCTAGACCTTGGGGGAGAGTAAAGATCCAGTGTGTTATCATGACCCATAAACATAGAGAGAGCAGCACAGCTATGCTAATCAGGTCATCCTGAGCCCTTTAGCCAGGTTCATGCACCCCGTTCTTACCCATTAGACTATATGTGCTACGTCATCCACCCGCTATTTCTTCACTGCACTGCACCACAACAATTGTTCATAGTGTATATGTGGGTTTTCTTCAACTATGGCCACATTTAACCCTGACTTATAGAATATAGACATACTTTTCACATCCCTATAAGTTTATTTAATTTGTTTACTAAGAAAGTTTAACAGCTGACTTAAATGCATCACAGGAGAATTTTTTGTTTTTGTTTTACATGGTAATAGCTTCATTAAGGTAAAACTTTCAGTTGGTCATGTAAGGAATAATTGACGATGGGCCGTTAAAATTATTAGAAAAATAATGCACACCCGATGGCCGTTACACCTCGGGTGTGCATTTATTTTTCTAATAATTCAACGAACCAAAGTCAATTATTCCGCTTATACTACGGTTGCCACATCTCAAAACATTGATCAGATGATATATTTCAAGGCACTCGTAGGTTTTTCTACTTAAATCGCTTTTGTGGATTATTTCTTCCGCATCTCATCCAACGCCTCCCTTGCTAATTCCAAAACGTAATTTTAAACCGTAACGGAGGCTTGAGCCGTTGATAGTAGACTACTGCAGTTAATACAGTTAATAACTAAGTTATGAGAGGAGAGAGAGATTACCTCTGTGAGTCTGTGCGTCTCTCAAAAGTGTTCGGCAGCAATATCTCTAACGTTAGTTATAGTTAAACTTAAAGTTCATTTTCTTCACGAATAGTGCCGTTGTTGTTACCTCGCTTGTGAGAAGTCATGTAGTTTTTAAGTTGTTAAACATTGTTACTGATAAAATCGTCAGAGTAGTGCTAACAACATTAGCGTATGTGTTAACACGTGTGCAAACTGTCTGTGAGGGAGAGAGAGCGGGAGAGATAGAGTATGTGCTTTCTGTACATAATAAAACGTAATTTTGTGGCAAAAACATGAATATAATCTGTCGTTTGTATCCTTATGTTTACTATATTTATTTGTTTGGCCAGTGTCGTTGTTTTGGTTCTTTTGCTGTTTTAGGCTGTAAGGACCTTTGAAATAACACAAATCATTTGGCGAAGTGATATGGACATGTAATGCGGTGCCTGGAACTACGTTCGCTGTGCGTTTCCCTGAAAATAATTCCACACCTTAGAACGTTCGTCAGCCAATCAGATTCAAGCATTCAACAGCCGTAGTATAAGATGCAAATAATGGCTCAACTGCAGACTGGCATATTTTTACATAAATTAAATAAAACTATAAAAATTTAAGTTTTTGTGATGTTTTGTTTTATATTCCATCACTGAAATCTGGATCTTGAACATGGATAAAACAATTAAGACATTTGTGTGATACATTTTTTTTTGTTTGTTTTTTTTTTTTTACAAAAAATAAGTGGCCGCAGTTGTTGAAACACCCAAATCTACAATGAAGTTTATTTTTCCCTCCCCCGTTTTTCTTGTTTTGAGAATAAATGGTTTATATATATATATATATGTGTGTGTATGTTTATATATACTTAAAACTATATAGATGTTTTTCAGAAATTTATCTTGTTTTAAGCATGCCCGGAAACTGTTACTTGGAAAGACAGATTTAGAAAATTGATTTTTTTGCAGTGTGGTTGAGAAAAAGTGCTGAGGACACCAACTAAGCTAATGTGCTAGTCGGGTGTCATGCTAGCTTGTTATTTTTCTGTATTCTCATGTCTTGTGTAAGAGTTACAGTGGATGAATCTGTCGGAGGAAGGGAGAGGTGCTTTATCAGCACCTTTAGAGACTCTGTATTTCCCTTCGCTTCACCCCTAAATGGCCACAGCTACTTCTTCACTTTAAATCATTTGTCGGCAGGCTAGTCGACAGGCCTCGTTTAATAGCACTCAAGCTAATGAGTCCTCAGTTAAATTCATGGGCATAGAAGCTGGACACTCACTGATTGATTAATTCGAACATAAATGTAGAGTTACTCCGTAGTCAGCACATGGATATATTGTTCATGCTGATGGAACATGGATTTGAGGCCAAGAGAAGACCTTGTTCTGAAACTTGACATCTTCATCATTTTTTAGTTGTTTTATTCTTTACATTTGGTGTTTGTGGTGAATGTTTCTGGAACTGAGTGGACTGTTTTGTTAGGAACGCTGGAAGAATCGACATAGATGGTATGCTGTTCCCTTTACAGAAATTTGCCATGGTAACCTCCAAAAGTGTCACCAAAAATATAGTTACTGCGATTATTGTTGCTACTGTGTGAAGCTTTCAGAAAGTTTTTGCCATTTTATTTAAAAAATTTTTTTACCAGCAAATACCAAGTAACCACGGATTTATTCTAGTAGCAGTTACTGTAGTAACTGGCAGTTACCGTGGTAAATTTCTGTATGGGTCGAATCTATGTTTAAGATTCTGTGATATGTACAAGTGAAGCTCTCTGAAGTTCTCTGATTTGAGATAATACTAAAGTGCCTTGGTTGAAATCGACTGCCTGAACGCTCTTATGTGCCCCATACTGTCAGAGCAGTGCATTATCTGAGTTCAGGGCAGCTTTGGATTTGGTTACACTGCCAGCATGTTTTTCTATATACCCTTTTTATACTCGTGTAATGGACTGTGACTTCCAATATAGTTTTGCACAGACACATTCTCCACACCAGACCGAGCTAGAACACTGGGGAACAAGAGCAAGCCGTCTAATGGGCCCTGGCTGCCCTCTCGTTCATACGAGCAGAATATGGACAGCACTCCTTTGAAATTACATACACAAAGGCACCTTGATTTATATTTTGGGCTGTCCGCCTTTTTATCCAGTGAGGTCAGGCCTGAATATTGATATATGCTGCTGCATTCAATACTTATTGATATTGCACTTTAGGTCACCTTTAAGATTACCCTTCAAATGTAATTGGGCTTCTCAAAAACCCCTAATGCAAAGTGTACCTGTATATTTGAGCCGTGCAACAGTGTCGATGTGCAGTGCTGCACAAATTTCAAAGGAACTGTTTGTATATCATTTAGTATGAGACAAATCTATGAAAATATGATTGCAGCAGCACAATGTATTAAGTAGGGGTTAGAAAACCTGGACTCAGGTACGAGAGTAACTCTTAAGTATTTTTTTCCTAGGTTAATTTTGTTTGTAAAGAAAAGCTACTGTTGTGTTTATTAATTTATTTAAATGTGTTTAAATGATTAAAAAATCTAATGAATTAATTTAGATTTTAACCTAAACTGATATACAAGATAAAAAAAAATTGTTTTTTTTTTTTCAGTTTGCTTGTTAATGTAAATGTAAGTTTTATTTTGCTATATTTATTAATTTATTTAAAATTGTTGAAATTATATAATCTAAATCATTAATTAATTTGCATTTTAACCTGAACTGAGGTAAAATAATCACTTTTAAGTATCTTCTTCAGGTTTATTTTGTTCCTCAAAATAAATGTAGCCAGTATTATAGATATTCATTTATAATCATTTATTTAAATAATCAAAATGATACATTAATTTAGTTTTTAACCTCAACTAAGATACAAGAATCAATTCAAGTATTTTTCTTTAATTCATTTTGTTTGTTGCTACTATTATATTTCTTAACTGATTTAAATTATTTAAATCTAAATTTAACCTGAATCTAAAATCTTTTTCTCATAATTTATATTTATTAAATTAAGTAAATTTTTTTTTTTTTTTTTTAGACTTGTATTTTTATTTATTTTTTTATCCTATAAGGTATTGATTAGTCACTCTATCAAATTAATCCCAGCGTTTTCTTGTCATTTTATCTCATCAGATACCATGATAAAGTGGAAGTCACCAGTAACTTCTTGGGAGCCATGTGGCTGATCTCCATAACCTTCCTGTCTATTGGTTATGGAGACATGGTGCCTAACACATACTGTGGGAAGGGAGTGTGTCTCCTTACAGGAATCATGGTGCGTCTCTCTTTTACCCCACTAATTATGTACAAATGATGCACAAATCTTACATTTAAGACATTCATGTTCTTGCGAGTTTATCTGCATATACTTTTAAAGTTATTAGTGTCCACTCAGCCATAACATCAGCAGGCCATAAAGCCGTTTTGTAGAGAAACTGTATATAAAAATTCTATTTTTGAGACATTTACACCCTTGTGAGTTTATCCGCATAATTTTTACTGTAATTAGTACCTACTCAGCCATAACGCCATCAAGCTGTGAAGCCATTTTATAGAGGAACTGCATTTAAAAAGTGATTTTGCTATGATTTGTGTCGTGTGTTTGTTTGTGCTTTCAGGGGGCCGGTTGCACTGCTCTAGTGGTGGCTGTCGTAGCCAGGAAGCTAGAGCTCACCAAGGCTGAAAAGCATGTCCATAACTTTATGATGGACACTCAACTCTGCAAAAGAGTGAGCTTTTTTAATATACAGAATTGTAGCTAAGTGAAAACCAAGTATAAAATAAATGTTAAACAAAGCAGTCAAACTCGTTGCAAAGAGCACTTTGGGCTAAATGTTGATGCTGCATAAGCTGTGGAAACTAGCCAACATTCCCTTGATGAGATCATTTTCTAGACAAAACCTGGCAAGCATATCTCACCCATATTAACCAGAACCTTCCAGAGTCTACAACTAGTAGCACTTAATGCTGTATTTCAAGAGTAATGTATTTTCATGTCGTTCCAAACCCTTAAAAGCTCTGTTTGTCTTCGGAACACAATTTAAGATATTTTCCGAAGACGAACAAAGCTTTTACGGGTTTGGACAACATGGGGGTAAAAAAAATTCATTTTGGGGTGGAGTAATAGATCACCCAAAAATTTATGTAATTAATGACAGAATTTTCATTTTTGGGTGAACTATTCCTTTAAAATATTTAATATTAGTTTCTTATCTGGACTTCATCTGCTCACAGGTCAAAAACACGGCTGCTAATGTACTCAGGGAAACATGGCTAATTTACAAACACACAAAGCTTGTGAAGAAGATTGACCATGCCAAGGTCCGGAAACATCAGCGCAAGTTTCTGCAGGCCATTCACCAGTATGTATTTTTGCAACATTTAATCTTTGTAATCTTCCTTTTGCTATGTGTGCTGTTTGCATTTGTATTTTATATGAGATGAGATATAAATCTACATTTTAGGGTGCTTAAAACTGGATTTAGTTCAAGTTCTCGCTTTCCAATTTAGGGAATCCACTCGCATAAAGTTTTTTTTATATGGAGTTTTGGAAACGGAATTGATCCTTTTAGACTGAATAGACTCAACCTCATATTTCCTTCCTAATTTACTGCCACAGCATTTTAAGATCTTGGGAGTTTTACCTGTCAGATCATGGGATGAAATCTTGATGCTGATGTTGCTGAAAATAAAAGAAGTTAGGGATAGTACACAAATAGTATATCAGACATAATTGTGTGCATAAATGACCAAATGCACTTTTTGGTTAAAAATGACTGTCTTGACGAGATGTTAATGTAAACTCAGTAGAACCGTCTTAAGTAAATGTTAAAAAAATAAAAATCTCACAATATCAGTCCAGTGCATTGGAACTTAAAGTGTAAATGAAGCATGCCACTGCCTATTATCATGTTAATAATGATCCAACGGTAATATTGGCAGAGAAGAAGAGAGAACCACTCACTGCTGTTAATTATTTCTTTGTTCTTTATTGCTGACTGTCTATTTGTTTACTTAATTGAGATATACTCGAAGGCTACTGCTTTCATTTAATTTGTTTATATTTATATTAATATTTCACTTTTTAAATAAGTGTTTGCTTCATAGCATATTAGTTTATGCTTTGAAACTTTTATGGAGCATAATGAAATGTCTTTGTTATTGTGACATCCCTGGATGCATGAGAGAGATGTTTTTCATATATAGTGTTCAATATTATGAACAATTGAAGTGACATAATGTTGCTAAATGGCCTGGCGATGCAAATCGAATTACAAGGTTTTTTTTTTTTTCCAAGTCAGTCATAAAAGTCTTTTGGTGTGGTGTGCAACTTGAGGTTTTTAAAAAAATGTATTTTGTGTTCCATTTGTTTTGCCTTAAATCACTGCAGAGCTCAGAAGTAAGTCATGTCTTCTCTTTTTCCTTACCATTGGAACCCTTTTTCATTTTTATAAGTCTTATTCAGCAATATCAACCAACATGATGAACATTGAAAACATTTGAAGCTGGGCACCATTTTTATTTAGCATTGATATCCATTAATGGTGTTTGGATGAATCACATTTACATGGTTTACCAACCTGTAATGGTACTTGGAGGGAAAGTTTCTTCACATCTTCTCAGCTTCAAATTTATCAGATGCCACAGTGTCAGAAATTCATTCATCTAGCCTGTACCAGATTTCCACAGAACCTCGCACTGCACTTTTAGTCTTTTAGATTCTTTTAGTCGTACCACCATGTACAATCTGCTGGTCTGCAGTGTTTTCTTGCAAACACAAATCTATTGCAAATCAT
This sequence comes from Barbus barbus, assembly GCF_936440315.1. Classification (NCBI taxonomy): domain Eukaryota; kingdom Metazoa; phylum Chordata; class Actinopteri; order Cypriniformes; family Cyprinidae; genus Barbus; species Barbus barbus. The sequence continues at coordinate 23,495,914 of NC_136757.1, forward strand.
TCTTATGGAGATACTTTCAGAGAAATACCAAATGTGAATGTTATTAGACTGCATAAGTTTAGACACAAACTTTAGCATTTAGTACTCGTTTCCTTTCCCTTGGTTGGTTCACTTTTAAAGGGATAAATCACCAAAGGAAGAAAAAATCTATTCTGTCATTTACTCAACATCGTGTTGTTCCAAATGCATAAGACATCTTTAATTTAACAGTTTGTTTTTAAGAACGTGAAAGTTTATGAGAAATAATACTGGTGTTTAATTTGTGAATTGTTCATTTTAATTAGATTGAATTGAGTTGATGGAAGTTCAAATTAATATAAATCATTAAATATCACACTAGCTACATTTATGTTGACAAACAAAATTAACTGGACAAAAATCCTCAAATAAATTATTTTTGTACCTCAGTTCAAGTTAATATAAATTATTTACATTAAAAAAATAATTGATTATTCAATAATAATACTGTATAATATTATTATCTTCATAAACAAAACTCAGGACTGATTCATGTATTTCAATTCAAGTTAAAATCTTCATTTTATCTAAATTAATTATTAATATTACATTTTTTAAAATCTACAATAATGAATCAAAATACTTGGTAACACTTTAGAATAGTGAACACTTATTCACTATTAACTACGACTTTTCCCTCAATAAATTCCTAATTTCCTGCTTATTAATATTTAGTAAGGTAGTTGTAAAGTTTAGGTATTGGGTAAGATTAGGGATGTAGAATAAGTGGCTACTAATAAATGGCTAATATTCTAGTAATATGCATGCTAATAAGCAACTAGTTAAGTGACACTAAAATAGTGTTACCAAATACTTGTATTATGTTTATTGTATCTCAGTTCAAAATCTAAATTAATTCATTAATTCATCATTGAAATCATATGAATGAATGAATACAGTAGTAGCTTATGCATCATGTTCACATGAAAAAGAGTGACCAGTGCATTATACAAATTTTTTTGTGTTCCACAGAAGAAAGAAAGTCATGCAGGTTTGGAACGACATGAGACTGATTAAATGATGAAGAGAATTTAAATTTTTAGATGAACTAATCCTTTAAGTGCAGTAACATTTTCTGGCCATGTTATAGGTTCTCTGATGTGAATCGCCAGTCCTGCCTCTGTTTGGCACGCAGTTAAAGTGAAAGCTTTGCTGAGCACAACAATTCATTTATAATGTATTTGGCCTTCACTTTTACGAGACCACATAAACATTCCCTTAATGCATACAATCATAAAATTCTATAAATATCTGCACATGAAATGCTTCATAAACTCAGCAAATCGGCCTGTGTTGTGGAGAAGGTAACAGTTGCATCTGGAGTGCAGGGAACTATGGAGGTCTGGGTACAGAAACAAACAGACCAATTTTGGCCCTCCCAAAATTGAGAGTTCATCTCTGGAACAGTACAAGCACATGTGAAGGAGTACAAAGTGTCCACCTTTTGTTTTCCATAAAGCTTGCACACTTGAGTTTTTCACACTTGCTTTTCTTTTTTCGATGGGAGGGGGAGAGTTTGAAGCAAATGGCTGGTTGGGGTTGGTTTAGGTTGCTTGGATAACTTTGGAGAAGACATTTACAGTATTTTTGAATAAGACATGAAAAGCCATCACGTTATGTTTATATTCTGCATGTGAGTATCATTGACAAGCATTTTTCTCAAGAAATTGTTGTAAGATCTAACAAAATTCCTCGTTCTACAGTTAACTCTCCTTGCCATCTCCCCTTTCCTTTCCGGGTTTTGTTTGAGCTTTCCTATAAATGAAAGCCCAGCTATGTGTATCTAGAGAGTTTCTGGTGTTAGCTTTCTGAATTGAGGCACTGAAATTAGGTTAATGCTAATGCATCACTGCTAGCACATCTGTCATTACCATGGAGCACAAACCGTGTGTCCACCCATTCTGTGTCTTTATCAGTTCATCTGTTTCCACGTTACACCGTCTCCAGTCTGACACGATATAATGAATGTTTTCTGCTACGAGTTTCAATGTATGCCGTCACACTGTTGACAAAGGTGGTGTTTGGGGTGTGCTTCTGCATATTTTGCACTGTTCTTGCTACAATAAAGCTGTTTAGTCATGACCTCAATCTGTAGGCCAGCTGCAGAAAAATATAATGGGTTTTTAAAATAGCAAATTATAGTTTATGATTTACAATTAAATTGAAGTCTGTGATTAACATAAGCTCAGAGTTTGACATAAGCTTGACTTTCAGGGGTTTTTTGACAATATAAATTCAAATAATAAATTCATAATTTCAGAATTGAAATATGTAATTATTTTTTATTGTGTGTGTGTGTATATGTATATATAGATAGATAGATATATTTATATGTGTGTATATATATATATATATATGTATTTATATGTATATACAAATGCAAATATAAATTTATGTATATTAAAAACATTTTTCTACAAAATTAAAATCAACAAAAATCTTAATCTCAAACTAACATTTATTTAAAAATTATTTTTAACAGTATGCTTATTACTTCATAATGTCTAACTGCATTTCATTGCTGTCCATTACATTTTGTCTGTATGCATCAGATCACCATCTAAAAAATTCTGCAGCACAGTTTCTTGACTTTGAGGTAGTATTGTAATAACCATATTCATATGCTTATGGAGTTTTAGGACAATGTCTCAATTGTTGTTCTTTTCGACCCTTTCTTTTTTATTTTACTTCCTGTGGCTGAATAAGTTTGCATGTCTGACTGGACCGAACTGGAATGTTTGCATGTGGGCACATCATTTAATGGAAGAACATTCATAATGTGACACATTTTGCATTCTAGATTTCAGCCTAATTATCAAACTCTGTTTCTTCCTCTTCTCCCTGCTAATTTCCCTGCTCTTTTCATTTGACAATCCATCACAACCTCTTGCACTTGCTTTTGCACTCCTTCCTCTGTAAACTCCTGCCTCCTTTGTATATCTGTGTGTCTTCTTTCCTTGTGGCCCATCTCTTTCTCTTTGCCTGTCCACCTGCTCCCTGGCTTCTTTTTTTCCCAGACTGCGAAGTGTGAAGATGGAGCAAAGAAAGCTGAATGATCAAGCAAATACGCTGGTGGACTTAGCAAAGGTGTGTACAGTGTTTCTTGTTGCTTGTAATCCTTAGTACATTTGTAGGACATGCTGGTTGTTTTGTAATATGGTCATGTATAGTAAGAACTGTTTATTTTATGGATTTTAGATTTGGTTTACGTTTTAAATTGTGTATATTTTAGTAGACTATGATTATAAGCTATATATTATGTTCAACAAGTTGCAAAAGATTGAGGACAGTAAAAAAAAAAAAAAACATTTTGAAAGAAATTAATACTTTTATTTAGCATGGATGCATTAAGCTGATCAAATGTAAAATTAAAGACCTTTATATTGTTACAACATATATTTCAAATAAACCTTTTTTTAAACTTTATGTTCATCAAAGAACCCTGAAATTAATGGTTTCCATGAACGGTTTCCACAAAATAATGAAGCAGCACAGCTGTTTTCAACATGGTTAATAAAAAGAAATGTTTCTATCTATGTCTATTATTATATCTTCTATAATGGCTACTGAAAATTCAGCTGTGCATATATTACATTTTAAAACGCATGCAGATATAAAACAGTTATTTTAAATTGTCATAATATTTCACAATATTTTTTTTTTTTTTTAACTGTATTTTTGATCAAGTAATAGTTGTCATGGTGAGAAACTTTTAAAAAATCTTGCCAACCACAAACTTTTGTGTGTTTGTATATACTTATTGAATTCTGCGTAAATTGAGGTATATTGGACCATGTTCACCTCTAAAATAGTATGTGAAATAGTATACAGTATGCAATTGTGTGTGGACCAAAACAAACAATGGGAATTTTATTTTAATTGGTTATTTGACAACATATTTGTGCCAATACCTATTTTGTGTCTTTTAATTTGTAATATTATATTTTAAATGTTTTGTTTTTAAATATTTTGTGTTAAAGTCTTAATGTTGTAATTTTTTTGTAGTCAGAAAATATGCTTACTTTTCCATGCCAGCGGACAACACAGGATTTGTGCTTTGTGTGTGTGTGTGTACTAATTGTGCTTATTACTTCTTCAGACACAGAATGTGATGTACGACCTGGTATCAGAGCTGCAGGAGCGCAGTGAGGAGCTAGAAAAGCGGCTCGGTCACCTAGAGGCAAAACTGGACTCCATAAACAGCAGTCTGCAGGCTCTGCCTGGCCTGCTCTCACAAGCCATACAGCAGCAACAGCACCACCTGCTGGACGGGCTGACCCAACGTGGATTCACTCTCACACGACCCTCCTCGCAGACCTCCGAACGATCCTGGGCGTCATCCGCGCACCGACGGAGATCACCCTCTACCGCACCACACACGTCCTCCGATAGCGGCTAGCACGCTCTCACACACTCAGAACCATACTCTAAACCTACACACACACACACTCCTACACACCTCTGTCATCAACTAACACTGCTAAATATACTTTTAGTACTAAAACGTTAACAAGAATGACAACTCCAACACACTGGAATAAAATGTAATTAACACATCATGGTAGAGATATGGTTTATGTTTAGCCATTGTATGGCTGTTTAAAGTTAGCTTTTTTGTAAAGCCCTTGTATAGTATGGACTGTATTCAGACTGCAGGGGGTGGAATGGATTTATATAGAGAGAGATGGTTTGGAAACAGAATTCAGTGGAGCTAAACCCATAGAAACAAAGAGAACTGAGAAGGAAGGAAAAATGCGAGAGGAAGTCACCAGACAGGCAGTTATTACAGATATAGGCTGTTCTGAATAGCATACCAGCATGCTACTTACTCTTACTGCAGTATGTATACAGTGTACAGTAATGCAAATTTTCTGTATGCATTAATATGCCCTACAACATTTGTTAGAGAACACTGCGTTGAATAACATATCCCACAATGCAATGCGTTTTACTTTTCTTTTTCAGCAATATTTTTAGCAGTAGTTTTTAGCATAAAACATTTTGACGTTAAAACAAGACCATTTTTACCCAAAATTGAATTAGCCCTCATGTGGTCCTTGGTCATTTCAGACCCAAAAAAAGTATGTGTTTTGAAATGTTAGATTTTTTTTACTTCATCGAAATGGTACAAATTGGTGACTTTTGTGGCACTCACTAAATGAAAAATAAATGTGGACCTGATTAGAAAAACTTTAAATGGAAAATCACACTTATGATCACCAAAGGAAATGAATGGGAAATGCAAAAAAAATATGAATATACAGTGCCATTAATTTGAAATATGAAATTATTATTCTTTCTAATAATTGCATTACTTTATATACAAATAAATGAATAATTTGGAGGTGAATCTTGTCTGAAACCCCCTCAAAATGCAACATTAAACCTTCAGTCCATTGCAAATTCAATGGAAGTAGTACTGTTTACAGTATGTGCTGCACAGTATAAAGTAAGTACTAAGCTGGTATTGTAATCCATTAAATAAAGGCTCATAGAATTGTTGTTAAATTGTCCGGCTCACGAAGCTGAGGAAGGGCCTTTGGAAGACCGGTATTCAGATTGATTAGTCATTACTAGATATAAAAATTTAGCCAGATAGTAAGAAAATACCTAAAAACAAGCAAAAAAAAGATGAAATGTTATTGTCAAATGGATATTTTCCAGACTAAAAAAATTTGCTAGTCCAATTCAACTGATAAAGGCTTCCACATTACACACTTTCTTTATATTACACTGACAACAGGTGTGAAAGGCTCTTTAGTGTTTTACAGGAGCTGAATAATAAATGGCCAGTCAACACTGAATATGATTCCAGCAGAGCTTCCAAAGGTCCCTAAAGCTGGAGCAATCTGTAAGACAGTCTGGGGTTGTGATGAGAAGGAAATACTGTTCACCCCCTCGCACGTTTCAATGCAAATGACGATGGAGCTGACCTGTAGGATGTTTTCTCATAATTTTTCCTTTCTTTTCTCTTCTCATTTTTTTTACAGAGATTCCTTTTTTATTATTTACCTAGATTTTTATAGCTTGTAGAGGATATACAAAATGTTACAGCAGAGTGGCAGCATAGTTGAAAACATGCATTCCTTGATCAAAGACTTCAACAAATTCACCTAAACAAAATGTAGAAGAGAACAACAGGAGATGAACCCCACACTTGGATATCATTACCACTCACATGAATTAACCAATTTGGTTCCCAGTTCTAGGTTTAGAACGAAAGCATCAAGATGTGATTGTCATTACGGGTTTGAAAAACAGCAAACTGCCTTTACTGTGTGTCTTTGGCCTTGTTGACCAAGCTGTAGCGGATTTACATAATGCTGGGCTCCAATATAAAGAAATAAATGAAAAAATCCACTACCTGGTCACATTGCATTTTTATCAATCTTGTCTTCGTTGGATGTTATCTTCTACTTATATGGATTCTTCACTGGTTCAAATCCACTAACCTTTAACTTGGTGCATTTTAAGACAATAGTAATGACGCAGAATGTGGTGCACAACCTAAGAATAGCAGTTCCTGTATTACTCCCAGTTAAACATGTATAGAACATTTGTGCTGAAGAAAATGGACAGTATTTTTAGGCCACTCTGAACAAGGCACTTTAAACCCTGTAACACAAGTGCATTTATTTCTCTCATTGTTCACCCATCCGTCTTCTCCTCTGCCTTGCATTCACTCACTATTTTGTGGCTTGGCAGAAGAAAATTGGAGGAATAGTTCACCTGAAAATGAAAATGTACTCACCCTCAGGCCATCCAAGATGTAAATGTACTTTGCTTCTTCGTCGGAACAGATTTGGAGAAATTTAGCTTTATATAATTTGCTCACCAATGGATTCTTTGCAGTGAATGGGTGCCGCCAGAATGAGAGTCTAAACAACTGATAAAAACATCACAATAATCCACACGGCTCCAGTTCATCAGTTAATGTTGTGAAGTGAAAAGCTGGGTGTTTGTAATAAACAAATCCATCAAGGCATTTTAATTTCAAACCATCTCTCCAAAATAGTCCTTAATCCATGATAACTCTTTCTCGGGTGAAAAAAGAATATCCCCTGTTGTCCTGTCACATTAAAATCCACCACTGTTTTTGATTACTTAATCTGTGCATATTTCTCTTCTGATTCAGATGCATTAATATGGAAAGAGGGCTCATATTTTAGCTGGAAGCAACAGTTTAAAGTTAAAAATATCTTGATGGATTTGTTTATTACAAACAGCTTTTCGCTTCACAAGCCATGATGGACTGGAGTTGTGTGGATTGCATTATTGCAATGTTTTCATCAGCTGTTTGGACTCTCATTCTGACGGCACCCATTCACTGCATCCACTGATCCACAGCTGAGTAATGCTAAATTAGCTCGTCTACATTTTGGATATCCTAACAGATAATGTAGGCCTACGTTACGTTACGCAAAATACATTGAATAACATTGCGGTGATGACCCTCGAACTGTACATGATCTCTTGCGTATGCAGTTGTGAAAGTTGATATATTCAGTCAGTTCAAAGTAGTGGGTGCTGTGATCTGGATAAACGTGTCTCATCTCACCCTCATTGATATTCTTTCTTGTATTATGTCTTGTTTTAGTAATTGACTTCAGTGTTACAAAGCACTTCAGTGACACGCACGGCATGCATAAACATGTGATCAAAATACAGTTAAATGCAAATTAATAGCTATTTAGAATGAAGATCACTTGCTCAAATGATTGTACAATCACACAGGCTCTGTCTAGTGGTGTACTAATACAGTACATTAAGAAATTATAGATAAATCTTTATTTAAAAAAAAAAAAAAATGTAAATGTTACTTTCCTCAGAAATGACTGCTTTTTGATGTGATTTATTTAATGTAACATTGAAAGTTAAAAAAAATAACTATATTTTTCTCCCTGCCTCTTTTTCCTCTCATTCAAATGACCAAATTTTTCTCTTTCAAAAACATAGGGAAGACTTAAGGGTAAAATGAGCTACAAGGTAAGATGACAAACAAGGTAAGATGATTCCTTGTTTCTAGGCTGCTAAACACAAAATAAACCATGTGACAGCATTTTCATGTAGGCAATCTTTTTATATGTGGTGAAGGGTTACATTTGGTGAATGTGGACAGTAGAAAACTGACAAAGCACATTTACACACATTACACTTTAGTTAAGTTTAGTTTGTTGGTTCATCTTATCCCAACTTCCTCTATCTGTTCACACTTTCTGGGAAAAAAAAAAAGTTTTTCAGTGTTACACTGAACTTTTTTGGTCACAAAGTTGTTTTACTCCAAAAGTGCTCTGGTGAGGGGAAATTCCATTTTCATGAATATTTAAAAGAAAGAAGAAAAAGCACTTTCTGCTCTTCCCCATGCACGTCTCTTCTCAACACTCCTCCCAGGTCCAGTAGCTTTGCGTGGTGAGTATTTATTAATATTTAAGAACCAAAACAAATAAACCTGGCACATTTTTCATGCAGGTTTGTTTTCCCCCTTGTTTAAAAGGGGACACTCTCAGTGCCGCCAAGGGCACAGAAGTGATGTGAATTAATGGACTGATCAATAATTTATTACTTTATTTATTACTCAAAACAATGGAGTGGTTCTAAGTGCTTTTTGTCCATCTAGGGTAAAACACAAACCTTGGTCATGTTCCTGTTAAGCTCATTCTACTCTCTCAACATCCCTACTATTTTCAGGATCTATAGCCCGATGCATAAACTGCTTAGAAAAGCATCTATTTCAATGGCAAGTTAGTCATCTATTTTATTCTATTTTTTTACAATGCTGGTAATAAAGTCCGATTGGTTTATTATTAATCCAAAAAGTAAAACTGATTTCCCCAAGTTAACTGCTAGTTGGTCAAACTAGTTCTTAAGACAAGTCTTAACACAGTGGCTATGCAACTGGCCCCTGCTGTCATTCAACTAAATAACTATAAAAAATTAAAGCAAGGGCATCTCCTTTTGTCCACAGATGGCCATGGTGAATATTTTATTTTAGTAGCACTTTTAATAAGTTGCACAAGAAAACTTGCGCCATATTTACTTCTCACCTTGTTTTATTCCCATGCCATTCTTTGATTCGACGCAAGACGGCGCTATTTAACAGCCGTACTCAAATATTGGAAAGAAATTGCCATTAAGTTTTTTGAAACCTGCATACTTCTCAACACCAAACACCTTCTGACCACATGATTATTTACACATTGACAATTAAATTAGTCGAACAGTGTAGAAATAAAGAGCTAAGGATCGTTAATGCTGAGTGAGAGATTATTGGAAGTCAATTTGATATTTTATATATATATATAATTATAACTTTTGACCTGATGTCAATATCATACCAATTTTTATCAACAGATAAACAATGTTCTAGTTTTAAGAAATAATTACATACATTGCTACCCTAATTGATGTTTATTTAATGCAAGAAAGAAAATACAACAAGAACTGCATTGAAATATAATAACATAAAAGGAAAAAAATAACACCTGCTGGAACCAAAGTAGTGAAATAATCTAAAATCCGTCCTTTGTTCACTTAATACTTGATAATATAAACCCAACTATTATAATTTTGATTAAAATAAAATGGAATTAAATATTTTATCCTTTATGATAAGATGGGGACACGCTAAAACACTTCGTGACAGGAATAACCCACCCTCTGCTGCTTTTATCCAATGGGATTAAACCTGGTTTGACTAACTGCGCTCGAGTCACGTCTCTAGATTAGATCGAGTAAACTTGTTGTTCTCAAGGAAGTTTATTTTCACAGCCGTTCATGCATTTCCACCCACATCTTTTGGAGGAGGTCAGCAGAGCTGGTGAATCCAAACACTCAGACTGACTGATACAGATGTGCTTCACTGCATGCAGGTGCAGGTGGACCAGAGAGCTCTCAACCAACACTTTTCCTTTCACCAGCTTCAGTTTTTGAGATTTTCTCCCCTAAAACTGAGAATTGATTTTGAAGACAAAGAAGAATAATCTGGAAAAATAATAATAATAGAAGAAATCTTCAATTCTTCAGGAGGAGACACATTCAAAAAGGTAAATCATGTTTTGTGTGTTTATTTTAGAATTGTACAATTGTATTTTAGACACAATATTTAGCATTTATGATAGTATTTTGTATAGGCTACACATACTTTTAGGCCTTTTATTAAAAATCGTTGTTGGCTTACTTTAAAAAACAAAACAAAAGAGTGATTAAAACTAATTTTAGTGTGTTTTACGATGACATGCAAAGTAAACAGTAACAGGTTTTCTAATCTTTGCTCCAAGTTAACCCACTTTTGATTTGACTACATTTCATACATTTCATACATCATTATCTGTTTCAAAAATACCATTTGTACTATTACTTTTGGACATAATATTATGACAATACCATGCTTTTTTTTGACAAATACCATGGAAATACCATGCTTCTTAACATGGTAATGTTTTACTTATACCAAGGTATCATGCCAAATGTTTTTGATAATGTACTATGGTAGTGTGCTTTGAAATACCATGCACATACCATACATACATAAAGTAGGCTACCATTGTATTATGATGCCATGATGGTACTGCTGTAGCTTTTTCGTAAGACCAATAAACAAAGGGTTTTAGCCCAAAAACTGAGTGAACCTCCTATATATCAGTCTTAACCTCTCACCTGTTGTCGGTCATTCAGAATATTCATTAATTAATCATAAATGAAATCAAAACTGTGCTGTGTTTTTAAATAAGAAAGGATTCTCTTGAGGACACCTGATCACTACAACTCTATCTGCCTACGTATGCAGCACCCCCGCTCCAGAGCAGCCAGACAGTGAAGCTCTTGTGTTTTTCTATCCAAACCTCTCTTTTTTTACCTCAGGCTTTTATTACCATGGTGACCATGCACAGACAGAGTGCAGCCTTGACTTTTTGCTATAACAAAGGAGAGAAGTTGGGGGAGGCCGGATAATAGGTGAATACATAGTAACTAGACAAATGGCTTTATCTAGGCCTTCGCCAGGGACTGAAAGTGTTCTGTTGTTGAAGTGTTGCATGCTACAGTAGATATTGAGATTTTTTTTTTATTGTATTATATTTTAAATGAAATATTGTATTTTATTGAAGACATTAACAATCATGGCATTACAAATGAAAACATAAATTTGAATGTAAAACAAATTTTATATTATATTTTAAATTATTTAAATATTATATTGTTAGAAAACAGTAAAATCATGATTACAATTTTAAGTATAAAGACAAATTTAGAATGATTTATATCTATTCTGTCTGGTTTTGCCCTGTTTGTGACCTCACCCCTAGAGCATATGATCTGAAATTAAACAAACGGCCTGTTTGGCCAGAATTGAAATCTATGCATTTCAAAGTCAGTGCTGGACAATGGTTGAGATTGAGTTTAACTCCCACGTTCGGGCCTGTAAACAGTGGCTTTGTGTGGACAGACTCTGATCCCTGGTGCCGATGTCTCCACTCTCCTCTGTTGTTACCTCACACTGATAAACAGCACAGTTATTTTAGCATGGTGGTTACACGGCTTGTGGTTTTGGGTAACGTCATTTTGGCCTGTGTATTAATTGATGTCACTGCTGATGTGCTGATCTAAGACATTTAAAGGGACAGCTCACTCATGAATGAAAATTCTGTCATTATTTACTCACACTCGTCTTGTTCTCACCCTGTATGCTGTTTGTTATGTTTTGTTGTGTACACAAGGAGTGTATGTCAACTATCAAAAAAGGCATATCAATTTTGTATTTATTTCTGTTTATGATTATTTATGTATAATATTCCATTGCTGCTCCGTTATATACACTACTATTCAAAAGTTTGGAGTCTGATTTTTAGCAAAGACACAATAATTGTATTAAAAGTGAGAGCAAAGACATTTATAATGCTACAGAGGATTTCTATTTCAAATAAATACTCTCTGTTCATCAAAGAACGCAGAAAGAAAAAATGGTTTCCACAAATATTATGCAGTACAACTTTTTGTCCTCATTGATAATATATTTTATATATGTGTGTGTGTGTGTGCGGACTTGTTTATGCTACATTGTGGGGACCGAATTATGGGATAGAAATATCATTTGGTCAGTATAAAAGTAATAGAAGTCTATGGAAAGTGCCCACAATTCAAAGAAACAAACGTGTGTGTGTGTGTGTGTGTGTGTGTGTGTGTGAGTGTGCGCGTGTGTGTGTGTGTGTGTACTGACCCCAAACATTTGAACAGTGTATGTTTGAATTCATATGATTTGAAAAATCTGCATCATTTTAAAAATGTAATTTTATGTGATTTCATTTAATAAATGTTTTACTTAATATTTTTTACATTTTTAAAAATTAATTACCAAAATTATTTTTTAATTAATACATTATTATTATTTAGCAATTGGATTTGTATGAATTTATTTTTAAAAAAATTGTTCAATTAATTATTACTTAAATTTAGATCTGTTCCTTACACAAAGCTATTGAAAGCCTTAGACTGGAATGTAGTGCATGGGTTTAATTTTGCTACATTTATGGTGTTTTTTTATTTTGTCTTTTAAACTGTCTTGAATTATTTCACAGATTTAGCTGGTCTTAAACAATAAATGAAGAACCTGTTACATTTTCTATCTGCCTGTAACACCTAAGTGATACTGTTCATATTTATACATTCATTTGCTTCTTTTAGCAGGTCATCGGACGTCTTTGAGAGATGTTTGAGAAACAACCCTACGACAGTCCCCCAATGTACACCCCACCTTCCAATGGCTTTGGACCACCAGGGAGCTTCCAAGACCCACGGAGTGAATTCGATCCCTACCCTGCACCTCCAGGATCCTACTATGTGGGCGAGGAGGTACCACAGTACTTCTACAAATGGTTCTCCCCTCCAGGAATTGTGAAGATTATGATGGGAACAGTTATAATCCTCTGTCTGGGAATCTTCGCCTGTGTGGCCTCGACTCTGGTCTGGGACATGCAATACGGATTTGGTTATGGATCTGGATATTCGGGTTATCCTGGATATGGAAGTGGAAGTGGATACGGATACGGCAGTGGGTACGGATACGGAAGTGGATATGGATACGGAGGCCACTACAATTCTTACCCGACCCCTTACTCGGCAAAGACTAGCATGATTGCCATCGCCGCCATAAACTTCATCATTGCTTTGGGATTCTTTGCAGCCAGCTTCTCTAAAACAAACACGTTCCGCAGCAGGAAGTTCTACCTGGTGGTGCTTGTTATTTGTTCTATAATGGCCGTGATTCAAGGCATTATAAACATAGTGTACATTGTAGGAGTGAACCCTATGGCCCAAAGCTCCACCAGCTCATACTACAACCCCATGATTCTGATGTGTCAGAACCTCTATGGCAGCAGTGTGACAGGAATGGGGGGCGGCTTTCCCATCTATAACCAGTACTTGTACCACTACTGCTACGTGGACCCTCAAGAGGTACCATTTAAAGTTACAGGATGTTTCGAAATGTCTTTAGAGACTACATTTAATTTATGTTTTCTGTATAGTCTACAAACAAAGGATTGCCATAGACCATAATTTCAACTCCTCCAGTGTGTAAATCCATACAGGAAGTGCATTTACACTTACAGTGGAAGCCTGATCTAACCCTTATATTTTATTTTGTTGCTGTAATCTGTTGTGTTTAGGTTAATTTAGTAATGTTAAAGGGACAGTTCACCCAAAAATGAAAATTCTGTCATCACTCACTCACCTTCAAGTCAGATGCTAGTAGCCATCGACTTGTTATTGAAAAGAAATACCATGGAAGTCAATGGCCACCAGAAACTATTTGGTTACCAACATTCCTCAAAATATCTTCTTTTGTTCACTCAGACTTTTTGGAATTTTTACTCACCTTCATGTCATTCCAAACCCATAATACTTTTGTTCATCCTCAAAACACAAATGATGATATTTATAACAAAACCTGAGATTTCCGTCCCTCCATTGAAAGTCTATGTAACCAAAACGTTTCAATTCAAAAAGATTTCATTACGATTTTCAAAAACCTTCTAAAAAAACAATTATTTAAAAAAAACTATTTGTTTTGAGCGGTTTAATCCAAATCCAATGAAGAGACATGATCACTTTATTCGATGAAAAGTTAATTGAGGCTTTTAGTCACTTACAGTATAAACCAGGGATCCTCAAATCTGGCCCACTCCTGCAGAGTTTAGCTCTAACCCTAATCAAACACACCTGAGCATGCTAACCAGAGTCTTCAAGATCATTAGAAAATCACAGGTAGGTGAGTTTGATCAGGTTTGGAGCTAAACTCTGGAGCAGATTGGACCTCCAGGGAAAGATTTGAGGAACCCTGGTATAAACATTGATTAACTCCCATAAAAACTGATTATAAGAGTGAGATAATTATTAAGATGATTATTGTAGTGTACTAAATTTTAGTTCAGTATGATAAAAACTTTATGTACGCATTGGACTTAACACTACAGTTTTGTCGTTCACAGGCAGTTGCAATGGTTTGTGGGTTCATGGTTGTGGTGGCACTGGCTGTGGCGGCCTTCTTCTCCTATAGGACCAGAAGTAAAATCTGGCACTATGGGAAACCAAACATCTACTGGGATCGACCACTAATGGGAGGACCCGAGGGCAGAGATGTGGAGGATTGGGTAAGTTTCCTTATTACACCTATGTTGAGACGTGCTGCATGGAGGAAGATAGGTCACTAATTAAGTGGCACACCCAGATCAGAATGGCATGAAGTGTCTTGCCTAAGGGGATGAAAATGAAAGGCCAGTGTCAGGTTTATTGCTAGTCTCTGAAGCAAGCAGTATCCAAATAATTTGCAGCAGAAATGCCCATGCGTTTAATCGTCTAAGTATATATATATATATATATATATCTGTAGGCTCTAGAATCCCAGCAACCGTATAAGGGGCAAGCAGTTTAATTCTTCTAAATAGTTTGTGATAGCCAATTTAGATCTTTTGTTTTGGTAGACTGGTAGCGGTTTGAAGGTGTGTTTTGAAGTCATATATCGTTTAATAGTTTCAGTGGCCTGTGCGACACTGGTGATAATTCAGTCACAAGGTTGAATGTGTTGCTGATATGGTCTGTTTGTTAACAGCCAGCCCAGTTTCGTTGTGATTAATCATTAACCAAACTGAGAAAGTCGAGTGGCTTTTAACTCCTTGGTGGATGACTATGAACAGCTAAACTTTTGTACTACTAAGAAAGTTAGAAAGCATGCTTGAATTAGCATTTCTTTACAATTCAAAGAATAAATTATGTGGCCGAGACGGTTGTAAGTGTGGCCACTGGTTGGTATGTTACTGATTATAAGTACTGTATATTTAAGATTAAAGTATATTTATTTCAAGTAATTTATTTAAATAATTGGCTTAAAAGGACAGAAATGTACATTGTAGTGTACATTTAAAGTCAAAATATGTTTTGGGTAAATGCCAAATATGTTTTTTTTTAATATATTGTTTGTACAATATGAATATAATTACATTGAAAATATATATAAAAAATATTACTATACATACATATATATATATATATATATATATATACACACACACACACACACACACACACACACACACACACACACACACACAAACACACACACACACACACACACACACACACACACAAGGGGAAAAAATATTTGATCCCCTGCTGACTTTCTACGTTTGCCCACTGACAATGAAATGATCAGTCTATAATTTTAATGGTAGGTTTATTTGAACAGTGAGAGACAGAATAATAAAATAAATAAAAAATCCGGAAAAACACATTTAAAAAAAGTTATAAATTGATTTGCATTTTAATGCAAATAGTCAAATAAATATTTGATCCCCTAACAATCAGCAAGATTTCTCTTAAAGGGAGTGCTCCTGATCTCAGTTTGTTAACTGTATAAAAGACACCTGTCCACAGAAGCAATCAATCAATCAGACTCCAAGCTCTCCACCATGGCCAAGACCAAAGAGCTGTCCAAGGATGTCAGGGACAAGATTGTAGACCTACACAAGGCTGAAATGGGCTACAAGACCATCGCCAAGCACCTTTGTGAGAAGGTGACAACAGTTGGTGCGATTATTTGCAAATGAAACAAACACAAAATAACTGTCAATCTCCCTCGGTCTGGGGCTCCATGCAAGATCTCACCTCGTGGAGTTTCAATTATCATGAGAACGATGAGGAATCAGCCCAGAACTACCCAGGAGGATCTTGTCAATGATCTCAAGGCAGCTGGGATCATAATCACCAAGAAAACAATTGGTAACACACTATACTATGACTTAAATCCTGCAGTGCCCGCAAGGTTCCCCCACTCAAGAAAGCACATGTACAGGTTGAAGTACAGGCATTAGTCTGCTAAATGACTAAAAGTCAAAAGTAAAGAGTGTAAAGACCATCGACTCTACCGTGCGACTCCACCGGGCTAGGACACCGGCAAAGGATATAAGTATCGCTTTTTATTTTTATTTAATTTATTTTTTCCCTTTTTATGTTTACTATTGAAATGTTGTTGTATGCATTTGTCAATTTTATTTAATTTCTGTATTTTCTTAAATGGGTGTGTATAGATTATTTACAGTGTTAACTTGTAGTTTTAGTTACTTTTTCTTATTTGTAAGTCGCTTTGGATAAAAGCGTCTGCTAAATGACTAAAAGTAAAGTAAAGTAAAAGTACAGGCGCGTCTGAAGTTTGCCAATGATTCAGAGGAGAACTGGGTGAAAGTGTTGTGGTCAGATGAGAGCAAAATCGAGCTCTTTGGCATCAACTCAGCTCGCCGTGTTTGGAGGAGGAGGAATGCTGCCTATGACCCCAAGAACACCATCCGCACCATCAAACATGGAGGTGGAAACATTATGCTTTGGCTGTGTTTTTCTGCTTAGGGGACAGGACAACTGCACCGCATCAAAGGGACGATGGACGGGGCCATGTACCGTCAGGGCCAGGGCATTGAAGCCAACCAGGGCATTGAAAATGGGTCGTGGATGGGTATTCCAGCATGACAATGACCCAAAACACATGGCCAAGGCAACAAAGGAGTGGCTCAAGAAGAAGCACATTAAGGTCCTGGAGTAGCCTAGCTATTCTCCAGACCTTAATTCCATATAAAATCTGTGGAGGGAGCTGACGGTTCGAGTTGCAAAACGTCAGCCTTGAAACCTTAATGACTTGGAGAGGATCTGCAAAGAGGAGTGGGACAAAATCCCTCCTGAGATGTGTGCAAACCTGGTGGCCAACTACAAGTCTGACCTCTGTGATTGCCAACAAGGGTTTTTCCACCAAGTACTAAGTCATGTTTTGCGACGGGGTCAAATTCTTTTTTCACTTATTAAAATGCAAATCAATTTATAACTTTTTTAAAATGCGTTTTTCTGGATTTTTTTTTTTTTTTGTTCTGTCTCTCATCTCTCTACCATTATAATTATAGACTGATCATTTCTTTGTCAGTGGGCAAACGTACAAAATCAGCAGGGCATCAAATCATTTTTTTCCCACTGTATATGTAAAATTAAAGAAATTATTTATTTTAAATTCATACAGCCGATATTTCATTTTCCTTGCCAAATATAATTTTAGATCTATGCTAAGTACATGCTGCAGAAAGTTCAGCTTAATGAAATATAAAAAAATTTATGAATACTTATTTACACATTATGTTCTTAAAATGTGCCAAAACTGCTTTCAGTACATTCTGAGCCGACAATCAGCCATGTTTATCAGCTAATGCTGATTATTTTAAAAATAGCCAAATATCGGCCAATTTATCATGCTGGCTAATATAGTAATCACTGTTTGTTCACATTGCATCTATGGTTTTATTTGTGTTACAGAAGTGTTTCAGTACATTAGTGCTGTGTAAGAGAACATGAGTCATGTTGTGTGTATGTGCATCACTCAATAACATTGCATACTCACTGTGACTCTTTCTTATTTGAAAAAGAGAAGCAATTAAAGCAATTAAATAAAGGTTATTCAAGAAACAGACATTTTTCAATAAAAAGATCAAAAGAACTTTAATTTAATTATCATCAGTTTATATAAAATGAAATGACTGTGAGGCTCATAGCAAAGAAAAATAACAGATGAGATCCCTTTAATATCTTAATTATTTTTCCTAGACAGATATACAAAGATTAAATGAGCGCAAATGCAGACCTCTAGCATTTCAGAAGAGATCAAACTGTGCTCACTGCTCAAATGTAGTAAGATACATTTTTCCAAAATCATTCATAATTCTATAGCTCTTAATGTGTAACAATTGTTTCTGTTTTTAATTAGGAATTTTTGAAGAAATGTCTGAGACGAGGCTGATAATTAAATAAGCTTTAAACGGAGAATCTTGAGCTAAACATTAAAGCTGAACAGCCTATAGTAAATCTTTCGCCCTGGTCTACAGGTTATTAATGAACCCGTAGCTGGTGGTGAAGGCTCCGTGGGGTGTGGTTTGATTTTTGGATTAAGTCCATTGGAAACATAATTACTACCATCATGAGAATGGTCTGCCTTTCTCTGCCCTGGTACTTTCAGTAAATCTATGAGTTCTGACAGCGTTCCACACACTCCCTTTGAATACCTTTCTCCCCTAGACTTTATATCCCTCCTCCACTTTTTTCTGGTGCAAAAGGAGGTCACGAACATGAAACGTCCCTCTTTTCTGTGTTCTCAAGCATTCTTTCCCTGCTTATGTAGCGTGATCACGGATCAGCGGTGGCAGTAGCCCATGCAGGGAAAGCATTGTTGGAATTCCTGGATGATTTGAGCTTTTCTGCACAGTGGCTTTTCCCCTTCTCCCCAGCTGCAGGGAAACGCTCCTCCACCCTCTTTCCTGCTGCGTCATCCCTCCTAACACACACACACACACATACCTTTACACACAACCCCTCCAGAACAAAAGCACGCACACCTGATTTCAGTGTTTTAGCAGTGTACTGATTTGTTTTTCCTTATTGTATTTTCTTGTATCCGTTTATCCCACTCTTCATTTTTTTGTATTATAAAGTATTAAAAATCAAATATTGTGCCAGAAATCTTTACTATTGGCATTGTATGTTTGTCGCAAAACACTCACTTACATGCTGAGAACATCCTCTGAAATCAAACCTCAACAGGAAAAGCAAGAGCACTTTTGCTTCTTATTCCCTACAGTCTTTCCTGTACAGTAGCAGAAGGGAAAATAAAGTCTAAACAATGGATCTAAAATGGTTTCTGTCTTGGTATAATGTTCTGCACAGAATGCAGTTTTTAAAAGTCTGAAATCAAGACAGATTTATGATATTGTTAATAATGTACTTTTTGTGAATTATAATAATACACATAACATTCTTATAGGTTTTTAACAAGTAAAACTGATCTGTTATTTATTTTATATCACTTTTTTCAAACATTTTTAACATTTTATTTTGCGTATTTACACTGCTGTTCAAAAGTTTGGGGTCAGAAAGATTTTAAGCAAGGGTGCATTTAAGGAAACTGAGAATTCAATTTCAAATTAATGTTCTTTTGAACTTTCTATTCATCAAAGGATCCTAAAAATACACAAGTATTAAATCTCTTTTCAGTATTGATAATATTAATAATAAATGTTTTTTTTTAGCACCATGTCAGCATATTAGAATGGTTTCTGAAGGATCATGTGACACACTGGAGACTGAAAATTAAGCTTTGCCATCAATTTCAATTTGAAATCTATTAAAACAGAAAACAGGGCTTTTTTTACTGTTTTTACTCCATTTTTCATCTAATAATTGAAGCCATGCTGATTAAAGATGCTACTGTTCATCAAACAAAAGAGACTTAACCATTTCAAATTCACATAAAAAAAAACTTTGTTCTTCTCACTTGCTTTGCTTAATTGTTTGATGTCTTTTCGCCTGTCATTATCAGAGATATGTTGCTTCCTGATGTTACGCACATCATACTCTCTGTTGAGATATGAATCAAAGTTGGCAGGCTTTGTACTAAACAGTTTGTTTCTTTTTCAGGTCAACCACGTACAGGATGGACAAAGCGTGCAGGAGGCATCCATGGTGTTTTCAGAGAAGATGGCTCCTGTTTTGGTTTCGGCCCACAGTGTCGGCTCCATCCCCCTGAAGACCGGCAGTGTCTTTAGTTCTACCAACAATGTTATCGGGTGAGTGAGTGATCCGACCTGACCCTGGGATGGCTGGAGACTTGAAAGCTGAGCTCCATGTGAACTGGCAATATTGCAGGTCCATGCTAAGGAAATGCTGGGGCTAACTTTATAGCTTAAGGCCTTAATAAGTCATTTGGAACTGCATTCTAGTTTTCCATGCACTACTGATCTCTTATGCTCACCAGCAGTGCATTTATTTGATCAAAAATACAGTAAAATCTGTAATATTGTGAAATATTATTAAATTTTAAAATAACTGTTTAGTATATTTATAATGTAATTTATTCCTGTGATGCAAAGTTGAATTTTCAGCATCATTACTCCAGTCTTCAGTGTCACATGATCCTTCAGAAATCATTCTAATATGCTGATTTGATGCTCCGTAAACAAAGGTATTTATTGTCATTTTAAAATAAAAGCATCAATTTCCTTTTTAAAAAATCTAACATTTGAATGGCAATGTAGAGTTACTCCTTGTTCAAAGTAGTCCGTGGCTTTTTTTGCGACCTTGGTTAGTTGATGTTAAATCATCAGTGCTATTGTCTGGATCATTAATCTGCCTAATGGTCTGGGCCATTAGTTTTATGAAGTCAGATTACACCAAATATGACGTGTCTTGGCATGAGATCAAACTTTTTGCATTTTTTAATCAGATGTTCTTTCATTATAATTTTATTTTTTTAAATCAGGTCTGTCTCTCCTTGTCTGCCTCTGTCTTTTTTATGTGGCTTTACAAGCTTCAGTGGTATTGATTCAGTATAAATTAATGAATGTCATTTTTCTATAGACATCGTTGACAAAGTCCCTTTTAGGAGTAAGCAAACGTAAAAGATTTAATGATGTAAAAGATGATTGGCTTTTCAATTTTTCATTAAAGAAAAAAAAGGTTATTCTTTAATTTGACCTAACATGTTTATTGGAAAACACAAAAAACATCACAATGAAGTGCAATGAAGAAAACATCTTGCTTATTAACAGTGAAATGTGAAACACCAGCTTATGAGGATATCTGAAATGCTTGTGCAAATTCTATTTTGCTGCAATATTGCCAGTGTTGCAGTATTATTTCTGTTAATGTTATGTTTAAGAACGGAGTACGGTAGCTTAAATATCATTATCTCAGTATGAAAAGCATTGGTTCTATGAAATATTCTAATAATGCTTCTAATGTGCATTTCTTTATTCAATTAATTAATCTCCTTCTATAACTACAGTCTTGAATCTATGGAAGTTTATTTTAATCAGCGAATAAATAAATTTTAAAAAAGTACAGTAATTTATATCAGTTTATATCTTACAATTAACTTTTTTTCTTATGTAATATACACTCAGAACTGCAAGAAAAAGTCAGAATTGCAAGATGTAAGCTCAGAATTCAGGTTTTTTTTTAGAATTCTGAGTTTACATCTCGCTGTTATGGCTTTTTTTAGAATTCTTCATGTGTATGCAATCAGTTCAAGTGTTTAAAAGACAGAATTGCAAGATGTAAGCTCAGAATGCTGAGAAAAATGTTATAATTGTGAGATGTACACTCACAGTTGCTAGATATAAACTCACAATTGTGAGAAGAAAGGTCAGAATTGTGACATAAAAAAAGGTCATTGCGAATTTTTGTCTCACAATTCAGACTTTTTCTCACAATATAAAGTTTATATTTTAATTCCATGGCAGATAAACTTTTTCTATTTTCAGGTTGTCATACAGTATCTTGAAGAATATTTACTTGCTCAAATGTGTGTAATTTCTCTTTTTGGATAAAGTAGTAACAGTTTTTCCACCCACAGTTACCCTGAGCGCTCTCTCAGCCGGCCATCTTATTCTACATCTCCGTCTGGAGAAGTGAGCTCCAGCCCCTCCGACCAGACGGACACCATCCGCAAGCCGTCCGCCTCCAGGGGCAAGAGACGCAGGAGGAACCCTGAGCTGGACGAGTCCCAGTACGAAACAGAGTACACAACGGGAGGAGAGACTGCCAACGATTTTGACGAGGATCTATGGACACGGTAAGGAGTGTTTGTGGTTCAGGCAGGCCCTGGGTTAGTAGCGCATTCCCTTGGACACAGCAAGGAAATCTGTAGGAGATAATAGTCTCTGGCACGCATCTCCACATGCTAACGTAATAGACTAAATTTGGGTTAATGGGTCAAAGGTCTTTGCATATGGGTACATGTGTTGTTTGGTTGGCTGTGATGAGTTAAAAAAACAGATGTGGTTTGGTCTTACTCGGACCATGAGAAGAAAATCTTTTTGCAAACAATAAATTTACAGGGAAAATGAATGGTAGTATTTCACATTAGTGAAATTTCTGCAAATGGTTGTATTTTACATTAAATTTTGATGAATGGTTGCATTCACATTAGTGAATTTTTGGCAAATTATAGCATTTTACTTAGTTGAAATGTCTGCAAATGGTAGTAAAGTATTTCACATTAGCAAAATTTTGGCAAATGGTAGTATTTCACATTAGCAAAATTTTGGTGA